>NC_034411.1:1417807-1775307 GCF_002078875.1 Numida meleagris
AGGGAAGGGAAGGGAAGGGAAGGGAAGGGAAGGGAAGGGAAGGGAAGGGAAGAAAGCCTTCCCTGTTGGAACTTGTGCCCTCTGCTCCCATAATGGAGGTATGAGGCTGGAGCAGCTCAGGGAGAGGTATTCTGAGTGTGTAAACTATCACCTCAGCCATTACATTAACTTTGTGCCCTTATATTAGCTGAAAATCAGCTGTCAGAGCTTGATCTGATTTGAGTTCTTTGTGAAAAAATGTCCAAGCATTCACATGGCCATATGATGAAGCTTGCTGAAGTTATCTGGAGCATACATTGGTAGATAGCTAGATATCTCGGTATCAATTTGGATTTGGAAGTGCTTAAATTAACAAAATATTGTCATAAATCCATATATGAAACAAGACGCTCCTGTCTGTGAGGGGCGCAGTCTGTTTTTTTCCTGCTGTCTCCAATCACTGTTACCAGGGCCCAGACTAAAGGCAAACACTGGAAGAGGAATTTCCAATAGATCTTTGCAATACAAAAATAAAAAAAAAGAGAGAGAGAGAGAGAGAAAAAAAAAAAAAAAAGAGAGAGCATTTCCTGACTGCAGGAAAAGAACTGCTGGGGTGGGAGGTTACCAAGGCCTCTGGCTCCTTGTGTGTAGCTGAAGAGAGTATTCAGAGAGTTCAAACACAAGTAGGAGACCTCCGAGCGCAGGAACCGCGCGCACCAGTGCAAGGTGAGAGAATGCAGCAGAGAGGAGGAGGGCAGCTGCCCCCCACGCACCCTCTGCTGGCAGGAGAGGATCCATTGAGTCTTTGAAAGAGGCGGCTTGCAAAAACTTGGTTACGAGCCCTCGCTACACTGAGAAATGGCAGGAATGGCAGTGCTATTTTCCGCTTGGCTCTGGGGTCTCTGTGTGCGCCTGACTGGTTGGCGCTCTCTGCTCTAAGCTCCCTGTGTCGTAGAGCCTGGCGGAACGGCATCACTTTGCTATAAGTAAATAAGATTCGCAATGCATTTGTTACGTATCAAAATTTCGGTGTTGTGCTCGCTGTTTACGGGACATGAAGAACTGTGCTTGGGTTTTGCTGTGGGCTCGCCGGGGTGACCCGTTCCTGGTGCCTTCCTGCTGAGCAGGCTGAGATCCGCAAAGCATTTCAGGACTTGCTCTAGTTAAGTGGCTGGAAGTGCTGGAGGCATGCAAAATGCAGGCAAAACCCTGTGCGTTGTGTTTGAAGGTTTCCTCCCTCTAGCAATACAAATACTGACCTGATGTTCTCGAGCTTGGTGGTGGCAGACGTGGGATGGCGCGGTCGGTTCCCTTTGGAAGACAAAGTCGGCCCCTTTCCGAGCAATGCCATGCATGTCCCAGGCTCAAAGGGCAGCTGAAATAGCAGACTTGGCTGCAGCTGCTACCTGGAAATCCAGAGGCTGTTGTTGTCCTTATTTCGTCTGTCGCTAGTCAGCTGGAAAGCGCAGTGACCTGTGAGTAATGTGGCCATCCCAAAGCCATGCTGATAAAACCTTTACACTACCGCCTCTCACCATCCCTCCCTTTCTATTTCTCTGAGATGTTCTGATCCAATCTTGACTTCCTTTGAGGTAGGGCATTCTGTCTGAATGCTCTGCCCCCCTCGGAGAGTCAGAGAGAAATGATTTTGAGTTGTTTTTTTTTGTTTTGTGTTTGCCAGACATACTTGTCTGTAGAGCTTTTGTACAGGTGGAAAAGGACACGACTGTGGCCATAGCCCAGGGGCTCTTTTGGACGTTGCTCTTCTCAGTCTTCTGCACAGCAGAAGAGTTTCCAAATCCCAGCATACCAGAGTCCTGTGGGACAGTAAACTCTCAAGTGAAGCTCAGAGCAGCCTAGAATTGGGAGATAGCAAATCTCACACGTTCTTTGCTCTCCCTACCTTCTTCACGATATTTACGTATTTCCTGGCTGCCGCCGGGTAGTCAATCCGCTTGGAATATTTTGGTAGATCTTTGCCACTGATATCGCTAACAAATGTTTCTTGTTTAATTCCTTACAGGTCAGCATGGTGGATTTTATGGCAGATTTCTACAGCCAAGACACACAAATGCTGACAGATTTCCAGGTAACTCTGATCTTTCATGAGCTGCTCGGGGTGTTGGGACCTTTTCTTTGATTTTAGGCTGCAGTTCTCTCTCTTTATCCCCTACATTTGTCACCTCGTGATCAAACTGTTGTCCTGAGTTGCATCTAAGTGCTATAAGTGCTACTTGGAAATGTGAAGCGAAGGCTGCCCGCTCAATATGCAGCTCTTGTGTCCCACCAGTAGCCTCTGACCAGAAACCCACAAACCTGCATATTCATATCAAAGGGGATTTGCTTGCATTTTGTAAAGGTATAACTGCTTCAGCACTTACTGGATAAAGAACTGTCTTTCTGTCTGTATGATCCTGCCACAACTGTGGTTAACAGAAGAACTCAGTGGCAAGGCAATTTTCTTGTCTCTACAGAAACATTCTCACTTTTTTTTACTGGACAGAGCCCTTATCTACTTCTCACTTCTCTTAAATGGCTGAGATTTACTTTGGGTTTCTGCAGTGGATTTTAAAATATTTCATGGTTGCATTAGTTTCATTCCTTTCTTTGAGAAACTCAAAATTAAACTAATCGCATGCCACAGTAGAAACCTACAGCTCTGGGTGCAATGGTTTGAAGCCTGCAATGCCATGACCACACTGCACCCTACTCCTGCTGTGATGCCAAGGCCGTGGCAGTGGGTAAGTGTGCTGCCTGATGAGGTTGTTCAAGGCACAGCTTTGAGGGATCAAGTGAAAGTAGTCTGGTTTTCAGCTTAGCACTCAGCCATCCTTGTTATGGTAATGTTTGTATTGTAAGCTCCTTGGGGCAGGGTCTGTGGCTTGCTGTACTTGTTGAGTGTCTCCAAGATCGTGGCCAGTGTTCTGTGAACCAAAGCTAATAAATCAAAGCCAACTTTTCCTCACGTGCTTCAAAACCTACTCCATTTTGGAACGAGAAAACCACGTACAGCTCACTGCAGGCTTTGTCAAATTATTCCTCCCCTTCACACTTGGACTCTTCTTCATTTTCCACACACTTAATACTCACCCAGCTCCTTTCTGTAACTGGCAGCTGATCCAATTACACACTAGAGGTAGAAATACTGAAGTCTTACAGTTCAAATGTGGAATGATATGCATAGTCACTTTGTCACTCAAATCCTTAAAAAAAAATGAATGAAAGAAAGAGAAAAATCAGACTAGCTCACTATAATTAAGGGCAGAAAATAGAGCCCACAGTTAATATCTCCATGGTTTGCCCAAGTACCAATGAGGAAACTGGAGCCATGTGGCTTCTCAGATAAAATCACTGGCTTTTTCCTTCTGGGGCTACAGTTCAAATCCAGCTTAAGGTTCTAAATTAAATGAGTCCCTTTAACCTCTGCAAGTGCACGAGATCCCTCCAGATCAGAGCTGAGGTTACTGACATGTCAGCATGGTGAGCCTTGTATTCCGCTACCTCCACACACACTTAATGGCATAAACAAAGGAATTAAGGCCCAATCCCGGCAGAAGGCCAAGAATCGAGAGGTGTGTGGGCATCAGCACCCAGAGAGAGAGGCACTGAGATAGGAAAAGCCTGAATTATCACAGGGCACAACTGGAGGCAGAGCCACATCAGGGCTTTGCAGGTCTCACTCACTGCTGCTTCTCGCAATGAGGCACTTCACGGTAATGAACTCATGCGCTGCTTGCAGGCAGTGGAATCTCAAAGGTAGGCTAAATCTGGGGTCAGTGGGATGGTGCTGCGTTCTGCCTGAGCTGTTTTCTAGAGTCCCCAATTTGCTTTTCATTGCATTAGCAGTACAAAAGCGTAGCCAGAGTCAGGTGTGGGATCCCAGCGGCACCATCCGGATGTGCAGCTCTTGAACTGTGCAAGTTGCCTGTGCAAAGCTGTGCCAAGAGAGAACTTGTTTGTCAGTGGAAAGGATCCTACACGCTCACTAGGGATAATAAGGAATCCCAGTAATAATGGCTCACTTTGAATTAAGGGCAAAGTTAAGATGTAGGCATTGCATAGATAACAGGTTCTCCTCGTTTGCACGGTTGGCATTTAGCTACTGTGTGCACAGTGGACTTATGTGCCTACTTCAGGAATTACATTTCTGGACAATTCTGGTTCAGTTTCTTAGCTGTACTTTTGTTCAGGGTTTTGTTTGGAGAGCCAGCTGCATTCAGCAGAACACGCTCATAAAACTGTGCAGTGGTAGCCCAGTAAATCATCTGCCACGTTACCAAAGATGTAGCAACCTTCAAAACCTCCAAGCTCCTCCACCTCCCACTGGAGAGCTAGAACTGAGAATCCCATATGAAAAAATAAAAAGAAAAAACCCAAGCAATAATTAAAAATCCCCATTTTGCCCAAAGAATTCCTTTGTTCAAGGTATGTAAATATCTTTGCCTGCTTGCAAGCTCTTTCATTAGCAGGAGCTCCCTAGCTCAGCAATCTGAGCTTGGGAATAGAGGAGTCTGAAAGGAGTGTTACTCTGAAACAAAACATCTGTCTTTCAGTCAAGACTAAACTGACAAGCAACAATTTAGTTGTCTAAACTCAGAGCTTTCAGGATTTCAGACTACATAAATGTCAGGATGCCTAGGTAGGGCTCAAAGGTGAGCGACAGTGTCGGCAAATATACATTGGAACTTCAATTATCCAAACCCTGATAACTCTCAGTTACCTGAAGTTTAAACATGTCTCCCCCCACTCTTAGTTTCCACATTTTTCTGTAAAATCCCTTTGTACAGAATTGCCTATGTCCTTGCCCACCTTCGTCTGTAAACTTGAAGAGCTCGTCTCCTAAGGAGCTTAGTGTGTCTGCCAGATCACAGCATCCACAACCCCTTCCTGACAGTCTGTAATTATCCTTTCATGTCACCTGCTACATTTGAATGGAAGTATTAAAATAAATAAATCATAGTTTTTATCTTTGCTATCTCCAGCTACATTCCACTTCTCCTTAGGCTTGGTGCTGCTGGGGCACCCATCATCCCAACACAGAGCATGGAAATGCCATTGCTTTAAAGATACTGCATAGAAAGTTGTGTCCTTTAGTTAGGGGGTTGGATGGACTCTACTGGTTAGCAGAACTCACCACTGGTAAGTTGGTTTCGCAGACAAATTCTTCACGTAGTTTCTCTGCTGTAACATCTTTGACATCAGCAGCGGAGAATTTTTGGGCTGAACGAGGCCTCTGAGCAAGAAACTGGCCCCATGAGGAAGAACAAGGGGATTTTTGGCCAGACAGTGTGGGCTTTCGCTCTAGCTGGAGGCAAAGAGCTTGATCTTGCCAGAACAAATGGCACAAGATGTGGAAGACCCAGTACTGCAGAGGAAAATAAAATCTTTTTCTCCACTTGGAAGCAGAATTACATAGGTGAACCAGAAGGCAAAAAGCAGTCCAGTTTCATCTGTGACTTTGTCTGGGAATGAGAAGAAAATAAAATTAATAGGGTTGTTAAATTGTAGGTTTTGTGAGTATAAAGAAATCTCATTCTCCTGGCAGCAAATTAATATTGCAAATAAAAATCAGCAACAGAAGACAGACCAGAGCGTGCCCATTTCAATATTTAGGAAGTCCTGGTGTCTTAGGTGTCCCATGGTGATCCAAATCAAAATAAATTAAAGTTGCATTTTAATTGAATTACACGATGACGTTTATTTAAACATTAGTAAACAGATGCAATTTTGTGCAATGCTTTAAATTACATTTCTTACATATGCATTTAATTTAAATTTATTGAGATGGTTATTTATGTTAATAAAATAATTAAAAGCAGTTATTTAAGAGTAACTATGAAATAACTGTGTAACTACCTATATTAATAAGACAGTTAGTTAAGGGATAATGTCTATTGCTTTATAGTGTAATTGCAACAAACAGCTGCTGAGTTTGATTAAGAGCTGAAGTGGAGCTAAAGCGTTCGAGCAATCTCAAAAGCTATTTGTTGTAAGTGTTCTACAAAGCAATAGCTATTATTCCTATTGTAAAGAAGCCATAGTATGAACATTAAAATATAACTCCTTAGTATGATGCTTTTTTTCTTGGCATATACAAGCACCTCCCTGGGAATGGTGGGGCTAGAAAAGGAGATGTGGGGCTTTAGTGGAGAAAAGGCTTCCTGGGAGGGCATAATTTGGTTGAACACAGCTTTGTTCATATCTCCCCCATGTGAGAATACACCTAACTGTGAAGCAGGGCACTGTTTGCTCTTGCAGGCTGCGTGTTCAGTGTTACCATTAAGAAATCCATAGCTGAATCCCTCCCAAATTCTGTAGGAAAATCTCAGCCTTAGCCTGAGGTCTGACCTAGAAATTTCTTGAGCTTTTTGTTGGAGTGTAAAAAGGGGAGACTTGAGCATACAGTAAAAATCCTTCCGCAAGTTTGTCTCTGGAATGGCTTCTGCCACTCCATAACTCCATCATTAACACGTGAAGCAGTCACTTCCTGGTCCCCAAGCGTATCCTGCTTTATGGCACTGACACATACCTAAACCACAGACCATTAATTTCAGTGGGATCAAGTAAGCAAATAGGCATTACCTGTATGGCAGTTGTTATTTACAAACTCCACATTCTCCTGCTTCTGGGCAGTGGGATCATCCGCAAGCCTTTGCCTTTAAAATTTTTGCTAGTTTTGTAGCGAGTTTTGTAGTAAATTGGGAAAGGGTTGCTTGATCACTTAAAAGCTGCTTTCTTTCGTCTTTTATGTGAGAGCAGCTCCGAATAGTAAACTCTGACATGTTGACTGAGGCACAAATGGGCATCTGGAGTCAACTCCATTTTGCTGCTCCTAGTCTGTGCACCTCTTTGACTCTTTTAAAAGTGAAAATCTCACAGAGCCCAGAAGTTGCACGAAAATGCTGCTAAGCAAAACTGTACCCACAAAGATTTGACACGTTCATGGTTTTGTAGTGAACTACAAAGTTCTAAGCTGGCCGGGCCCTAATGACAGATTTTGGGGGAGGATGAGAACGTGTCCATGTCATCCTGGTCCTCACTTCCAGCCAATGAAAGGTGAGTGGTTCTGTGCTGCTGGGAACCGAGCATGGGAAAAAGGTACTGAAGCTCATTTGGTTGAGTCCCACCAATTCATTCACACCAGGGTTGCAGGGCTTTTACATCAAAATTTAAGCACCTCAAAAGGCAGAGAAAATGGTGTTAAGATACAGTCACACTGGTTTCCCCCTTTTACCCAGCTATCCCAAAGGAGATACCATGTCTTTGGCCAATCATTCCTATATAATATTTCTACAAAGCCATCAGGAGAAGTCAGCTTGGCAAAGCTCTATGCCCAGCAATTCACCAAGTGCCAGCGTGCTGCTAACCTCCCGTGGAAGGACTTTGCTTTTGCACCAGGCTCCTCCCCAGGAGCCCCGTTGCTGCTGGATCTCCCCAAGCACCCACCAGGGGCTGAGATGGAGCACGATGCTCTAGCTCAGCAGGGGCTTAGGGAAGCCCACCCAGCGCACTGCCTCCTTAAGCTGTGGGGGCTTGCAGCCCTTCCTAACCCTACCCCGGGGAAAAGCTGTAACAATGGATAAAAGACTTGGGCCTCCCAGCTTAGTTACAAAGGATTCTCTTCCCTCATCCTCTTAGTAAGAAATCCAGTTGAATGCTTTTTGAAATCTTTCAAATATCAAAAATAAAATAAATCTTCTCATTCCGTTCCTCGGCAAGGTTCTCAACTGCAGTGCCACGTTGTTCTACACTTCAGGTCCCCTAAAATGTCAGAGGACCCCTTCTGTTCTGTGGCTGCAGCCAGGTGCATAGAGAAAAGGTTGTTCCATTCTTTGTGTGCCTTCAGAAAATGGAGGGCAAGAGCCCTCGAGCACTGAGAAGGGGAAGGTGTGCTGGATACTAATTAATGGCTGTCAGGCTGTGGATGGCTCATTGCCACTACCTGGCTTGGTTGGGTTCTGGTTTGGAAAAGGGCTGGAGAAAGCCGTATTGTTGCAGCCAGAGCTGGGGCAGTATTACCTCTACATCTCACCGGGGCACGTGAATCATCTCTGTGTGTTGCTCAGAGGAGTTACTATAGAAAACATTGCTTCAGCTGCCTGAGCAGCTGGTTTGCCTTTCATTTTCCTCCTCTCCTGAAGTGTTTTCTGCTCTCATCCCTTATTGCCAAAGTCTGCCTGGGAATGCTCTGCTCCCTCTTGGCGCATGCTTTTCAACCCAGTGGGGACAATATGCTCAAACACTCTCAGGTCACTTACAACCCAACAGGGCTGGGAGAATGAAAGCTGTCTGTGTGCACTGTTGTGGAGGAAGCCATGAGGTGACTCTGCTGCCTGTGGTCTTAGAGGTCAGTTTTCTTTGCACGGAAAGGTTTGACCAAAACATTGTCATCGTTGTTTTGTCAAGAAAATGTCTCTGCCAGAAGCTCTTGCAAGCACCAAAGTGGTTTCCTCTCTCTGCCTTGCAATCTCTCTCTCTCCTTCCAGGGAGCTGTTGAATATTCAGTATCGCCTGATTCTAAACTCTTCCTTTAAAGACTTTGGAGCCTCTCAGTCTTATCAGAGGTTGTGCTGGTATGCAACCCTGGGTGAGAACTTGAATTTCTTAACAGCAGCTCTTTTCAATAAAGCATATGTTTAGATTCTTGCGAAAAAACATCCACTTGCCCTGTTAGAACTCTTTTTTGACATCTTGCTATCTCTGAATTTAGCTTTGGTTAATTAGTCAAGGAAATAAACAGCCACATTTCTTATTATTCACACCATCACAGACTGTATTCCAAGCCTATGCATATCCTGTAGCTTGTTAAGTAATTCTTTATTCTTTAAGAAATTCCCATAAATCTCTGACCAAGAAGAGCAATAATAGGTTAGTTAGTCATCATATATAGAAATCTGAATCATTTTTACAAGTATCTTTAATGGCTTCTATTAATTACGTGTCTTCGTAAAAAAAAGCTACTCCTCTCAAACGTAGCATCCTTTCATTCTTCAAGAGGATCTAATTTCTGAAATAACTGAAATTAAGGCACCGATGCTTTGTTTGGGCAAATTAAGCAGGAAAAAAATGCACATACAAATCTCAAGCAGAAGGTAAAGGAATCATGTTCTATTAACTTGTCAGCTATCTTTGTATTATTAGCAAAATTTTACAAGTCAGCCTACTGGACTGCTATGGTTGGTGCTACACCACCAGGAAAACACTGTGTGTGGACTGGATTGTGATTGTAGCTGCAGCACAGGTGAGACTGAGCCATTATCTCATGCCCTGCTCCGGGCTTTGCCCCGTGTGTCTTTGCCTTAGGTTTCATGGTGGTTCTGTGGTCAGCAGGAATGGAGCTGTTACCCAAGGAGATGGAACATCTTTTCCACCCCATCCCTTCCTGCCTTCTGCCCTACTACAAGGGCTTCCCTGTGCTCAGCAGCATTGCTGGTGGGGCAGTTTTTAGGTCAGATGATGTTTTACCCTATTAGTTCCCTGATTAAATGCATATCTTTGGGGAACAGAAATGGTCCCGTCAGGGATGGGCTGGTAGGCAGTACGAGCTCTTCCTATGGCAGCTCAGACTGCTTGTGGATTGAAGTGGCTCTAAAACCACAGTCATTCTTTTTTTTTTTCTTGCTCTTCCTTAATTTAAGTATTAGCTTGCTACCTTAAACGCACTACAAAAAGCAGCATTCCTTGCCCTGCCACCAGGGCTGGGCTGAACCATGTTTTCCAAACTCTTTCAAAACAGCATCTCCTGTGTTCATCTTTCTTCCTATGAAGACACCAGAGGCCCTGAGTAACAGATAAAAATTTTTAGGGTCAAATGTAAAACAGAGGTAGCCTCTAACCCTCCGTGGCCTCTTTCAACCCTCTCATAGTCCATAGGCTGAGAAACTCTGACAAGGGGAGGGTGGCACAGAAGCCTCATTCTCCACTGTTTTATTTCAGGTCATGTAACCTTGCTCACTCTTCTGGAAGGCCTAAGGAGATCGAGGAGGGGTTTAAAGAAGAGATCTTCCTCTCCTGTTCAGTTGAATAGTCATGAATTACTCTTGGGAGACTAAAGCGGTACAAATGCTTAAGGACATCTTTTGATTACACCTAGTTTTAAAAGATGCTAAAAACAGTTCTACTGAACATAGTGCTGGATTTTTAGGTACTGACTTATTTATCTTAATTTATGGTGTTTTTCCCCCTTCCTTGGGAAGCAAAGGCTATGGATAGATAAGAGGAAGAATTCTGTGTTTTTGTATGCAGCGTGAGTCCAGTACTTGGCCAAGACCCAGATCTGTTGTGGCAAGAAAGTAATAGATGAACTAACTAGAGACCCAGACTCCTTGGCTAGCATCCAAGAAACATTAAAAAATATAGTACTGCACATAACAAGTAGGAAGATGCATGCAAATGTTGATGTCTTACTGAAAACTGTTAACTTATTAATATGTTGGGTTTATAGACGTGCATTTGGATTTTAAAACCTACTCTCTAAGTTCATGCCCTGAAATAATCAGTTGAACTATTTCCCTGAAATAATATTTAAAGGAGTACCACACTGGTGAGGCAGTTGTGAATAAAACAGCATTGCTGGGTCCCTAGAGCTGTAGAGCTTCTTTTGGGAGCATCAGTTCTGGAGTAATGGCTGTGGTGCAGTTCAGCTCTCAGGAGGGTTTCTGAGTAATGGCCCCATTATGTTTCTTCCCAAGACCTCCCCACTTGCCAGTCATGCGTTTGACAATCAGGATTTAGTCGTAAAGGTAGAAGGGTTCAGTATGTATGATTTCAAGTAGAAGATGTGGGTCAAGAACTGGGTCAAGATACCCAGAGATCTACTAAAGGCTTTTAGGAGGGAGATCTTAAAAACATTGGAGACTGAGGATCATTGGCTAATATAAGATTTAGCATGACGTTGTTGCCAACACCTAGAATGAATCTTACTCCTTCGAGTATTGTAGTGGATGCACGGTATGGCTCATATTACCATGTCCATGTTGCTTATGACTTTGAAGTCTGGGGAACATTATAGCTCTCCGTGTAGATCTGGTTTGTCATCCAGCCCTGGTAAGATATAACAGCTATTGAGCAAAGGGCCCATGATTACACTGAACTGCTGGCTGAAAGTGTAGTAGATGAGGAAAGATGCTCAAGTCTTTACATTCCATGTTCATTTATATGCAAGCCTGGTGAATTCTGGTTCTCAATTATTGACATACAATTGCTAATGCAACCCCAAAATGATTTTAATTTCAATATTGAAGGTGTTCTCATCATTTTCCCTGTTGATCTGAGCACCCATTAGCAGTATTTTGTGCAAAGTAACTGTGATCACTAAAGTGCAAAATACGTAGGAACAAACCCACTGGAAAAGTAGGTGAGCTCCAGATGAGGCAGGGCGCATGGAGCAGAGAGCACTGTCCTGTGAAACATCACAGGAGTCCAAATGATAGTTTCTCCCTATCAAAGCAATAAGAGAAACAATTCAGTTACAGTACTTTATTAACAATCATAGCTACCACCAGCATTCTCAGGAGGTGTTGAATCCCTGCTTTTTATGCTTTTGAAGCAGTAGTTTCTCTCTTTCTCCATATAATTGTATATATATATTGGGGGAATAGTTTAATGTTAGAGCTAAATGGTGAGTGGTGGGACTTGCTGTTCAGGTGTTTTTCCCTGACTTTTCTTATTCTCCATTCCCATCACATTTGTGCTCAGTTTTGTAGGAGCTGGACGACACATTTCATGGTTGATGTTGTCCTAAGTGAGCTTTCTCATACAGTGTTGTTTTTTCCTAATCTCTCAACCATAATTGTTGCATACAAATTGTTTAATAAATAATGTTGGACAAGGGAAAAAAAAAAAAAAAGGATATTAATTAAGAAAAGGATTTAGGCTGACTCAGTTTCATACATGAGACAAAAGGTTAAGTAAATGCCAAGGCCGCTATGCCTCTCCAAACAGTGAATATTAGTTTTAGAATCATTAATGTCTGCTTAGAAAACAGAGTCGTACTGGAGACTTGTATGCCAAAATAACCAAGGCCAGGGCTGTTTCTTTTCAATCTGAAGCTAAATTATTCTCCAATAGAGGGCTAAATGTATGCAATTAACAGTGCTAGGTAGGACAACAGGGAATGCCACTTTTAATATGTAGCCAAACTGAGATTAAGTTTTTCTTTGAATCTGGTAACTTGGACGTTTAATATGCACAACCAAGCTCTGCAACAGAATGAGTGAAAAGAAGCAGATAATTAACTCCTTCACTGCTTGTCAGTGGAGACAGAGTGGTGAGGCTGCTCTTTACTGACTTCGGTCTTCTAAAGTTGATGGATCTACAAAACAGACTTTTGTTCAAGTGCCTTCCGTATGTGGGCAAAGGTTAAGACAGTTGTGTAGTCTCTATTAGAAAGAGGATTACCACACTGTATTTTTGAAGAAAACTTTATCCTAGGAAGGATTCGTTTCTCAGACTGGGGGGGAGCTGAGGTTGGAACAAATATGACCCGTATGAGTTTCACTAAAATTCTTATTCAGCGTCTGAGTTGAAAAGCTTAAAGAAGAGTAGGCTGAAAGGCTTCATATATTTTTAAAAAGAAATGACAAAATACTCTCTAAGCAAGTGCCTCTCACCAGTATGTGGGCAAAAGTCAAGGTCTTTATTAAAAGTTCCCAGCACCTCTAAATGCAAAAGAAATGTTCTACATTAGACAAGTCGTGCTACATACCAAGTTAGCAGTGCTCATTTAGTAGGAGTGCGCCTAATACTAATATTTAATGCCCATCCAATAGTCTCTAAGAGGATAAATATATTTACTCCCAGTATACTACAAGGAGGTGAGATAAGTGATGGTGAAGTGACTTGCATAAAGCAAATGAATTGAGCAATGTCCAAATGGCCCTGAAGCTCAGCTCCGGAGCCCTGGCTTAGGATTTGTTTAGGATGCCTTTAATTTACAATTTGTGACTGGGCAAGAAAGCCAGTCAAACTGCTGCTGTCTGTCTGGGCCTGGTTTGGCTCTGGAAAGCTGAAAACTGCAAAATTCAAATGCATTTTTACTTCTAACTGTGTCTAAGGTAAACCTGCACTTCCTTGCTCTGGGTCCTGCTTGAGCTTAAAGCCAAAGGGCAGCATCCCTGTCCAGGGGAGGTGACTTCTCACCTATTGAGGCTGCCAGAGCAGAGACTGCCCCTGAAATCAGCAGCCACATGCAAATAAATCCCCTGCTTTGGAAAAGCTACACTTAAGTAGTTCAAGTTTTGTTTCTAAGGCTGAAGTGCATTAGCAGCTCTCATTTGGCTGAGTAAATACGATTATGCTGAAGTCCTTTGCACTGTCACCAACGGGAGGAGATAGCTCTGCTCTAGGGCTTGTTTCAGTGAAGGGTCTGCACTGGGATGTGTTGTATTTACATTCAATATTTGTGATGCGCCCAGGTCTCCCTCTCCAGTTCCTGGTGTTCGCTGCTTCCAAGAGAAAAAACAATATGTGAGGAATGGGCCAATGCAGGGACACATGCTCGGCGCAATTCCAAGACCTGTGCTTTCCTTGCAGGCTTCACACCTGCTGCCACTAGTTTACCTGACCACTCCTAAATCATCTTCATTAAGACCATGTGGGAAGAGTCTGTGCATTGTCTAATTGTGACTCTTTTATCTTTTGGAGAATTTTATCTCTGGAGAGACCACAGTATGTCCCTTCCTGCCCCAGCGGTCTGACTGGGGGTCATGCACAGACCCCCGCGATGGGAAGGTCTCTCAGCGGGGCCCCACAGCAATCCCAGCCACGTGCAGGTTGCCAGGGGCCAGCCTCCCCCCAGCCCCAGCTGCCTGTCACACCCCCCGGCAAATATTTTATTTGGAATATGTTTAGCTTTCAGTTATTTCGTCGTGATTTTGTGCCAAAAAGCCAGCATACCCTCACTGTATTTGCTCAAAGTCTGGCTCTGCTGCCATGGTGTGGGGGATTTCCTTGCAGGCAAGGCCAGGCTGAGGTCAAACTGTCCTCTTGTGTCCCTTCTGAGAACAGTGCTGTTGTTGCAGCTTGCTCTCAAGCAATGTGGCTAGTGATATTGGAGAGGAAATCTCCAGGATGCTTACTTAGTACCATGGCATGTTCAATGTCACAATGTAATTATCTCTTAGAGGTAGGTCCCAGCACTCCCTATCTGTTCTGCTAGGCATTGTCTCTGCTCATCTTCCCATCCATTGCATCCAGTGACCGACAGGCAGGCCAAACAGCCCTGGGCCCTTTCTCCTGATGTCACCAACCACAAAAGCAGGTAAGAGAGATTCCAAATTGCTGTACGGCAAAGAAAACTGATGAGCCTCATGAGCAGTTTGGCTGTTTCCCTCTGCAGAATGCCCTTTCACAGAACACAAAGCATCCTTGCCCCGTACTCCTTCACCACAGCAATCGCTGGCTGTCCTAGCGCACAGTGACAGGGGCACCTTAGGTACGTACACATAGAGATGTATACACACTAGCAAAGCAAAATAGGGAAGGAGAAGGGCACTGACGCTGTGTTTGTATGAGACTGCTCACAGAGGCATCTCTGTTGCTCATCTGGCTGCCGGGGCACAGAGGTGTTTGCACTGAGTTCATGCTTTCCTCAGGGTCCTCACCAGTTTCACAGCACATCGGCGTGTCTCTGGGTGCCAATGGGATGGGCAAGGGCTGGGCCCTGCTCTTTGCCGTGTTTAATCCCCAGCGCCAAGCCAGCAGGACACTGCAGACTGTTGGGTTCCACTCAGGCATAATTCCATCATTACCATTGATTTGTTCGCTCACGCTCCCCACGGTGCTTTTAATCAACTCTCCATCTTTGTGCCTTCACACCTTCACGCTTTTCATGATTGGCTCTGCTACCTTCTGCCTCTGCGATGAAATAGTACCATAGAAATCTGCCTGCATCTTACATACATTAACAATTCCATTTCTTCTCTCTCTGGTCCACTGAAGGGATCTCCCTCTCCCACAAAGGCACCACTGTCTGTGCACGGCGCTCCGGTAAGCACAAGGCAAATGGCTCCTATTCATTTGTTCTCGACAGCCGGTACAATGGGGTATAATTAGTAACTGGCCTCCTTGGTTTACTCCACCTTCAAAAGGCTCTTTTATACATTAGAAGTGAGGGAGATGCTGACATTAATTTTGCCTGTCTTGCCATAGCATTGTGCAGCAAAGATAAAACTAACATGCAGGTAAGGGGGTAACTCACTAGCCAAAGAAAAAGAAAGAAATAAGATTAGCAAACAGGGCCATCATCCCATTCATTTCATGAAAGCAGTGTGGTGCTGGAAAGAACTCCTTAGTCCTTCAGTTTTGCATTCTCACCATCATTTATCTGCAGGTGTATCACATCTCACAGCTACTGCCCTTTTTGGCAGCCTGTGTAGCACTGAAGGACTCCCAGCAAATGCTGAGTTCCGATGCCAGGCTGTGCCATGTGATGCACTGGGCACTCAATTAATTGTAGCAGATAAAAAATGTCCAATATACTCCTAAAGGAACACTCAATAAAGCAAAAGAGTATGATTTACCTACTCAAAGAGGCATGGACTAATAAAGCCCCATTGTGGGACTGTCCGTTCCTCTAAACCTTCTATAGTTTGTTAGCACTGAAACTATTTGGAATTGTTTGAAGAATACTCACATGAGTTTAATGAGACCAGACTCCGCCTGGACATGGAGCCATTGACCACAACCCTCTGGCTGCGACCTTCCAACCAATTCCTTATCCACTGGATAGCCTATCCTTCAAACCCATACCTCTCCAATTTAGAGATGAGGATGCAGTGGGGGACCATGAGAAAGACCTTGCAGAAGTCCAGGCAGATGACATCAGTAGCCCTTCTTTGATCCACCGATGCAGCCACTTCATCATAGAAGGCCACCAGATCTACACATATTGATGCATATCCATACGCACACACAGCGATGCTGGCGGTGCACATGCATACACTTTGTGTACACAGCACGACATACAGATTTTTGTGGCTGTACTGAGGACGCAAGTCCAGGTCCTTGCCAAGTGTGCTGAGCATGGGTCTGCGAGCTGCTGCCAGCTGATGGCCATCACGGGTCGTATCAACTTGTTCAAGCAGATGAAGGCACAGTCAGCACTGCAAGCCAGTGCTTTAAGAAAACACCTCCTGTTTAAAAGCGGCACACACCCGCCATCCCATCTGAGCATGGGGAAACACTTGTTGGGGTATTCTGAGCAGCAGAGCAGGACGTGCAGAGGCTGCTCCTGACCCTCTTGGCTTGGGCACATCACTTAAACCTCTGACTCAACTTCTGAGAGCAACAGCGTTTGCTTACCCCACAGGCAAATTGGGAGGATTAATTAATATTTGCAAAGTGCTTTGAAGATGAAAAGTAGCTTGTTAAGTACTATAAAGTATTATTAATAGTGATAACAAACTGATAATTTTGGAGTATGTAAGGCTTTTCTTAACCTCTTCTAGCAAGACCTTTCATTTCAAACAGCTGAAGAGGCAACACCACTACAGACAGCGTGCCTGTATTTACCAAAGCACTGGGCACGTGTTGATGGAGCAAGGCACTAAATAAGTACAAAACGCACTAGATTTCACATTTAAAATAAGCTATGATATGTTTTAAAGCACAGTACGATGCAATGTATGTTAAATGCATCAAGATAGTATGTCTGGGTTGATTTGGTCTGTTAGCATGTAAGAGTGGAGCAAAAGAGCTTTGGAAATATGGTGACTGCTACCTTTACCTGTATGGATACTATGCTGAGAAAATGAGATGCTGCTGTCAGCCACAACCAAGAGGAAGTCTGTCAGGATATTTAATCTGAAACAAGAAACAGTTTCAGATTTGTACGACCCAGGTCCTCAAGGGCAGCTTCCTGGCATTATGAAAAATGCTTTTCCTCTGAAAACTTTGAGATCTAAGAATTTTGTCTGGAGTATAAACAGTAGGACCCTCATGAAGAGTCAAATTTATCTCTTTGCTTGATAGGGTCAAGTAACTCTAGCTGGGATTAGCTAATGTTTCACAGAGCCTGATGTTTTTGTGGCCAGGGCATCCCTTGAGGAAGGAAGATATCTATGTTTGATGAAAAGCTCCTAATAAAATTAGATATTGCTCCTGAACTTAGCAAAGGAAAATGGAAAGTAATGAAAATTAAATGCACAGCTTTGGAATCTTGTAGAATCCTGACAAGATAATGATCTGGAACTCACTGCCCACAAGTTCTTCCCTTTTCTGCCCCATCTCCTGTGCACACACAGCCCTTCACTCACAACCCTGCCTCTTTCCCCAGTGAGATGGCTTCACTTGTCTCTTTCTCATTTCCTTTCACACCCACCTCTGTATTCCCCAGAGCAAATAATAATAATAAAAAAAATAGAGCACAAGGGAAAATGTAACTGAAGAGAACAGCAATCAGGATAGGGAAACTTGCCAAATCCCAGCCTTTCTCTCGATGAGTTACTGCTGAAGACAGGAATCACCAGCAAAACGAAGGATAATCTCCAAGTCAGCACATACAGCTTTCCTATTCCCTTAATCTCTTTCTGAATTATTACATGAAGACCTGGGATGTTTCCGAAAAAGCAGATCTTCTTTCCTGAGAGGGAAAAGGCTTGTGGCTTTGACAATTTATCTGTGGTCAGAAAGCAAACTTTGGGGCCAGTGTTCTTTAGGACTTTTACATGAGCAAAATAGGAGGCGACAAAAGGGAAGTAGAAATAAGAAAAGATGTTTTGAAGAAGGAGAAAGAACTTGCATCATGGCTAAAAATGCATTTTTTAACTGTCTGCCTCCCTCTTTGGAAGAAGTTAACAGTTCACTCCAGAAAAGATGAGAAATCGGAGAAATTTCCAGATTGTTTGTACTGTTTTTTGTATTCCTGGACTCTTTCTCCTTTGTTCAGCCTTCGTCTGGACAGTTGCTTGCCAGTGATACCCAAAGAAATTCTTTGTATAATCCTTTTCTTTTTCATGAGATTTTCTCAGGATAGGTGCCACAATACTTTATTTTGGTTTCTGAAAAACAAACCAGCTAGAAGAACAAACACGGGGAACACATAATGTCAAAACACAAGCGAGAGAATAGTGACTTTATGATTGTCCTATGTACAAATGAGGCATAAAATCCAGCTTCTCAAAATCTGGAATGTGATCTCTCCTTTTAGTTCATTGCTGATGCATCCTGACACCAGAAACTCTAGCAAGGACACTGCTCGGATTTTCTTTCTTCTTTCCCTCCTCCTTTTTTGTTCCCCCCAGGTGACTTTAATCTGTAATATCAGCAATAATCACCGTGGTATTGTTGCCTAGGCATTCCTGAAGAGTCAGAAGTGGACTGTAATTGAAGAGTTCATTACCAAGATCAGTTGGCTCCTTGATTACAGTGGCAAGGTGAAATATATATCCTCACCAAAAAGCAACGGCTAAACCTTTAGAGAAGTCACCCACTTTTCACTCTTTTTCATTAGGACCCCGACAAGCTTGTCAGCAAAATTAAAGGTATGTCATTCACATCGTGCATGCATTGCAAAGGACTATAAACCTGCCAACCTCTTTGATGAAATAAAAGGGTTTTATTTATGATTCATGTAGGAATATGAGGTTATTTTTATTCTGCCAGTACACTAATAATCAGACAAGAGCTCAGGAAATGAGAAGGCAAACTGACAGGGAGGTTCTGATAAAGGGGAACCCTCTGGGGTATTTTGCCCCCTTTGTAATCTCTTCCTTTTTAGTGAGAGGTTATAAGCATGGCATAGCGTGATCTTGCAACTAGCTTGGCTTACAGGAACAAAGAGAACAGCTACCTAGCAGGACCCGAGGTATAATTCCAGAAGAAAAAGAAAATGCTTCCGCCAGATAGATCTGCACTGCCACAGTGATGGGAATGGGAGTACCCAGACTGGTTTTCCAAGAGCACAGTGCATTGCTTCCCTACCGGGCAACGTTACTAATCCGAACAACAAAAAAGGAGCTCGTAAACTTCACACAGAGCCATTGCAAATTTGTTATCGACTTGTTTTATTCTAATTTTTGCAGCACCCAGAGCAGGGTGTTTTCCAAGCGCTCCCAGCCTAGTGGAACGTGAGGCACAGCAGCACGGTAACAGGAGGTTGGGGAAATAACTCCCTTCACGGTCCCTGGTCAACATTTGTGCTTGCAGAAGAGCTAGGCAGCAGGTTGCATTTCAGAATGTGCCATGCCCTCGATGTTTCAGTGTTTTGGCAGTCTGAAGCTGCTTCAGTTCTATCCCAGCTCAGTGAAACTTCTGGAAGCGCTTTTCGTGTGTGTTGCTTTAAGCTGTCACTCATGCCACCAGCACCACGGTGATTACAGAAACACTCCCTGTGAGTAGAAAGGTATCACTGTGCTAGCTGGCTGCCCTTAAGTGCGGTAGTTTGCTGAACAGTGGTGTGTTGGCAGGAAAACACAGACCAGCAAAATATATGCAGGATGAAGTGAAACAAAGTTCACTGGAGGAAAGAAAATAATACTAATCCTTCATTCAATAAGCAGCGAGTTAAGTACATTTTGCATGTTGAAGAAATGTAAGAGCAAAGGGAAGAAAGCACACATATAAAGGTGGTGCGACCGCCTTCCCCTCTAAAGACAACATATGGGGCATTTAGATATGAATAATCCCAGGAGTTATACCCAAGCTGCTAACGTGAAATGTAGCACCTGCTTTAAGATTCCACAGAGTTTCAGGGTGTCTGAGTTCCCTCTGACCTGAGCATCCCCCTGAAGTGAAGAGACGTCGCTAACATCTTCGTGGATCGCTTGAGTAGTTGAATAGACCAGTGCTTGAGGTGGTCAGCACTCTCCAGCTCTGTGATCTCTGCCGTAATTTTCCATATTCAGGTTTGAGAAGTTTGGATTTGGTTATGTGGGCCTGGGTATACCATCCTACTGATGCTAAGGCATTTGTGTCACAGTGGGCCTTGGACAAATACAGACACCTACTGCACTGTTGCCCACCGTGTTTTATTTTACCTCTGCACCACATGACACCCGAAAGAGATTGTTTTAGCAAATGCATCCAAAAGCGTTTCTGACAATGTAAATCTCTTGATTGCAAAACATGCTTCCATTAGCAGAAGAGCTCCAGGACAAAGGCAGAGCTTAGCATTATTTTCCGTGCCTTCTCAAGATGTGTTTGGATGTCAGGGCTGGGAGCAGCCGATCCCTTTGGAGGAGCCAGCATCTGGCAGGAGCTGCCTGGGGTTTTGGTTGCTGTGTAATACTGGAAGGACTGACAGTATCTCCAAGGTGTTGCTGTCCCTTTAAAACTCTCCTTTCTTGCGTTCACTCGGTGATTTACAATAAAGCATGATTTTATTTCTCTCAGCTAATTGCAAACTGCTCCCTTCCACACTCTCGATCTTTGCCCACAACCAAAGGCATGGCTACAAGCCAGACACAAGGTTTAGGAGGCTGTGATCTGTCCTCGCTGTTCCCCAGAGCAGCCAGGTGCTTCTCCTCACCCCTCCCTCTCCAGCCTGCTGCTGTGCTGGATGCGGAGCAGGTAACTATGTCATCAGTCCGAGATTTCATTCTTGCGGAGCACGGAGGTTCATTATACTTACTTTATCAGCAGTAAGGTTTACTGCCGAATCCATGAGAGATATTCGTGTGAAACATGAGCAGAGAGTGAGGCATTGCATCTTTTCATTAATAAGCCCTCTTCTGGGATCCGGCATTAGTGAGATTCAGCGGATCATAGAGCACAGGGGTATCATTTTTACATGATTACTCTAAATTCTTAAACCAGAGGCTTAAGAGAGAGGCTTCGCACAAAGGCAGCTGTGGGAATTGTTAAGTGATTGGCACAGCACTGCGATGGGCTGAACCACTGCAGGCACCTCCAGCCATGGGGGTACCAGCAGCATCTCATTACCTGCCATGGAGGGAAATGCAAAAGGAGGGACTGTGTCGGCTGGAGGAGCTGTGCTAACACTGCAAAATGCCTCTGTACTTCTGTCCCTCCTCCCAAACAAACCTCTTGCCATGGTACTTATGTTGGGTTCCTCAGGCTAAGCTGTTCCCTTTCTCTGTCGTTGTATCTGTGCTTATTTTTGGCCTGTCTGAGCCTACCTTCTCTAGGACAGCTGCTAAAATAACGCCTGTGCAACCTCCACTCCCAAATAATTAGCTGTTGGCTGAGCAGAGGGTTGAGATACTTCTGAGATACGTTTGCTATGGGTGAGAAGCTTTGGCAGCCCAGAGGATGGGCATGCAACTAGAAAATCTTTGCTAGGTGGTGAAGAAAGGACCTGTAGACCCACTTTGTTTTCTTGAGGCCATTACATATTCCCTCTGTGATCTCATGCACATCCAGTCAAAAATGTTGCCTTGTATTCCCTGTCTCTGCTGCTGTGTCCTGTCCTGCCAGGCTGTGTGCAAACCAAGATCAAGGAGCTGATGTGGCCGGAATAAAAACTCTTCTCTTTTTCCCAGGATTGGTTTTCAGCTGCGTAAGTTCCTCAGCCTGTTCCAAAATACAGATGCACAGATGCAAAAGAAGGACTGAAGCATCAGCTTCTATTGGCCCAACACGTTGGCTGAGCTGTGCCTTCCGCTCCCTATTCAGAAAATGGAGATATTTCCAATTCTTTGCTTCTTACGGATCTGCAAGGATGACATCGTCAGCCTATTCCATGTGTATTTGCATTTGTCCATTGAGCTACAGAGCAGGCTTTTCATGTACACAAACTGTGCGTAGCTTAGCTGGGTAGATGGGCAAGAAACAACTCCTTCATTTTACCAGAAAGCACTTTGAGTGTGGGATCACCTTAATGGGGGAATCAATACGGCAAGTGAGAAGCGTGATGCTAGACTCCAAACCACAACCTGTGTGTGCTTTCCTGGATCCATACCTGCCCTAAAACAACTGCTCTGACGGCAACGGCTGCCAGAGTCATCCCAAGGTACCCTGAGCTCTGAAATACAAAGGTGACTGCTGCTCAGTTACATCTGATGAGTGTTAGTGGAAAAAGAATTCCTGCACTATTTCCCCAGCATGTTGAAGTCCTGCAGAAACCTCCAGTGTCCAAATCAGTGCCTGATCCTGATCACTGATAGCTGGATATTGGAGAAAGGTAAGGAGTAGTGAAATTCCCTTTTTGGTACAACAGACCTATGAAACTTGAGAGCCATATTGGAAATTTTGGAAGTATCCTGGGATAAAGTATTCCCAGCCTCGCTGGTATTAATCAACCAATTCTCAGGTTTTTAGAAACATCTGATTTTAGGCAGAGATGCTCCTCTTTGAGATGACTTACTTCATCTAGTGTTTCCTGTAAGTCCAATAAGAAAAAGAAAAATGAGAAACAAGAAGGTGGGGTCATGTAGGGCACTGAATAATCCAGATCAAACAGCAAAGAGCACCCGATTAGAAGCCAACACATTTCTCTTTTCAGTATCTCTGAAATTGTTTGGCAGACTTAATTAGAAACAGGTGCAAGCTATAATATTTATTGCAACAATGCATCATTTTTGTCTGTTTCCAAGGTCATCGTTCTAGCCAATGGAAAGCCAACAACCCACGGGGAGTATAACTTAGTCTATATGGGTAAAATGTGAATTACTTAACCCTTTATCTAATGGAATGAAATACAACATTGCACAAAGCACAAAGCTCACAAAATGGAAAATCCTGTGAGAAATCTTTCTTGATAACAGGTTCCAGTGAAGTAAGTGACATCACCAGCTGAGCTAATAGCCAGCCTTAGGTAAAATGGAGTAGGTACAGATAAGGAATGAGAAAAACACATTTTTTTTACTACTTTTCTTTCAAAGGCCTGGGTTTATGTAGAATTTGCTGCAGTAGGAGACCATGATTGCATGTTATCTAGTGCCTACGCTACAGTTGGGTATCATACGCTACGTTCTGCTAAGATTTAGCAGTATATTTCTTTGGCTGTGTCTGTCTCCAGAGCAATCAGACTACAGCTGCACTTGTACAGCAGCACCTTAGAACAGCCTCTGTGAGCTGCCAGGTAATTGTGCCAGGGTTTTCCAGTGGGAGAAGCCTGGGAGATGAAGCTGTAGATCCTTCCTGCCTATTAAGCCAGCAGACTCAGAGAGGCCAGGTCCACGTTTTCCTCTCCATCCAAGGGTAAGTGTCCCAAACCTGATTCCGTCTGGCCCCACGGTGATTTTTTGTGGTTAGCACTGGCAGGGCCCTTGGTCACACAAGAGCCCCACTTTCAAAGCTGGCATTTCATTCCCCCTCGTGAGTTCTTCTCGTAATCTCTCTTGTGACATCTTCGTGCTTTTGTGATCATTCGCAAGTGAGGATCTTCTCTGAAATCCTATTTTGTTCCTCTTAAATGTGTTGAATATAAATATGGAAACAAAGCGGCGTACTTTAATAATAGAGATGTGTGAAATTGTGAGATTTTTGCCTTTTTGCAAAAGCCGCAAGAAGATGCCAATATTTCTGCAGACGGGAACTATTTTTTCCACCTTCAAATTGTCACACAGCATAAAATCTGTGGCTGTTCACGTGTCGTTGGGTAGATGCTAAAGGTAGCAAGGAGATACAGGCTCCCTCTTGAGAATTTGGGCACCCTGCCTTCTAACTTGTTCTTTTGGCTACCACAGTTCCCTGAGAGGCACCTCAGCACCTAGCCAGCACCATTGTCCTCATTAATTGTGCTCTTTCTACAGTGAATTACTAATGCCCTCTGTGATCTCAGGAACCGTTCTTAAAAGAGTATCATCTGCCCATTAAATTCAAAGATAAAATGATCCAAGATACTGGCGGATTTGGGATCAAATTGTGAGCACGTGTTTATTGAGAGACAGATCCTACAGTCATGTCTAGAGAGCTCAACAGAACCAAAGCTGATGTTTTGAGAGGACTCCTTCTCCCCAGCACCTCAAGCAATGTCCCAGTACTGAATCCTTGAGAAGGCCAGACCCAGTTTGAAACATTGCAGCACAATGTCTGTGTTAATTTTCTTCTCTTCCAGTGAATGTAATATCCCACACATTTCAGCTGTGCCTGGCTCATGGCACAAACCTTTTAACAGCAGGCTGGTAAGCTTTTACATCATCTGAGCATCACAGGTTTGCTCAGGTAATTTGGTTCCTGATGTTTTGGTAAAATGCCCTCCCTGTCTTTTTGCTCTCTTCTCTGTCCCTCACCCTAAAAGTGCAGAGATTGTGCAGGGCTAGCTCTGAACTGGGGATCTGTCCCATTGTTACTGTCCAGGCTCTTGCCAACACAGGTGTGTACAATGAGAAGAATAAGCAAAAAGGGAGACAATGATTGCCCAAGGCCAGCCAGGATGGCAGCTGCCATCCCACGGAGGACCACTGGCACTAGGAGCCAGTCAAACTGGGAAGGGCGGAGGAGAGCCTCCCTGCACTGTTGAAGGTATTTCAGGCCAGCGTTTGCACAGTTCTCCAGATCCCCAGTGTGAATAAATGTGTGGGGATGTGAGCGAGAAAGGAAGGCTTATGCCAGGGAGCTGAGCTGTGCGTAAAATTACCAAGCAAGCTTGAGACTTCTGGAAATGCACAGTGCACACTTGGAAAAGGCAATGGTCGTTCTGGGAGGCTCTGCTCAGGCATGGTGTTTAGCTCTGTGTCCTGGCTGCCAAGCCACACTTGAATTGCATTGCATTTGGATTCAGGCAGATCGAGTTACAGGTGATGGCTGGGTTAGCTACCTTGGTCTTGGGTCATTTCTGCATTGTACTTAACCGAATAATACCTTCCCTTTCTTTTTTTTTTTCTTTCTCTCTTTTTTTTTTTTTTTTTTGCTCATTGATCAAGCTGCTTCTGAGAAAAGTGATACTTTGCATATCTGGCTAAGTGCTGTTAACAGTCTCTGCCTGCGGTTTGTTAAAATTAAAAAAAAAAAAAAAAGAAAAGAAAAAAAAGAAGTGTGATCTTGCTGGAGAAGTAATTTGCTTCTCTCCAACCAATGATGGCTTGCACTTTATGCAAATTGGTATCTAGGGATAACAAATCCCATTTAATACATATGCATAGTTCATAAAAAAAAACGACATGAGAGAAAGAGAAAAAAGATAAAGCAACGAGTCAGCAAAAGAACAGGTTCCGAGGAAATTTATTGTCCCAAATTGGACATTTGTAACAGATGATGTGAACAAGTGTTAACTTTGTTTTCAGCAGCTCTTCACGTACATTCACTAGACATCACACAGATTATGTTTTAAGGATCTGAACTGTAATAAAAAAAAGTGTCTGTGGGCTTTGGAGTGTTGTGTTCCATATGGTTGGGGAAGTGCGGAGTTATTGCGACAAGCATCTTGTGAAGCTCATTACGCACGGCGGTGTTAGATGCGAATTGCTGCGCATCGCTATAGGGTACGTACATGACATCCCACAGTCAGCAGATAGCAACTGGAAATGAAAGATATGAAGGCACAGAGTACAGCTTCAGGGAACATGTTAGACAAAACATCTGCTGGTATCAGAAAGCTGCATTATCAGATCATTGTGGCCATGAATTTTTTATAAAGACTTTTTTTTTTTTTTTTTTTTTAAGCTGCAACTTTGAAAGTGACATTTTGCGGGAAAGTTTTTGACTGAAGTGTGATGTCAGGAGAAAGGCCAGTCTAGTTTATTACCTGCGTGAGCGCCAATGCTGGCAGCCTGAAAGAGCTCCTTTCTCCGAGCCGTGCGGATGGCCATCAAAAAGTACCAGCGCTTCTTCCCTCCTGATCCTCACCACTGATAAAACCCTGACCCAGATGACAGGTGGTGGCTTTACCACCAGACTCCTCAACAAGGAGTTTCCAACTTTTGTTCCTGGAGGGCTATTTTGTCACGTGGCTGGGCGCCGCTGAGTAAAATTCACCTAAAATTCATGCTTAGAAGATGGAAGATGACATGGCTCACCTGCAAAGCCCAGAGAGGAGAGCTCAGCCTCCATGCCCAGCTCCCATGCTGTTGGGACCTGCATGGTCTCTGTGGCAATGCTTCCAGCCCACTGGCGCTGCCAACGTGGCCACAACCAGGTAGGCTCCCACTATGCCAGCCATCCAGCCCAGGGAGCGCTGCTGTAAGCCATGAGCACCTCGGTGCTGAGAGGGGCCTCCACCTACTTAACATTCCTGGCATTTGTAAGAGCGGTGAGATGGCATGAAATGTACATGCATACTGGAACTATTTACATTAAAACAGGCAGGCATTTTCCAATCTATCATCTGTTCTGCCCCAGCTATGGATTTTCATTTGCATCACTTACACTGGAAGGTGAAGCAGCCTCCTCCTCTGCAGCAACAGGCACTGATGGAAACCCACCTCCTGTTGCTCTGCGCCTGGTCTCTGTCTCTCCAATGAAATCCCTCAAAACCACACATAAAAAAGTGAGCAAACTGCCTTCCCACAGTGATTCACAAATTGCCCCCTCAAAGAGAAGACCAAATATTCCCCAATGTTCTGACCTCTTTCCTAAGCCTCCTCCTTCTGTGTGTTAATATTATATGGGAGAAGGGAAGTAAGCTCTGGAACCATCACGATGTACGGAAGGACAGAGTTGTCAGCAGCTACTTTTTGTGTAACGCTGGGCTCAGTCACTCACCCATGTCCTTCCCTTTGTATAAAAGTAACTTGGTCCCTAATGGGTTGTTGTGATTTCTTCCTTAGGGTGAGATTTTAGAAAAGACTTGTGGATAATTTTAACGAAAACACAAGCTGACCAAAGCTGAGCAGTTTCAGTTTTTTTCTGTTTTGTTTAGAGTTTGGATCTATATTATGAACCGAAAACTTTGATCCTAAACTTGCTTGTATTCGTGGAAAGAAAAACCTGAATATGGATCTGCATTTCCCAGGGGCACCCCCACCAGAACAGCTCCCATCTGTGCACTGTGTGTGAAGTCCCCAAACCCTGGAGCATTCTGGTTAGCAGTGGGACAAGGGGCATATCTGGCGTCGGCTGAGTATTGACCATCAAGGACATAGTTTTAGGTATGAGGATTGGAATCAGAGGCTGCTACATTTTTAACGTTCTTCAAAATGTTCTGTAAAGATGTTCTGTAAGAAAGAAGGGGACGGACTCTTTAGCAGCGTCTGCTGTGATAGGACAAGGGGAAATGGTTTCAAACTAAAAGAGGGGAGATTTAGATTGGATAGAAGGAAGACATTTTTTACAATAAGGATGGTGAGGCACTGGCACAGATTGCCCAGAGAGGTGGTGGATGATCCATTGCTGGAGATAGGGGCTCAGAGGAGACCTTATTACCCTCTACAATGACATGAAAGGAGGTTGTGGTGAAGTGGGAGTCAGCCTCTTCTCCTGCATAACTAGCAACAGGATGAGGGGGGATGGCCTCAAGTTGCACCAGGGGAGGTTCAGTTTGGATATTAGGAAAAATTTCTTCTTAGAAGGAGAGGTCAGGCACTGGAATAGGCTGCTCAGGGAGGTGACTGACTCACCATCCCTGGAGGTGTTCAAGAAACGTTTAGATGTCATACTTGGGGACGTGGTTTAGTAGGAAATACCGGTGATAGGTGGATGATTGGACTAGATGATCTTGGAGGCCTTTTCCAACCTTGGTGATTCTATTCTATTCTGTGATTCTATTCAAGGTCAGGCTGGACAGGGCTCTGAGAGACCTGATCTGGCAGTAGGTGTCCCTGTTCATTGCAGGGCAGTTGGACTAGGTGACCTTTAAGGGTCGCTTCCAAGTCAAACTATTCTGCCATTCTATGATTCTAAAAGAGTGCAATGGTTTTTACCTGAAGCTCGTGCCCTTTTTGGCTGCACACCCACACCGCCAGGAATCCCACCCTGCCAGACTCAGGCACAGCTTGCACAGAATCTTGCCCAGGTGAGCTCATCTCTCCAGGTCAGAGCCTTCTTGCTTTGGAGCAGTGTCCCAGTGCCCTGGCAGGAAACTCTATGAATCTGGAGTGGGGAAGTAGGGAGGCTGGCAGCTCAGCCCCTCCAAATAAGACATCAGCCAAATTTCTTTTAACTGTTGTCATATGCAATGACCCAGCAGCGAACAAAATTGAGTCCTGCAGTCAGTCCTGTCTGTGCCACTGTGTACAAAGCAAGCGGAAACATTTGACTGCCTCTTTTGTACATGCTTTATCTGAAAGCTGGTATATCAACATACACTAATTGGTCTGTGCTGTTGCAGTAACTATGGTTTTAATTGCAGAGGCTGAAATGTGAACATATATTCCGTCTCCTCCCTTTTTTTTCACCTTTGCTTCTAGATTGGGTTTCTGCTATGCTTTGAAAGATTTCCTTGGCTATTCTTCAACTTTTCTTTGTCTGTTTGCACTCTCCCTGATAGCAAAAATGTTTCTCAGTAGGTAAGTATTTCTGTAATGGAATAAATGCGATGCCTTACAGAATGACTTTGTGTGCTTGTGTGGGTACGCATGCATATATAAGTGTATACATTCTGCAATTTGTATAGAAATTGAACCCCTGCCTACAGCTGGATGTAATATGGGAAGCTTGTAATGCATGCTGGCGGTATGTGCAGTCAGCAGAGCAAGCAGAGGGCAAAGAGCTGGCACTGCAATGTAGTGAAAGAGTATGGAAGAATATATGGACATGCAGCTAACAAGAAGGGAAGGGAAGTGGCTGGAGGGTAAAGAGATATAATGGGTCCCAAATGTGGCAAGCACATATGCTGCCATACAGCAAATGCAAAGTGCCACCACTAGTGACAAGTGTATTGCACCTAAGGAAAACAGCTGTGCCAAGCGCCCAAATCCACGTTCAGCCTCCTGACCCTATGTCTCCCTTGTCTGATGTGGATTAAATTGGTCAGGCTGAGAGCCTCTTTAAGTCTGTGTTCCAAAGAAATAATGGCTCAGTAAATCTCTGAAATACTTCATGCAGGGCCACCTATTTTGAATTTGCAATCTTGCGTTTGTGAGATTGTTTTATTTTGTCTCATTTTATTTATTCTTCTGTGCTTGATACCTCACCACCGCTTTGATTATCAGTGTAGATCATTGCATGATTTGGTGCAGCTTGGTGTTACTTACAAACCCTCCCGCATAACCCCATTATTTGTTAAATTTTTTCTGTTTTGAAGAAACACCCTTTGACACCTGAGATGGATCTCCTGTTCTAAGGCATAAAAATAATAAAGTCCCCTATGAAGAGCATCCCTCTAACTGGTCCTATCCGCTCTGTATATATTTGAATATATAAAATATTAATAAATGATTCCAAATGTTTAATCATATCCATTTGACTCCATGAGACTCGGTGTCTGTAGGCTTCCTGCGTTAACTGCCTGTGATATCTCCATACGGCTGATTTGTTGTTGATCTTGAGTTTTTAAAGCAAAATAAAACGGAGGTTTGCAGTTTGATTTGAATTAATCAGGTCTGATTAGACAGGAACAGATCAGGCTGTTCTGGAAATCCTCACTCTAATACATTTTCATGTGGTAGTCAAAAAAAAAAGAATCTTCATGTCTGAAGTTAGAGCGCTATCTGTTTCATAACATTTTTTCAGAGTGATAAATCTTATTGGAATGGGCGGGGGGGGGGGCTATTATGATGCTCATCTTACAAGAAAGAAATAGCATTTTGTTTTACAAAAAATATGGATATTTTAGAATGGAGTCACCTGGTGGCAGATCTCATAAATGTACATAAGGAGATCCTTCCTAGTATCACCACTTTGGGTTTTTTCTTCTCACAATGCTGACTGTCAGTGTAGAAGCTTGGATAGATGAAGTCAAAAAACAAAAAGTGTATTTAGTTTAATACACCAATGTAAAGAAAAAGGTTGGAAATATGTACGGCAGAGAATGGTTATGCATGGTAAAAGATTCTTCAGTTAATAATGAGAACTATGCAAAGCAAAGGAGGAAGAATTCTCCCATCAAAAAGAAAAAGCTTTATGGTGTCCATGCGTCATCGTGTGCATTATGGGCTGCGAGAGGACTGCAGTGCAGTAGTACTAAGCAACTCCAGTTGTAGCTTTCAGCCAGAGCCATTGGGTATTCTGCTGATGGCTCCTTTTTGGTGGAATGTCTCCCATGGAAACATTGCCTTCCTGAACAGGTTTGTCTGGGACAGCCTCCATCCTGCAAAGCGCTGTCAGGAAGCAAAGGAGGCAGGATTCAGCAAGGACCCGCTGGTCGAACTGAAGGAGAAGAAGGACATGTGCAGGCAGTGGAAACAAGGATGCATCACCTGGGAAGAATACAGAGATGCTGTCTGGATATGCACAGATGGGATGAGGAAAGCCAAGGCACAGATGGAACTGCACTTGGTGAGATATGAAAAATAACAAGAAGAGATTCCACAGGTACCCATACTGGTAAATGAGAAAGGGAAACTGGCTACAAAAGACATGGAGAACGCTGAAGTACTCAAGAAGTTATTTGTTTCAGTCTTCTCTGGCAGTCAGGTTTCTTCTGTCTCACATCCCCAAACCTTGCGTCCCCAAACATCTATAGGGGTTGGGGGAGCAAAATCCCTCTTGCTGTAAGAGAAAAGCAAGTCTGAGACTGCCTCATGAGATTGAATGTGTGTAAGGCCGTAGGGCCCAATGTCCTGCATCCCAGGATCTTGACGGAACTGGCTGATGTGCTTGTCAAGCCGCTCTACATCATTTTTGAAAAGTCATGACTGGAAAAAGGGAAACATCACCCCCATTTACAAGAAAGGAAGAGCCAGGGAATTACAGGCCAGTGAGCTTCACCTCTGTGCCTGAGAAGATCATGGAGTGAATTCTCCTAGAAGATATGTTAAGGCACATGAGGGATGAGCAGGTGATCTGAGACAGCCAGCATTGTCTCACCAAGGGCAGATCTTGCCTGACCAATCTGGTGAACTTCTGTGATGGAATGATGGCATCAGTGGACTAAGGAAGGGCAACTGATGTCATCTGCATGGACTTCTGCGAGGTCTTTAACATGATCCCACACCACTTCTTTATCCCTAAATTGGAGAGAAATGTATTTGAAGGACAGACTCTTCAGTGGATAAGGAATTGCTTGGGAAGTTGCAGACAGGGGGTTGTGGTCAATGGCTCTCTGTCCAGGTGGAGGCCAGTGACAAGTGGTGTCCCTCAAAGGGTCCATCTTGGGACTGCTACTCTTCAACATCTTTATCAGTGACATGGATGAAGGGATTGAGTGCACCCTCAGCAAGTTTTCAGATGACACCAAGCTGAGTGGTGCAGCTGATACATCAGAAGGAAGGAATGCTGTCCAGAGGGACCTGGACAGGCTTGAGAAGTGGGCCTATGAGAATCTAATGAGGCTCAGCAGAGTCAAGTGCAAGCTATTGCACTTGGGTCAGGGCAATCCCAGATACGTGTACAGACTGGGAGAACTCACTGAGAGCTGCCATGCAGAGAAGGACTTGGGAGATGTGTTAAGATGAAAAATTTAACGTGAGCCAGCAGTGTGTGCTTGCAGCTGGAAGGCCAACAGTGTCCTGGCCTGCATCAGAAGAGGGGTGGCCAGCAGGGACAGGGAGGGGATTGTCCCCCTCTACTCTGTCCTCATGAGGCCCCATCTGGAGTACTGTATCCAGGCCTCAGTCCCCCAGCATGAAAAAGACATGGAGCAGTTGGAGTGGGTCCAGAAGAGAGGTGCAGCACCTCTCTCATGAAGACAAGCTGAAGGAGCTGAGCTTGTTCAGCCTGGAGAAGAAAAGGCTCTGGAAAGATCTGATAGTGGCCTTCCAATACTTAAAGGGAGCTTATAAGCAGTAGGGAAATAAGCTTTTACGCAGGCAGATAGCGAGAGGACAAAGGGGAATGGTTTCAAAGTAAGAAGAGGGAGATTCAGATGAGATGTCAGGGAAATTTTAAACTGAGGGTGATCAGGTGCTGGCACAGGCTGCCCAGAGAGGTTGTGGATGCCCCATCCCTGGAGGTGTTCAAGGCCAGGTTTTATGGGGCCCTGGGGAACCTGATCCACTGCCCAATCAAGTGATTGGCAACACTGCCCACGGTAGGGGGTTGGAACTGAATGATCTTTTAGCTCTGTTCCAACCCAAGCCATTCTATGATTCTCTCAAGCAGAAAGGCCCAGCTGAATGCAGCTCTGTGCTGCCTCTGTACTGCCAGCCTCTGAGCCGTGAGTGTGCAGCTGGAGGGATTCCAGTTACAACCCACTCCTCCTTTCTCACCTGTTCTTCCCCCACTCTCCAGGTTGCGGCCATGGGCAGAAACAAGCCTACCTGTAGAGCCCTTGGCTTGGCCTTTTTCAGGCAGCTTTTATCTTTCCTTTAAATTCCTGACTGTGGTGTGCCAGAGCAACAGCCAAATGTTAAAGATGTTACGGAGCAAACAGTCTGCAGGCTGCACCAGCCTGCAAATTCAGAAGGAAATGAGCAGTAATGTTGGGAGAAAGGAGAAGAAGTGATTACCTGGTGGTGATTATTTGGGAGGGCAATAGTGGGAGGTGCTGTAAGCGTCAGGGATGCACGGTGAGAGACAAGCCACCAAAGGCACAGCCAGTACAATCAATTTAAAGTACAAAAATAGGAGGCTGAAGTGACAATAATGTATTTTAACTGAAATCACGGATTTTGTTCTGCAAGGCATGGTTAAAGGACCAAGCCAAGTTACTTAATCTGAACAGAGCAAAAGTTTTCCTCTTTTATGTAAAAAAATGCCCTTTTTTTTTGCAAAGATAAAAATGGAGCAGAATGTTTTTAATGTAATTCTTAAATCCCATTAATACATATTTTTTTTTCTTTTTTAATGTTCTTTTTCCTTTCATTGGGCACACTGCAAATGGAATTAACTACATTACTAATGTTTTTAATCTGATTTTAATAGAGCCTAGGGCTGACGCGTGGAATCTGCATCTGTCCCATTGAAAGAAATATACAGTTGTGTAGACAATAAATAGCGTGTCCAACTAAACATGGGTGTATGCATTATTTTTATTTATTGAGCTAACCAGCCTATGCACAGGCACTGGGAGGATGTTTTTAGACACTTTTCCAAAGCTGAAATCCATATGATGGGATTGTTACTGTTTTTTGCAGCAGAAATGTGAACTTGGTAGAAGAGCCTGGCATGGAAAACCACTGAGTTCTGACACATTCCATTTGCTCCCAACTCTTTGATTTCTACTCACAGAATCTGACATATGTTGGGCATTGACCTTGCTCTTTTAAATAAGCTTATTTTAGAAGACCTTTGCAAAATGCTGTCTGTTTGGCCTCGATGTAAGCTGTTAGGGAAATGTAGTACAAACACAGAAGTTGTATGTTTTGAATGCCAGAGATGTTACACCGAAGAGCAGTTGGTGAGTTCTATACTGCTGACTGCTTTCTGTGCTGATAACAAGGCCGTGTCCTTAAAGAAAATAAAATTGTACTTCCTGCATTGGACAGTCTTCCCTTGCTTTGTATGAGTGTTGTTTTGTTTGGTTTTGTTTGGTTTTTGAGCAGAACCTTCAGGATCAGGCTTCTTTTTCCAGCCTCAGATATTCTGATTGGGCTTTCAGGCACTCCGTGAAGTGCAAGCAAATATCTCTAATATAAGTGAGGATTTGGGCAAGCCCAGCTCACAAATCCTGGAGAGAATCAAGGACTTGTCAGACCTTGGAGTGCAGAATTAGCCCCTGTAGATGGCTTTGAATGCTGCAGGCACTCAGAAGTAGGAGGGACTTATCCAAAGCTTGGCCCCTTCCTCATGGAGCTGTGCACCAAGTGCATTTTGAGAAGAGCCGTACCCTTCATGGTGGAGATTTGCTTTTCTTAGGGGAGCAACTTGTAGGAAAGTTCACAGGGAAAGTGCTGCAATCTTGCAAATGCCAGCATGTATTGCTATGCAATAAAACAAATTGCCGGGTCTCAACATGGCAAATCACAGCGAGGGAATGAAAATGCTTTTATTAGATGGGTAGAAAAAATGCCCTTCATTAAGGCATGTATCTGCTGAACTCTTACCAACTCCAGGAGTAGGAAAAGCAGAAAGAACTTGGAAGTGCATTTGGGATCTGATGTTCTCCTTTTGCCAATAGACAAACTCCTACACCCTTTACTTGGGCTGCAAGGTTTGGAGCCTGGAAATTCAATCAGCTGGAGAGCATGTCCTGGGAACAGCCTGCTGAGTTCAGCCATATCTGAGTAAGTGGCAGTAAAACTCCACACATAGGAAAACAGATATCAAATTGCCAAAATAAATGTAAATTTTAGTTCACGGTCGTGTGTGCCTTTTTAGGCCCAAACCTGGCTCCATGTGCAGCAAGGAGAGGCGTCAGAGCTCTGCCAGAATGTGAATACTCATTGCCTGTGGCCCACGGACGGCTCTGCATCCTGGCTTCCTCTCAAAGCGCCTGTCTCCATTGGCTTCACAAACACACAGGAAGGGCATGGAGTCTTGGCTTTGTTGGCACTGGGTTCCAAGGCTGAGAGCGTCTGATGTGGAATATTTCCTTGGCAGATGGAGCCAGGAGTAGATTTTTTTTACCTCTCTCTGCACCCTTGTTTGCTGGTTCAGTGGCAGCACTGGGAAGCCTCCCTGTTACTATGAATAACTAATTCTCAGCATGAATACGGGGTTCCTGGTCTGACCCATCAGGATTTTGGGGAGCTATGTGAGCACCGTGCCGCTGTGGCCAGCCCCAATGGAGCTGTGCCATCAGCCAGCAGGAAGGATGAGAAGCTGCTCTCACCTCCTGCCACAGGGCCTGCCCCGAATTCCCCCTACCCAACATTCACAAGCTTGCTTTCTCGGGGAAATGGCTTTTACTTGTTGTGAATTCTTCATAGGGAAAAGCTTCTTACAAACGCTAAATAATGTAACGTATTCTGGGTTCTGGGCAGATAAAAATTGAAAGGGCTGTGGTGTTTGTGGCAGTGGAATGATAGTGATGAGCACCACATGGAGTCCCTGAAGATGGTGTCGGGGAATTTGATCCCCCATAAAATGATGAAAGACTCTGATGTAATGGTGTTTTGTGAAACAATTTGAGCATAAATGACACATTCTTTCCCATTAACAACTGACTTCCATTGTGCGAGGATTTTTGTTCTTTTTTAACATGTATTTTGAGCGCACGGAGAACAAGAATTTCCATTGTGATAGTGCTGCAGGAAGATTTAAAGGTTGTGGTGGACTAAGAATTGAAATGCAAATCACACTCACACACCACCTCCTGCTGAGGCCCAAATTTTTATAGATCAGGTTCCGCGGCCCTGATGAGGAATCAGCGATCTGCCTTTCTGGGATTCACAAATTAGGAGCAGTCTGAGGTATCGTTTCCTACAATATAATTGTAACTTACCAGATGAAAGTTTGTCGCCGAAGGCATTCCCCTGATCTTCCATTATTTCTCCAGCCGCAGTGGCACTACGGATCCCCACACAGACAATGCAAACACCTCGCAGCTCCCCGCGCCGCAACGCGCTCTTGCTGAATACTGAATATATTGATCCTCTCCCCCCTTGCTTTTCTTCTCCCCCGGTGTGCAGGTGGTAAAACACCGGCTGCCGTCAACTTCGTGCTGGAAAAAAAAAAAAAAACAAGGGGTGCCGGGGGGGAAAGGGAAAAGCTGTGGTTTGGGGGCTGCTAGGGCTGCCAGATCGCAAGCTGCAGGCTCATAATGGGGCTGCTGAAATGGCTAGGAGGATAATAGGGCGTACATGCATTTGTGGCTAATTCTGTTTGCTAATTGCTCATGAAATTTCAGGTAAGGAACGTCCAAGTCAATTTGTTATAATAGGTAACGGCCTGGGCTTATGCTTTTCAGGGTGGTTTTTGTTGTCTTGTGTATTGCCGTCATTACAAATACATGGCTTTTCATGTTTGGGAAACTCCTTCCCATGGGGCTGAGGCAGCACCTGGCAGAGTGCTGGCAGGTGCCCCCAGGTTCCCAGACCCAGGGCAGACACCCCCTGTTCCCCACACTCCCTCCCTCCCAGCACAGTCTTGGGAGGGCCGTGGTGGGGCAGATGCTTTCCGTTCTGTAACTTTAACCAGTTCTACTGCTTGCTACTAATTATCTACTAGCTAATACTAATAGCTAGCACCACTGCAGCATTTAAGAGCTACATATACATTAATGAGAATTAGCATTTGTTGACAGCCATGGTGGGAGTTGCCTGTCTTAAGCGTTTCAGGGGTCCCTGTTGCTGTAATGTTTGATTGCCTCCTTTGGTAATTATAATTGACACTGAGCAAGTTTTTCATAGGTCTCATTTGACTGCACAGAGCCAAAGATACGTGGAGCTCTGTCTGTGTGGGGAGAGGAAAGGCCAACAACAACGTGCTGCCTGGGAGCATCCCCTTTGCCCCACGTGGAGCAAGGGCACTGGGCACAGGGAGGCACCATGGGTCCTGCTGGGCTGGGGCTCCATTCCCCATCCCCATGGGTCCTACTGGGCTGGGGCTCCATTCCCCATCCCCATGGGTCCTGCTGGGCTGGAGAAGCAGCTGCTGTGATCCCCACTCCGAGGAAGATGAGCTACAGAAGCATGGAAGGGGCTTTTTTTATAGCCAGGGGGCCAGCAGGGGAAGCAGTGGTCACAAGCAGAGGTTGGAAGCTGGCTTATTAAGTAAATCTCAGGCTGTGACTGGTTTTAATTTATTTCTTGTTTTATGTGCAAGGGACGGGGCCTCGCAGGCCTGGCTAGTATCAAAGCCTGGGGTTTGCAGGTTTTTAATCAAGGTCCACTTTGGGGGGCTCTACTTTCGGTGGCTGGGGATGTGTGGGGATTTTTCGGTGGTGTTTTTTTTTCCTGCTGCAGTGTCTGGATTTCTTTAGTTAAACTTTTCCATTCTTCAGACCCGAGCCAAGTGAGCGCTTTCCCATTGCCCAGCACTTTCCAGAGAGGGCTTTCTTGGTGGTGGATTTTTATTTATTTATTTTTTTTTATGGTAGGGTTTTTTTTTGGTGGCTTTTCTCTGTAAGCAAATGTGCAGTCCGGTTTCTCTGAAAATCACAGATGGCATCTACAATACCACCCTGTCGCCTCTCACTAATTTGGCGTTCTTAGCGCTGTCTAAATAGTTTATTGTTCATCAAAGCCGTATGAAAGGAATTTTATATGATTTTTTTTGTTTTGTTTTGTTTTGTTTTGTCCCTCTGCTGGCAAGGAAAGTAAATCCCAAAGTATTTCAGCAGGTGCTATTAATATGCAAATAATGGTGAGTACGCCAGGCCTAATAGACCTCCCAACTACAGGGGAGGTGTCGCTGCTGGAGCAAATTAGCTTTCTGTAATTTGCATGCTTTTCACAGCCTCCTGGGATTATATTTTAGATCAGAGACAATAAAAGCATATGCTGTTAGCTTAAAATGTAACTAATTTTAGACTTTGAAACCATTTTAACCTAACTTCTTAGTGATGTTAAACTGTTATTTGCAAAGAAACTTTCTACGCAGCTTGTGATTTTTATGGTCTTTCTCTTCCCCCATTAACTGCTCTGTCTCTCTTTTCAGGATGAAAGTGAAGAAGGAAATCTTCCACGTGGCTGCATCTCAAAAAGCAGGTATTTCTCATAGAAATGGGCCCAGTTTGTCCTAGCTCTGGTCTGGGTCTGCACCCGGTTCCTGATGGGATCTAGAGGGGCTTTTAGGGTCATAATACTTCCCTCCCCTTGGTCATCTCCATGAGATGTAAAGCCATCCCAAGACAACACTGCTGACCCACACAGGGAGGAAGCTGTTCGGAGCACCACAAGAGCTTCTTGGCTGACCCACCAAAGCAAAGAGACACAGTAGTGCAGCTGCCCAACGTGTTCACCTGGCCCACACCTACAGAGAGACCCCTGGAAGTCTGTTTGAATTGAACAAAAACAAAGCAAGGATTTCCGTGCAGGTTCGGCCTGTAGATTCAAACGTTATTGAACTGTACTGGCACATTATCAATGGCGCTTTCCAAATTGATATTGACAGCAAAAATCACACTGTTGACATCCGTAGTTTGTGAAAAATTGAATGATCGAGCATCAGCCGTTGTGCCTGAGAATTTCTGTCTTTTTTTTCAAGTGCCACAGTGGCTGCTTCCTACCTGAACGTGCTGCTCTGCTCCAAGGGACTGCCTAAGTAGGATGCAGACAGGGCTGCCACCTGAAATGTCTGCCTGCTCCCCATGCCCACTTCTGCCCTCGGGTGTTGGTTGAGCTTTGCCTTGCAGCACCATCACAGCCTCGGCTGCCCCACTTCCTCCTGCTGGGGGGGACTGCAGGAAGAGGTTGGTTCGAGAAACAGCAGGCTTAGCTGATGCAGATACACTTCAGCAGCAGACTGCAGTGGTGCCGGCTGAGGAAGGCTGTGAAAGGTAGAGAGGCAGTTGTTTCACTTTTGTCTTCCTGCCAGTTGTCCCGTTGCCCAGAGTGTGTGATTTGTGAGTTTCCTTTGGCACGGCTGCTCCATTGCTTATATATCTCTGAGCAGTGTTTCCAGGTCAGATGGTCCGCGGGGTGGTGGCCATCTTTTATTTCAAGGGGGATAGAGTTCAGGGGTAGGATCAGATGTGTGGAGGGGATGGCAGCCAGGTGGAGATCACATTAGTGTTGTTAAATTTATTTCTAGCATGGGAAAGGTGAGTGTTAGCGAGAGAGAGCAAGCCTGAAAGATGTCCTTTGAGACAAGGCCAGGAAAGAAAGCCTTGGGATGCAGCTTTGGCTGTAGAGCAATCTGTGCTGAGACTCTTCTGAATTTTTGGGGCCACAGCTTTGCCATTAATGTTTTTGTAAGCATATTTCATCCATTCAATGTATGAAAATACTTCATTTCCTAATTCGAAATGAGAAAATGAAAAAAAAAAAAGCAGGGCTTGACTTATGCTTAACTTGTTGGTACTGTGAGTTGTGATCTTAAAGAACTGTTCAGAGATAACCAATGCACTGAACCCTGTGAAATGGAAATCTCTTCCCAGCATGAACCCATTGGAGTTGGTGGAATTACAGCAGATTGTCAGAAAGGCACAGAATTTAACTATTAAGTTAATTCCCACTCCCATAGGTGGCTGGACCACTAAATTGTCTGTGACACAAATTATTTTTGTTGTCAGTCATAAGACCAAGAGATGATGTCAGTGAGCTTTAAATGCTTCTCCTTCCACACCAGGATGGGTTTGCTCTGCCATGTGCTGCTGTGTCCCCGGTCCATGCCTGGTGACCCATGGGTCATCCTGCCAGAGCAGTTGAGCCTGGCGTCTTGATCACACTGAAATGAAGAAGGTTACGTTTTCAAATGACCATTTCAGAGGCCATAAGCAAACCAGTGTGAAGGGGAAAAAGCCCTGGCAGTGACTAGTGGTAATCTCATTGAGAACGCTGGATGCTTTTTTTTTCCCCTTTCATCTCACCTGAAATGTTGACTAACGTTAAAACCAGTGATCTCTCACTTTTGCTGCTTTTCTCAAGTGGGATGTGATTTGTCTGTTAGGAGCCTGTGCACTGAACCTGGAAGCAGCTGATTTAAGGAAAAGAAAGAGAAAGAAAGGAAGAAAGGCAAAAGGACTCTGATTATTCAGGTGTCAATACAAAACAAAAAATTATACATTATGCCAGATGGTTGCATTTGAGAAGCGGAGTGTAGTCAGAATTAAAGTGGAGGGGGGGGGACAAGGCAACAGTACATCAGACATGTGAAAACATGACCAAAATGCCTTCAGTCTTGTTTCACCAACAGTGGCGTAGGAGACAACTGCAGAGGGATATGATCAAAGAAAAGCATGGGGGGATACTGCTTGGGAAAAAAAAAAAAAAGGCATTTTTCAGTAATGAACTGCTTGACTTCTTCCAGCAAAGACTTACAAGTTTACAAGAATCAGGAGACTTTGTTATTAAATGGAAGGACTGTGAACCAGTAAGCCTCAAAGCACTGTATCTAGCGTCACTGCAAAATGCCACGTGCGACAGCGTAAAATATTGATAGTGGGCTGTGTCATGGGCTTAGTTAGCATGGTAGCAGGATATGCTGCTGCCAGCCATCTCCAAGGCACCGCTCCCCATGGTGACACGGGCAGCCATCAGCTTTGTGCCATGTCTGCAGATACCCAGGAAGAGCTTTCTGGTATAATGCAGGAGGTGTGTCATCTTCTTACACTGCACCCATGTGGTTTGCTCATCGCTTTGCCCATTTCCTTACAAGTGATATCCAGGAGCCAACGTGGCAGTGGTCTGCGCTTGGTCTTAAACTCAGAGTTGAAACAGGTTGACCTGTAATGCCACCAGTGGCTACGGTGCACCTCAAGCACTTTGGACATGTTGCTCACTTCGTTGGGGAGTGTTGGCCAGCTTTTGATGCCAGGCCAAAGTATTGCTGAAAACGTAAAAGCTGAGAACTTGGCAGGCCCATAGGTAGGTGCTTCTTGATCTTTTGTGTATGCTTAATCATATCCTGGGTACCTTCATCTTTGTTTGCATCCTGCAGCTTTTGGCTGGCATGTGGGGAAAAGTTTGGGATTGTTTGTTTTGATCTGGGGTCAGAAATCCACACTTGACTTTATTTGGTTTTCTTGCAGTGCTCCAGCTGCTTCATAGCTGTGCACTCTTCTCCTTGATGGTCTCTCAGGAGAGAACATTGACACAGGCATAGAAAAGGTCAGTCTGAAATCTTGGTCTCCTTTAGTTCTGGTCTCCCTTGGTTTCTGATCTTTGTGGCACTTGGGTTTCATTACAAGCATCTTCGGCATTCTGAGATTGTATTTTGATTTGAATATCGTGAGGAAGATCTGTGTCGGTTTCACCAAAAATACAGATGACAGACACACCGCTTCCCCTCCCCCCGTCTAAAAATGGCCTCACCTTTTTTCAGATACCTTCTAACAATGAAGATCATCCATGGTATCACAGGTAGACTGCATTAGTGTCAGCAAGTTTAGAGGACGTGCAGGACCGCGTATCTTCCTCTGATCCTTGTTCTATTGCTACTACAGCTCAGTTGTGAATGTTTCATTCGTTTTGAATTTGAATTTCTTTAATAATTGTAGTTCACGAGTTTAGTCTCCACACCAGTGAGATGCTGGTTGTTGTTGGTTTGTTGTTTTGTTTTTTTTTGTTACAAACTGCATTGTCTTATTTGAGGCATATGTTCACAAGAGAGAAAGAATTGCCTTTATTAACAAATGAAAAGCTTACACTGTCAAAACTGAAATTGTTCTACCTTTTTATGTGCAAATTACAGCTACTGTCAAACCTTCAGCCACAGTGCATTTAATTTGTGGAAATATAAAAATACCTAGCTTAATATTAAAATATTCTACATGAGGAAGGAAATATTTTTAAGTGATGTATTGCATTCAGGACTCTCAGGAAAAAAAAAAATCAGATTTGAAAGAAATAAAATGGTACTTTAACCGAATTTATTTTTCTCTACTTTCATGAAAAATCAGTACAGGACTTAAAGGTGTGTTTAAGTTATACAAGTGCTTGGATACCTGGTTAGATCATGGCTGCTGGAAATGAACCATGCTCAGTGTGTGTCCAGGGCATGGGAGCTACATGCTCTGTATTTTTCTGTATAAAAGGGTCAGAACTTGTTTTTTTGTTGTTTGTTTTTTTTAATTAGTAGCAAAGGTACGGAGATTTTGATGCTAGATTCAGTAAACTTAGAATGAAATACGGAAGCGACTATGAGATTCGTGGCGAGAACTTGTATTTTGCAAGGTCTTTCAGGTTGAAGATCACATTTGGATCATCTGAAGTTGGCACTGGTTCTGTATTTCAGCTTCCAAACAAAGCAACTTCTATTTACCCTGCAGAACCCACTTAACATATACCAGCAGTGAACTCCTTTCAGCTGAAAGCAAATTGGGCATTATCTTAAGAGTAAGTGGCTGTACCTTGAGGCATGGGCTCATTCCCTGAAGTGGCCCATTCTGGGCTCTCAGCACCTGCAGTTATCCTCCCAAAAGAGCCATCTGAGCAGTGTATTAGCATGCATGTGCCAGGGCTGCCATGTTGCATGGCCACCAGGCCTCGCTGCCTGGTCTTGTCCTGCCCACCCAATTCTGCACCAAAGTTAAAGAAAATAGTTCATCCTTTTTGACAACTGCCTGAAGTTCTATTTGGGTGACAAATTATTGTCTCCAGGGAACCAGAGCACCCGTAGCCCTACTGCTTTATGCCAGTGTTGTTGGCAGTGTGTAACTCTGGCATCATTTATTTCACCTGGGCCATCTCTGCAGAGGAAATTCTACAGGCTGAATGCAGAGTGTATTAAATCTGATGGTGCTTATTACTGGTATTAAGCCATTAGCCATAATTAAGAGCAATACAGCTCTTGAGTCTGGGGGCCCGTCCCAGGCTTTGCACATATTCTTTTCTCGTATCATAGAATCACCAAGGTTGGAAAAGACCTCCAAGATCATCCAGTCCAACCGCCCACCTATCACCAAGAGTTCTCACTAAACCATGTCCCTCAACACAGCATCTCAGAATTCCTTGAACACCTCCAGGGTCAGTGACTCCAGTATCCATTCCTCAGCATGAATTATATGGTCTTCGTATTCTGTCTCTCAACATTAGAAACCAGCAAAGTGGTTTGGGTTGGGATCTCCTCTTTCAGGCCATAAACATATGATCCAGCCACCCCATAAAGCACATTCTTCCAGCTTACTGCTTTCCATGAGTGCTCAGGTACCTACAGCACATGGTGGAGGTTGGGTTTGCTCCCTCCACCAGTGAAAATCTTACCCAGCAAAGCCAGAAGTGACGCACAGTGCAAATTACTCAGGAGCTGAAGCTTTACCCAAATCATTAAGCTGTGCCTCTGTGCTGCAGTCACAGCCTCCTTGATTTCTGCCAGGAGCCCATAAAACAGTGGAGACTGTGCTCTTCCCAAGACCCATTTCTTTGAAGAGGGCTCCAGGCTCTGTGGTGAAAGCACGGTGCTGAGTACACCGGACTGCTGGACACCTCCCTGCTGATTTTCCAACTTGGAAGAGCCTTGGCCTTATGCACTCAATGCTTTAATTGGGCTGCGTGCAAGGTGGACATCTCTCTCTTTATTATTGTTATTATTACGCAATCAGACAGTACTTATGTAAGAATGTGCTGGGGATGCACTATTTATACAGAAACTATGTTCACAGAAATCCATTTTCTCCATGGTGATTGCAGATAATGTGGTAAGCCCTGCTTTGATTCATTAGAGTAGCAAAAGAGATATTCAGAATTATTTGGTATAATTCACAGCACTTCACAATGCATATATTTTCATAATACTCTAAATCCACTGCTTGCGCCGGTAACTCAAGCATATGATGACTGGTTTGCAATAGCATTGTCATCTTAAAATTGTGGTACTGCCATCGCTGTAACTGGCCAACCCGGAGGCACATTTAGCAAGGTATTCTTAGTGAATGACTGCTGTGCACTGCTGTGGCTGCTTGCAAACCCATTTCTGAGCGTTTCTGATCACCTCCTCTGCCAGACCCTGGCACCCCAGCAGGTCCTGGCACCACGGATGCCTGAGTAAAACCACAGCAGCCTGCCAGGGTGGAGCAATTTCTCATCTGCCCCCAAGCTGACAGCATCATTTCCCAAGTGACGCTGGGAAAAAAAAAAAAAAACATCTTCCGTTTGTTTCTGGGGTTGGAAAAAAAAGAACCACCGTGATTTCAAATCATGAATAATTAATTTAGGAAAATATTAACTTTAATACACCTTTGAATGAAATTTTGCTGTTTCTACCTCGTTTTTTCTTTTCTGGTAAGGTGAGGGCGCAAACTTTTAGGATTAGCGATGAATCACAGTACCTCCCCTCCCATTTTCACATTCACTCCCTCTTGCCTTACCAGGACTATCCTTCTAGCTGCACTGACCTGGGCATGACTTCGTCTAATCCAGTGCTGGATGAGCCTCGAGAGACCTAGCACTCACATTCATGCAAGCAGCCAGCCCCAGCCTGTGAAAATCTCTGGTTTTATATACTGCTCTTTACGTAGAAGTTACCACTGGATAGAAAGAATTTTTGAGACTCTGATAACACGAAATCTTATAATTTCAAAATGCTGTTTGTTTTTTTTTCTTTTTAATCTAGAATAAGATTTTTTACCAGCATTTAATGTTTTTTTTTTTAACCCAGCCATTATATGTATGAAGATATCACCATCACTGCTCTCAAAGCAAAGCTTATCCAAGGCACCTTTGGCAACAGGAGCCTTTGGCACTTGAGGCCATCGTGTGGGATTCTTCTTTTCTCTCTTTCCCCGTGCTCTATGTGCTCCTCTGCACTCTCTGACTTCATTGTGTATTTGAGTGTGGTGTATTTGCATACCTTTGGAAATCAGTTGCATAATTCATGTTTGCTGTTGATATATATATATATATATTTCTTGTAGTACCATGGATTAAATTCAGACTGTAGTCTGGAAGCCTTGATTTAGCTGGGCCTCTTTTGCCTGTACCTGGCACATGGAAGTGTGATCAGACAGCCTTTTCTATGGGTTTTCAGCTCCTTCTGCCTCAAACCTGAAGTTACACATTACTCATTTACCCAGTTAATTCTCTCTAATCAGTTCGATTCCTTTAAATAACTATCTGAAAAACATCCACAGCAATTATCAGAGTGACTTGTCTAACAAAGGAAAGCTGCTTTCATCGCTAAGAATCACATATGTATATATTTGCTTCTCTGTCTAAACACTTGAGAAGTTTGGAAACATTTTGGAGGTGGCCAATGAGTGCATGTAATGCTGAACAAGATTTCACACCTCTGGGTTCTGTGTTTATAGCTCTGTCATGTTCTTTTCTTGTGCTGTGCTGAAGAAGAGGACTTCTTTTTTCTATTCTGATGAAAAGTTGTCTGTCACAGTGCAGTTATTGCAGAACAAAATACTGCCCAAAATTTGACCCTGAACACATTTTGCACAAGGACAGTTTACCCCAGGATTTGAAAGGAAACACAAGCCTTCTCTTTCTAGCCAAAGGAGTAAGCTTTTTGGGTGTGTGAAATAGGGGTAACTCTTAGAATCCTTCGTGGAGCCACAGATCTAAATGCCCTCAGCCCTGATCTCTGACGAACCACTTTTCTCCTACAATCACTCTCCTCAATTCAGTCATGCTAACATAGATTTTCACCGAGGTGAGACTCAGTAATAGAAAAAAAAAAAAAAAAGTGTACTAATTATTGTGGTGCTGGAAAAAAATTAGAAGTATTTTGGCTTTATCAAATGATGCTGTGCTAAAACCCTACCCATAGCTCTGGCATTCAAAGAAGGGGCTCGTAGCGATGTCATTGGGCATCACACTGCACGGGGACCCTCATGCAGGATTTTCAATCTCATTATAATGATTCTAACTCTTTCTGTCCCGGTCCCTTGCAGGCTGCAGAGTTGATCCATCTCCCGTGCATTCAGCAACAACACAGAGGACCTGGGACAGGCATTCAGCTTCAGCAGTTAGAGAGGAGAAGAGGGGAACAGCTTGGCACAGTCAGAGCTCTTAAATACTATCAGCTTTTTTATTTAAGAAGCCAATGGGTACAAAAAAGTAAACAAACATTTACAGTGCTCTTTTCACCAGTGTTGAATAGATCACAGCATGATCTCTATTTTCCCAGCTGTCTTTCCAAAAGTTTGATTGCCTTACTGTATTCTACCTAGTCTGGACTCTTACTGCCCTTACTGGAATTGTTTGTGCTCAGTGACTGTTGCCAAACAAAAATGTGAATAATTTATAATGAATTAGTACCTTGAAAAATTTCACATCCCTTTCCGTTCGCATTGTTCATGAGCAGACCGTGAATTTTCTTTTCCACTCTTCATAATTACTCCCAAAATCATTTGCGGAGGAAAGATAATTTTTTTCCCCTACATAGATAGTTCAAAGGTAAAACACAGTATTTGCACTGTAGACAAAAGAGGTGCTCCACACATATGCTAGTTACATGGCAGTATTTTTTTTCCCTGATTGAATGAATATGACTAATGAAAGATTCCTCATTCAAGAAAAATTACCTTCTAGTTATCCGTGTTATTCATTCATTCAGATTTTTTTCCTGCAAATAATTTTAAGTATTCTGGTTCAGTCGCCATATCAAGCATTGTATTTATTATGTCCCTAGCTATTAAAATAGCTATTAGAATAGCTGGAGAAGGTGAATACAGCCATTTGCCCCCTTAAATGCTGTATAGATAATATTTAGTGTAGAAGCTTTTTTTTCCTTTTCCTTTCTTTTTTTTAATATAAAATTCTCAATTAAGGGCTTTATTATAAAATATTTACTTATTCTTCTGCACACTTAGTCAGCCAATGCTCTTGGGTCCTTCAGGAGTAGCTAGCAATGTTCGCCATTGTAAACAGGAACCTCCAGTCTGGTACTTACTTAAGTAATAAAAAACGGAACCTAAATAAATCCTGTTCAATTCCATTTAAAGTTGAGTGCAGGAGGCAGCTATAGATGACTGGCCAAAAGAGATGACTGGCAAACCTGCCCAATGGTTTATTTGGCAGCAAGCTACAAAGCCAAAGGGATCTATTTTCTCATGCTAACGAAGCCCAAGGTGACAGAAATTTGGCAGTGTGTGGTCCCAGACAGTTACTGGCCAGGATGTTGGAAGTCCATGACATTACATTTAAGCATCATTGAACTTGAGCCTACAGTCTAGCCTGGTCCTAAAACTTCATCTAAAATTAATCCCGAGCCAAATGTCATCGTTGTTGTCCTGCTGTTTTTGACAGACAGCTTTTCAGAGTAAGCTACAAATATTTGGCTAATTGAAAAGCCCGTGTCCAGATCCTGAATCAATCGCTTGCCATCTGAAAAAAAAAAAAAAAAAAAAAAAAAGATGCTGAAACTCTCCAAAACATCCACACTGAGCTTCCAAGCTGAAGCAGCAGCACAGAGTAGCGTTTACACTGAGTATGGATTTTAGAGCATGTGCGCTGTACACTGTAAGTATAGGGTCAGAGTAGGTTGCTTCAGTCAAATCAACCATACTGAAACAAAACAGAGCAAACTATAAATGAAAGGCTTTCTTTGACTCCTTTGCTTCTTCATGCTAAAAACAAGCGTCCTCTGAAACCTGGAGCTATCTTGTTAGTTGATTCAGCAGAAAGAAGAGCTGCCACAAAACAGTGTTAAGTCTGTGTTTCCACCAGGACACCAAGAGGAAAAGCCAATTTTAGTATAACCATGTCAGCAAACAGTAACCACTTTCACAAAGTCTTTTTAAAGTTCACTTCTCATGTTCCAACACCAACTCCATCAACCAGCAGCTTTCCCACATCCAAGAGTGTGCGGTTGCTCCAGATGAAGACTGCTCAGTTGTTACGGGAACGATGTCTCTGTCAGGTTGGCCTTGCCCCAGGTAGTGCAGCCCTACTGTGCTGGGCGTGTGGATTCATGGTAAGATGTGCACGGAGAAGCCTCCTCCAAAGTAAAACCAAAAAGCAAACACAAACTGCAGCCTCTGCCAGATCAAATAATTTACCTTCAGCTGAAGAACTGCTATTCTTTAACGCTTCATTTTGGGCAGCTATTCAGCTCTCCTTTTCAACAGAAAGCTTTTGAAATACAGTTTTCTAGTGAGGATGGGGAGCCATTTGGAGTTCCTGAAGGAGAGTTACTATGAAATCAATAAATAAATCCACACTGGGTGTGGTATTCAGTTGCCTCCTTTTCAGTATTTCCCTCCAGAAAGCAATTTCCAGATGGATTTAACCTAAGATGTTAATGCTGTGCTGGGTTTAACGTGGACTGAAGCAAGGTAGCAAGTGGTTATTACAGGCCTGACATGCCCCATCTGCCAAGAAACAGCAGGAGCTTTCAGCTCAGAAAACAAGGTGAACTTTGTTGTTTAATCAATCTACCCGTGTCTGCCTTGGCCAGGTATATGCACGCCTGCTCGCAACGAAGAGGACTGCTAATTTATGATCAGCTTGTTAGTATTTTTCTTAGTCAAGGCCTGGTTTAGTACTGGTGGAAGCAACGTTCAGCTCTAAGACTACTTTTCTACTCTGGGAAAAAAAGATAGACACTCTGTGCTTTCCAAGAAGTGCCTGCTGGCGCTGTCCCCACCAGGGTGGCCATTTTTCCCCCTCGGTGACCTGTGAAGACAGCTGAATAAGCTCAAGGCTGGCCACAGTCACTGCCTCGCTGAGCCAGTTTCTGGGTGCCCAGGGCCTGTGGACTCCCTAGTCGAGGAGCTACCACTGAAATAGGAGACATGTAGAACAGTAGGAAGCCATTTGGGGTGATTTTGGCGGTTGTGAAGTCGGTCATACGACTCCTCCTGTCTTGGTGTCCTGACTTAAACTGAAACTGAGAAGGAAATAATTCTCTCACATTATTCCATGTCATTTGCCTTCATTTTCCTGCAGCATATCTAGGTATAACGTGGCAGGGCAACTCCGGCCCGTTTCCTTCTACCAGACTGTAGCTGTGCAGTGTGCGCTTTAAATTCATCTGTCCCCACAAGAACAGAAAAAATCAGAGTGATAGCTTGTCCTTTAGCAGATGGTTTGCCCTTTTGAGAGCCTCTCGGATGTATGGAGTAGGCAGTTAGTCTATTCGCAGAACTGATGTTGCTGATCATGAAACAAGAAGCTGAAGCACTTTAGCTAGAGCCAAGCTAAGCCAATGTTTCCATTTTCTGCCTCTCAGGGTGCATTTGCAACCAAGAAGTACAGTCTTCAGACTTTCCTCTTAGCATGAATTCGCGTTTCAACTTTTTCACTGCTTGTTTGAGTCAGACCCACGCCACCAGAATACAGGGCCATGTCACTCTAGCACGATGCAGAACCAGCAATGGAAATAGGGTTTAAATGGCGGTAACACCGCCTACATTAATTTAGTTGAATTTTGCCTGAGAAATAACGTGTAAATTAAAGCATTATTCAGAAAGGTGTGCACAGTGCTTAAAAATAAGCATTCAGTGCTCAGAGTCCCAACATGTCTGTATTCCATTTGCAAAGTTTATTTTATTTCCTTTTCACCTGGTGTTTTTTCTTTAAATCCAAGGCTTGTTCGTTAAAAATGGTGCTGTCAGGATGTGTGCTTGCATTTGTGTGCACGTGTAGGATTGCTTCCACCACTAAAACCGGCAATATTGCTGTTGTTTTTGCAACAGAGTGACCGCTTTGGTGAAGCATTCATATTTAAGAAAATGAAAACTTCTTAACAGTTTTAGGGAAAAAAAAAAAAAAATTGTCATAAGTTTCTGTTTGCATATTTCTAGTTTTACAGCCCTCATCTACAGGCTTGTGTTGAAAAATGTCTTCCAGTGTCAGAACTTCTGAAAAGAACAGGTGTTTAGGACAATCTGCTAATACTGGAATAAATACTAATGCTAATTAATATCAAATTTTATATCTACTCTTCCTAATTGCTTTCTGTCTTCAAATTCCTTCATTTTAAGCATATTCATCTGATTTGGATGGCAGCATCAACTACCTTCACATATTGAATGCTGATAAAACAGTTATGTAGGGCCAAAAGAAGTGAATAAAATGTATTTGTTATGATGGTTGACCTTAGACATGCAGAATGCAAAGCTGCGGGAATTATACGCTGAGTCTCTGATGATAAGTATGGTGATAACTGGTAGGACTGTGCTGAACTACTGTGAAACAATTCAGGTAGTCAGCAAACAGGGCTAATTGCTAGTTTGGGGGATATTATGGGTAATTTACTGCCCACTGAGGGCTTCTACCTAAAAATAAGCTTTTTTACTTTTCTTCTCTTGGACAGGAATTGCATATTAATGCAGAATACCTGGTACAATTATATGTGAAGGGGACATTCAGATGCACTTCCATAAATGCCCTTGTGCTTCTCAATTACACTAACTGTCTCTTTAGATTCTTTGATAGAAACCACAAGAAGAAAAACCAGAAACCTTCGAGTTTTTTTTTTCAAAATAAATAGGCATTAAGCTCAACTTTGCTGTTACCCAAGATGTCTTGATCAAAGGTCTGAGAGTAACACAATAAACACAAGAAAAGAAACTACTGTTGGTTTCCAATGTAAACCAACAGGGAAGTGTCAAGTGAGCAGATACTGACAATTCAGCCCTCAAATCAAATGTTCGCGTCCAAAAAATCCACCTTTGAGAAGGAAGAGTAAATATCCACAGAATGTTTTGGCTGTAATTATTTCATTGGGGGGAAAAAAATGTGCTGAATTCAGTTTGCTGAAGTCAAGACGTTAATATTTTTGGCGCGTAAAGATGTAAACCAAATGTTTAAATGAAATGTCAACCCCTAGGTTCACATGTGCCCACTGAACTACAGTACAAACCCTCCACAGACCATCATACAATACACATTTTTCAGTTCATTGAAGAAGGCCCCTGCTGCTTCTCAAGGAAAACTAACTTGCAGAAGCAAAATAAATACTGGCTTCACAGTGCAGCAGCAGAGCCTCACAAACATAGATGTGTAGCATTGTCAGCTTTTAAATCAGATAAGGAGTATTCAGACATAATCACTCCAGTGTCTGGGACAGGGTGCATGCTGCAGAGCTGCCCAAGTATGGCCCTGCAGACACATGCAGTGTGTGTTCAGGCTAAATGGCAACAAGCTGACAGTATTTCATAACAGTTCTGTTATGTCTAGATAGGCAAATGTTTGTGTAATTTAGCTGCGGCTTTGAAATAGCTTAAGAAGTCAAGATACAAATGGAGCTTTGTGATTAATTTTCAAAGACGTTGTACCTGCTGGATGACGATACTGCCCCAAAAATTCCCAGGTCAAAGGAGTATCCTTGAATGTGCTGCAAGAAGCACTGCCCCAAAGCCTCTGCCTACCCCCTCGTTTGCCCTTCTGATGGTTGGAGCTGCTCCTAGAAAAATAGGTGGCCACATACGAAGTCTTCGGCCCTGGGTTTAGCTGAAGCATGGGACTCAAGGAGCTATTATCATCTAGTTTTAGACAAGATACTGGTAGAAAATCAACGGAAATATGTTTAACCCTACAGAAATACGGCTCGCTGGTTCTGTGGTAGGCCTATTAAGACCTACAAAGTACTTCAGCAAGGGAAAATTTAACTTACACACAACGCATGATTTTTAAGCAAAGAAATATTGATGGGGCGGGGGGAACAAGTATTTTTTTAGCTCTAATTTATGGCTGAGCAGCTTCATTTTAGTTACTTCATGAGAATATTTTAAACCAAGCCTGCATAATATTAAAATAAGTTAAAATGTATGTAAAATTTATGAGAGCATGTCAGGTGCAATGCTTGATAAAGTAAGTTTAATGCTTCAGAATTTTTTTCTTCAGGCAGAGAAAGCTGAATCCTGCAATTCTAGGTTACAGTATAATTTTAGAAACTCTTTTCCATTATACCATTCTTTTATTAATGAGATCCAACCCAATTTAATGAAAAGAGGTAAATTCCTAAAGAGTTTGTGGAAAGTACTCGGCAGGTTGGAAGGCAGGAGCAGGTGATAAAAAAAAGGATATTTCCCCACTGTTCATGCAATATATCCAATTTCATAAAAACACAGAGGAAATCAATTTACAACAAACTTTATAAGTATGTCTCTTCACTGCGGTTTTTCTGATGGAAATGCTGCCTCACTCCGTGAACAAATAAAAGCTTTGGCAGTTGACAGGGGCTGTACATCACTTTGAAAACTCTTCATTTACCGGGGGTGTGTCGTGTTGTTTCATTGTGTGACACTCCCAATTATCGTGACAGAGCTCGATGACAAAGTACTGTCACCCCACTGAAAATTCAGAGCAGCTTCTTTCCATTTTTTCTGCCTGGTCACAGGAACATTGCTGAACTGGTACAGCGACGCAGCAGGAGCAGCAAGCAGGGAATATCTGCATACAGCTCCTCTATTAAAAATTCAGCTCCTCGGCAATATTAAATCTGAATTTACTTCCATCAAACAGAAACTTAGCATATCTCATTCTTCCATTATAAAATATTGACATCAGAAATAGTGAATCCTGAAATGAAGATTACCAATGAAAACGATGTGCTTGGTAATTATCATTTTTTTTCTTTGTTATTATTCCTTTCCTCTGAGGACTGCACAGGCTGTTGCAAACCGTAATGAAGTTAGCATGCCATGCCAATGTAAAATACGCTGCAAAGTTATTCTTTCCCTCATTATAGATGACGGAAGCGAAGCAGCGGGAGGAGGGTTATTTCCCCAGCCAAACTTGTACACGAGCAGGACAGCCCTCTGCCTCACATCTTAATCACCATCCGCAATAGTGAGACCAATGCATTCCCTCAGCGCCATCTTGTTTTCATCGCCTTTTGTCCCACGCATCCCCTATTTCCATTTTTAGGTTCTTACTAGGGCTCAGAGATATTAATATCGACGACAGTTTTTGTGACAAAGTTAACAGCCAGTTCACAAGTGGTTTCATTCCCAGCAAACCCACTGGCCTGTCTGATGATGGTCTTGAACATCCATAGCACGCAAAAGCACAGTGGAGAGCCTGGAAATGCCTGACCATTTGTTTCAACAGCCGTTCATTCCTCCTGCCCCTTCTCCAGGCTTAACACTGAAAACAGCACGAGATCAGTGGGTTGGTTGACCTGCACTAGAACAACCCTTTGGTTTTCTGCGTGTGGAGATGGTTGTTATCACATAGTTCAGGATGGCTTTCCAGTGAAAAGCCTTGTCATCACATCCTTGATGTTCCAACTTGGCCAGTTAAGCTGGCTGCTCTTTCTTAGCTAATTACTCAGTGGTATTGCACAGTAGGATGACTTTGTTTGCAGGTGCTTGCTGAACATCACCTCTGCATGCTCTTGAACCTTGCCTCATTGCCTATGGATACTTTGGAGGAGTGCAATACATACTGTGTGTGACACCTGACACCACATCTGTCCCATATACTTCTTACAAAAATCAATCTAAATCAATAAATTGTCCACCCTCCTCATACAGTATTTGTACAGGTTCAAAGACAGGACCAATTACTCTTAAGGGAGAGACATGTTTTAGTGAGGTTATACTGGTGGTAGGTGGATGGTTGGACTGGATGATCTTGTAGGTCTTTTCCAACCTAGCTAATTCTATGATTCTATGATTCTATTTGTCAGGTGTCAGATGAGAATATAGAAGTTGTGGCATTATGTTTAGGAACAGATTTATTTAGAGGACTTCAGAATTTGCTTTGCTATCAACAGGTCCATAAATAGAGCTTTTATAAATACATTCTGGTTGAAACTGATACCTTGCAAAATGATTTTTTTTTCACAATTCAAATCTTGTAAGTAAGTAGGGAAAAAAACACCCAAGATCACTGAAATAATGGCAGTAAAGCTACTGATCTTAAAGGGCTTTTTGTCCTGAATCTTTTTGCCAAGTCCACGTTGCCTTTTTGTTACCTAATTTTCTGGACACAGATGTAAATTCCCCATGCTTCAGCTATGTATAATAAACACATATCTTTATCATGCATTCAATCTCTTGGGTTCAGTTCCAAAAATGAGATCCCCCTAGTCCAGTGTCACAGGTCCAAAGATTACATATGACCATTCTCGTCCCTGCTGAAACCACAGCATGCAAATACCAATGCTTATTATAATCACTGAAGATCTTCACGAGTTTAATAGTTCTCACCCCAGAATACCAAAAATTCTCACTTAGCACTCCCAAACAAGTAGTATGCACTGTTATTATGTGCTCATATAGATACTACCACGATAGATATCAGATTTCTGCTCATGCCAAAATTTCAGTTAGCAGTTCCCTTGAGTATTTATGCTTGTGTACTGTATTTAACAGCAGCCCATTCAAAATGCTCACAGCTCCTTGGAATGAAATGCACATAATTTAGGAATAGCTGCCTGGCTATTCAGGCAACATGCTGTGTCAAGGGAAAATTAAATCTCTGACTTTCCCCCACCCTGTCTTTTTTTTAAATAAACCTGTAGTTTGAATCATATTTCGGGGAGCTGTATGGAAGTTTCAAAAAGAGAAAGTAAGCGTGGCTTTTTTCCCTGTTTAATGACAGTGCCTAACCATCACGGTTCCAAAATGATAAAGTAGTTAAAAAAAGGTCTCAGCATGCATGCATTATATCACATTAAGAAATCAGGATTTTTCTAGGCACTGCACAGCATTAATTAAACTGAGCATGCTGCAAATTTAAATTAAATGATATGCCATATTCTGTTGTAGGTATCTAAATGATTTGTAAGATCAAGCCCCATATTTACTTCTGATTGGCATTCGAGCACTGAGCAGGATCATAAAGTCTGTATCAATGTGTCATCTTATTATTTTTTTTTATACAATTGCACCTTTGTTTTCATGCATGCCTAACAGTATTATTGTGGGTCAGAACTCCCCTATGCTAAAAAGAATCCAAAATCTCTCCCTCAAAAAAGGTAAGAAAAAAAGAACAAAGAAGAGCTCTCTTTGTCTTCCTTCTGCCTCCTCCCCAAAAATATATATAATATATTTTTTTAAAGATTACTTACAATCTAAGAGGTTGAGGGGCACCAAGAGGAAAATGGGGCCTATGTGGGTCTGAATCAAGTCAGCATGAAGGGAAGAGACTGAATTTCTCATGTGGATGAAGTATTCAAGCAAGATTCTACGTAAGCAAATGTTGTGTGGGCTTCAAACTGGGTCCACTCATACCTGCATTCTTTTTCTTGGCATACATATTTTGTATTTCCCTGTGATTTTATAATATCGGAATGAATTGTCAAGAGCTCAATAGCCTGTGCTCTTAAATTACTGGACGAGGTGCATTTTAGCCCCAATTTTTATGCAATTAAATGCTAAACAAATACTTCAACATTTTGTACTTCAGATAAAGGATAGCACTCAATTGTATTGAGAAGGCGTTAAAAACACAGATCTGTATGTTCAGGGGTTATTTAAAGTCTTGTGAAGTTATTTAAAGTCTTCACTGAACAGAGAAGGACAAGTAGTTGCCAGTCTGAATGGGCATGGAGGCCTGAGGCATAAAGTATCACCGGTATCACCATATTCTTTCTAAATTGTCTTCTTCTGTCTTTTGCTTGTAAGAGTTAACAGTTTTCCTGACCCATTATGCAACATTCCTCTGTGTATGAAAAGTCCAAATATGACAAAACAATAATAGCCAACCAAACAAATTAAGGCAGCCCAATCTACCCCGGAACAACAAATAAACATTAAAACCAATCTCAGGATGCCTTAAACTTCTAAAACTTCTTTTGCAGAGCTTCTCAGGAAGAAATTCCTCCACAGCCTTCCTCAGACACTCTGAAGTACAATTGTCTGGTTCAAATTGTGAGTAGTGTTCTAATGACAATTGTCTAGTACAGAAAGGCTGGGCCTGCTGGGGATCACTTACAACAGTACTTGTCCCAAACCTTTTTCTGAGTTTTTACTGGGCCTCTTTGGTGTATCATTTTGGTGTGATGCCATATGCTCAGGAAGTGGCTGGTGACAACGATAAAACCTCACATATAACTGTAAGAAGGTGTACTTTCTTACAGCTGACAACAGTGCCTCACTGGCACCAAGATTGTCTGCGTATTCAGTTTTTTAAGTCATGCTTTTCCCCTGGCAACTGTAAGGATACGCTGAAGGGTGTCTAACCTTCTCCTACCATCCAGAAGGAATTAAGTAATATTGATAGGATGGCAGATAACGGCTTTAAGTTGTGCCAGAGGAGGTTCAGGTTGGATAGTAGAAAAAAATTTGTTCTCAGAAAGAGAACTGGCAGGCAGGCACAGGCTGCCCAAGGAGGTGGTGGAGTCACCATCCCTGGAAATGTTCGAGAAGCGAGGAGGTGTGACACTGAGGGATGTAGTCAGTGGATATGATGGGGATGGGCTGGTGGCTGGACCAGGTGATCTTAGTGGTCTTTTCCAACCTTACTGATTCTGTGATTCTATGATTCAAAGTAGGGATCAGCTTACATGAGATGGCACCATGAGACAACCCCTTTCTAGAAGCATGTGCCTGGCAGAAATGAGTTTAGCAGTGGGACAGCAGCTCTTCCATTCTATCACAGTTTTTGGTGCTTGCAAAGGAAAAAGAAAACCAAGGGTAGTTTATATACTGCTCAAGAAGCTCTTGGAAATCAACATGTGATGCCCTGAAGGCATAAAAGTAGGGGGTAATAACCAGCACACAATGCATCCCTATTGCAACAACAATCAGCTAAACTACCAGGTATTTATTTTTCAGCATGCACAATTGTTGGAGGAGAATGTAAATCATTCTTTGACACTCTGATGGAGATGTAGAAAGCCTTGCGCTTCCCCTAGCTCCCATGGTCCTGACAAGAAACAACCCACAAATTCTAATAAATGGAAAATAGAAATAAATACTTAAACTATATGGCGTAGGGTTTTGAATGGCTTTCTGAATTGGAAAGTGCTGCCTGTACATCTTCGTTATTTCTACACACTGTAATGTTGGCTCTCCAAAAGTCAGAGACAAAGTGAGATAGATACTACAAGGATCGCAGATGCTACTCTGGGAAACCAAGTATCAATGGTGCATCCAGATTTATGGTGGATGATGGCAGTAAAGTGAAAGCAAAACTGTTTGCACAGTCTGTATTGTTGTCCATTACTGTGTGTTTGCCCTTTTTTCTTGCTTAGCTACAGCTGAAAGAAAGGAAAATTGTACCTTATATACAGTATTAGGAGACACTTTTTGATTGTAAGGTCAATCAGACTAGTTTACCTGCTTGAGGTATTTATGGCACAATCACTCAGTGTCTTTAAGGAAAGGTTAGATACATTTATGGGAAAGGTATTTTGCAGAAGCCTTCCTGTTTCATAGAGGTCTTGGACAAAATGACCCAGGAGGCCCCTTCCAAGTCTATCAAATGTGGCTCCCTGATTGATGCTGTTTCCCCCCCAAGTCTTTTCAAAACACAAAGCACTGTTATAAAATTTAATATGATACACTATATAACTTTAACACAATGCCTTATAGCAAATGGTTAGCCGGTAGCACAGGAGCCTCACACAAAAGGAAGAAAAGAAGAAAAAAGAAATTGCAGTGCAGTTTCTCTGGCAAGCGATATCGACTATAACATTTACACTGTTCCTTAGTATGGACCCTCATCTGTGCAGTGGGACACCAAGTCATCGAGGCATAAAAGTAGCCCACAGCAGTAGTATATATTTTTCCAGAAAACCTAATAAGGCCTGAGGTAATTTTTCTATCCTTTGCAATAACCCTTCCCTCAGTGCTGGAAGACAGATACCCAGTTCTCCTTATGAATCACTGCCTGCCCAGTGATCGGCTGGGCACAACGGAGAGCTGCCCGTGGGCACTAAGCAGGAGTTTCCACACCCTCTCAGCATGCCCACAGGACAAAACGCATGCACATCCTCTGCCTACAAAGTCCTCCTGTGGTTACAAAAGGCTAGAATCAAAATAATACAAAAATAAAAAGAGGCTCGGAAAGGCTTATTTTGTAATTAAGCACCTATTTCAAGATGGCTTTGTCCCAGCCTGCTGCCACTCACACGGCTAGCACAATCTCAGTGAAGCAAAACTCTGTGAACTACAAGCCTCAGAAACTTCTAAAATGCTGCCAAGTGCAGCAGAACCATGGAGTAATGTGTCTGTCCATTGGCAGAAGACTCCAAGAAAGACTTGGTCACATTTTCCCTAATTCAAATACCAGACACTGCTTAAGAGCAAGTTCTATTTCTCTAAGGAGTGGCCAACTTGTATCACAGAACTGAGGCTTTCTGGAGGCTGGTAGTGCAGGAAGCTGAAGGTGGTTAGCTAAGAAGTGTGTGGTGGTCCTCCATTTGGGAACCAGAAGTTCCAGAATATTACTGAACTGGAGTCCACTCTCCAAAATATTTTACACTGATCTTTTTATTTTCACTCCAGCTGACAGTTAAAAATACAGCTCCTCCTCCACGAACCATCTCCCTCAACTTTTTGGTTCTGCTCTGGCAGGAAATAACAGCATCCATCCACATACTGCAAAGGCTTTTGAAGTCTTACAAATGTAAGCTGTTCCCTTTTGCAGGGCAGGCTGGGATTAACTCTTTCATTCACCTTCTAACCTCAGCCACGGGAAAGCAAAATAGCTTTTTTTTTGAGTGGGGGGGTGGCTTGCAATCTTCATTACCCAAACATTTGTGAGCTCAAACACCCCACAGACAGGACTGAAACGAAGACCATAAATGGTGCTTTCTATGAGGTGTTCCCTGTAGCCCCATCTGAACCCTCACCGTACTCGGTGCCAATCAATGGCTATCCCTAGAGGCTTGTGTTTTCACTTGAAAGTATGTCCCCATTATCACGAGGTTTGCATCTCTCTAATTGAATCGTTTTTGTGGGAGCAAATAATAAATTTGCAGTCTTTTTCAACACATTGAACCAGCGTGTTTTCCTGATTTATTTGCCTAGAGATATGGTTGATGCCCCGTCCCTGGAGACTTTCAAGGTGAGGCAGGATCAGGCCCTGGGCAACCTGATCTAACTGTGCATATCCCTGTTCATTGCAGGGGAGTTGAACTAGATGACCTTTAAAGGTCCCTTCTAACTCTAAGGATTCTATGATTCTATGATTGTTTTCTATCAAACCCAAAAATCTGACCTGGTTTTGAACCTGACAGCGGAACAGTTGCTCTTCCTTAGTTGTCACTTCATTGCCACATTGCTGGAGTCAGAAATGGTAAAAATTAGTTCTAGTGAGCAACACAAGCAGAATTTTCAGAGGTAAGAAAACGTATCTCTTGCTGTTTGTTGTAGAGTATGGTGTATTCTAGTGAGTGGGAGGTTCATTTTCTGAGATCTCATTTGTTGGGCAGCAGATCTCCAGCTTCTTTTCTAGAGTAGTTGAGCTCAGCATCTGGAGTCTACAAGGGAATGAAGGTTCAAACAGAAAATCTTCCCTGTAGCTTTCTCGTGTTGTCCAGGGTCAGGCTTAGGAAACAGCTAAGGCAAAACAAAAGTCTCTCAGCTTCATCTCCTTGCTGTGGCAAGGAGCATGGCTTCTTCACATAAAGACCCAGATTTTGGGCCAGTCCTGCATTTCCTTTGATGTTGCTTAGACCATTAGCTGTTTTGATGATACAGTCTCCATTGAGGTTACTCCTTTTGAAATATTTATGCTTGTTTTAGAGCTAATGTGAACACTGCTTTTTCGCTTTCAGGAGGCCAAGGCATCTAAAAATCTCAGATTATTCTCTTAAATTATCTTCATAGGAGGTGATGGGAAAAGTGAGGATAAAGCTGGCATTTCCAGATTGTGTAGCTACCTACAACTCCTGGCAAAGATGAGAGGACTTGGCTTGAGGGGAACCCTGAGGACAGCAAGTGGTGCTTTTCAGGGCCACCCCCATGGGAAATGGCCATATTGCAAGGAAGCATGTCTTCCAGTCCACTCAAGGATGGTGACTGGGAGAGATGCTGGGGCTTGGTGGCCTTCAGAAGTGCCAGCTTCACATGGAAACTTCTGCAGCTGAGCTGCTGCCCATTTAGGTCCTGTCCTTCAGTCCCTTGTCAAAGCATTCTGATACCACTTTGATGAGAACTCTCCAGCTGCCTCATTGCAAAAACAGGTCAGAGCTTTAGCGTGTGGGGATACCCTTCACCCAAACAGGCAGAGAAAAAAGGGTTTGGGGAAGAGTAAAAGGCACCTAAACAAATAAGGCAGGCTATGATGGATGCAACTGATATTTTTTGGCTGGTTTGATCTTTGGAAGTGGGACAACCCAGCCAGAATGAGGAATCTCCACACTGCACTGTATGCACCATTAATCATGCCACAAAACAGAACTGGTTTGCTATTGTTGCCTCCCCCCAGAAAAGATGTTATTATGTGCTCTTTGGGGCCAGGAACTCAATTTCCCAGTTTTCAGTTAATACTTCAATGATTATATATAAATAATAGTAATAATAATCATAACAATACCTGGCTTTCCATTATGTTGTACTCAGTCTTTGTGATGCCTCTCTCGTGATAAAATCTGTGTATTAAACACATTAATTGAAACTCTTAATAAAACAGAGATATTTTCACTTGCACATTTATATTCACGTTAAGATAACAAAGAACTTTACAGAATCAAATAAAAGTAACCAGCTTGATCCTTACATAGAAGCAAACACTGTTATAGCGCACTTTAGGAGTACATAACAAAGCTGTCATATAGACAGCTCAACGTCAGACATACCATCTTTTAGCATTTAGGCTGGCCAAACAGCACCCAACATCGTTTTCCTAAGATTGCTCTCTAATGGCATTTCTAATGCCATGATAAGCAGCACCGAAATAGGGACTAGAAGTTCTGGCCTGCTAGCCAAGAGGCTGAAGAAGGAGGGCTGGTGAGCAGGCGTACCTCATTATTAAGATCCCTGGATCAAGAGAAAAGAAAAAAAAAAAAAAAAGAAAAGGCCATAATTTTCCTGGTTTAGAAAAATAATGCGTGGCAGTCCTGATGTGCCACGGTGCTGAGCACTGAGCAGCCTCCATGGGGTCACTCACAGAGGACAAAGCAGAAGCTGGCAATACACGTGATTAACATTAAATGATGCCTCCCAAAGTCTGGGAAAGGTTCTCAAAGCTTTGGTCCTTGTAATAGGTAGCTCCAGAGCTAGGAGACAGGCAAAGAGCTTTGTTCCCTCTTGTATAATTGATAAATTACCATTGTTAGCACTAAACAATACTGTGGAGCACACAATGGAAACACACTCATGCCTTATCCTTCATAAGCAGTTCTGCCCATGTGCTCACACTGTTCTTAAATGTGCTAGATATTTGTTTGACGAAACAATAAGTTTTAGAAAAGGGAAAAATACAAACTTTAAAGATAATCAAAACCTTGACTACATACTTTACCACCGGCAGCTGTGAATAAGCTTCAGTACTCTTTATTTTTAACATTCCAGATATGTAATTTAATGCAGGTCTAATGACGGTCTCGAACATACTGCTTTAATTGAAATTGTCGAAGCTCTGTTCTGTGACAGGGGCTCACAAGCTACCAGCGGGGTTGTCCATTTTCCCTGCTTCTGTAGGGAAAAGAAAAGGGAGGGGAGGGGGACACTCTTGAACTTATGTTGCTATTGATGTGTAATATACAATAAAAAAAACAGTTAAATTTCAATTACCCACAGGTAATTATAATTTTATTGTTTGACTGTACTATGGGGATTTTTGTAATTCCCAAGACTAATAATTTTCTATAATTTTACCGGTTGTCAAATAAACTATTAAAGATTATCTTTGAAAAGGATTCTGCAATTGTAAGGACATATCATACTGTTCCTGTACATTATTAGTAATTAGAGATCCCTGGATAGTGAAATATCTGCACTATATGCTAGCTGCTGGAGACCATATTTTCTCACAGCCTCCTATAATCTTGAACTGAAGCTTTCAAACTTCTCATCCATTGTAGCCTGAGTCACATCCAAACTTTTATTAATATTCACTGAGCACTTATTAAGCAATTCTGGTGTGCTTGATACGTCAAATCCGTGCTTCCTGATGGGGAAAAGCAAAGGCTAATAGATCCATCCTGGTGTAGTAGAAACAAACACAAAAGGACCGATTCTGAGCTCTGTCACCTAATAGGGGCATAGAGCAGAAGCAACATTTATAGTAGAGCAAAAGATCTGAATTCTGAAGACACGGCTTGCACAGTCAGATAAAATTACGCTTCCCAGTTTTTATCCCAAATATGCATAGACACAAACGTAGTAGGGATCAGGAGGAGGAGAATGGGATAGGTAGAGTATCCAGCTCACAGAGATGCGGGGGCACTCCCTTGTCAGCAAGCACCCCCTATTCACTGGGTGCTCATCAGTAACTCCCAGGCCGCTCTCTCTTGCACACTAGCACCCAACCTCCCCATAGACAAGGTGAGCAGACAGCAGATTTCCCCAGTTTAGCTCGGCAAAAAAAAAACAAAAGGGAATGAAACCAACATTAACAGGGTGCTAGCATCCTTCACCTGTATATTTAATGAGGTATTTATTCAAGCCTTACAAGGTGCTTTCCTAAGGAGGACCAGAGTGGGGATGAGCTAAGAAAAGCAGACTCCGAAACACTGCATCACAGGCACAGGCTGAGAGGGCAGCAAATTAAAACCACGCAAGGGGATCAGCAGTTGTAGAGATTGTTGATGTCTTGCCTGTAGAGCCATCAAAGACACAGTTTTTGGCTGGCGACATTTTTTTTTTTAGTGCAGCTGCTCCAGGAGATAGTCATCATTTGTTTTATTGGCCTCTTGGATTGTTATGTGGAGAGGGCTCTGTGCCGAGGGAAACTTCAATGCATTAAGGTTTCTTTACGGGCTGAAACGCCTCTGAGGAGAGCGATTTCAGGACACGAAGACTTTCATGCAGAAAACTTTATGGCTTTCGCTTTTCCCCCAGTGGATGCTGCCACCCTTATGGCTGGGGCTTTGCAACCCCCAGCCCGGTGGGACACTGAGCAAGAGCATCAATCCCACTCTCCTCCCTGCACTGGGCACATCTGCGGGGAGGGTTCTACCTTACTCTTCGTGCCAAGAAGGCTCTTTGGCAGCTGTGACGCTCAGTGAGGTATGCAGCAAGGGATTTCTTCACACCAGGGAGAGGTTAGGGTGGGTTATGTTGGTTTTTACAGCAGCGTTGAGCTGGCAGAGCAGCGTAAAGCAATGAGAGTACAGGGAAGGATTAAGGCCAATGGACTGCAGCTCTCTGCCTGGCGCTAGAGACAATTTCAATCCAATCAAACGCATTAAACAAATCTGAGTAATCAGTATGGATATACACACTGGGCTCTCTTTTCCAGGGTTTGCTTGTCTTGTTGTCCCGTGCTAGTCCTGAACCCAGGGGAAAATGTGGAAGAAAGATATTTGATGGTTTGGAGAGCCCTTCAATAAGTGGCGTTTTCTTCTCCTGCCTTGCTACCTACTAGCTCATCTCAACCGAGACAGAACCTATTACTCGAGATGATTGGCATTTATAATAAGTAGACACATAGAGAAAATGAAAGCCCACACATGAGGCTAAATATTTATCTGGTAACAGACAATGCCATATACATGTACACATCTCTCTTTCCCCTTAATTTTGGTCTGCATTTCCAGCTTAATACATTCCCTCTTGCAAAGGGGAACATGTTCTGACAATTGAATGGTGAAAGCAATTAGAAATAGAATTAATTGGTAAAATTAAAGCCTGGCTTTCCTCATGTTTGTCATATGACTGCAAATATTGTCTCTCCCATTAATATTAATTAATATAATTATCGATGTTTCTAATCCTTACACATTTTGTCAAAAAGTTACCCTTAGCTCAAGAATATAATTGTTAAGTCAGGGAAATGTTAAGTAGCAGATAAGCAACTCCAAAGAATTAATAGCAAACTGTAGTTTATCCAAGGATTAGACTTTTAGCAATACATAATCACCTCTTCATGTGTTCATCCACATAAAATATCTTCCATCCCTCGCTACTCTGCTGCCTACTTGTCCTTGCAGTGCAGTTCTCAAGAGTAAAAAAAAAAAAAAAAGCGAGAGAAGACAGTAAGTAAATATTCTTTGCAGTTGCACGCTTTTCTTCAAGATAAGTCACTGCGATAAGAGTTACGTGCCCTTAGCTGAAAGCAAGGCCAAGGTCAATTATCTCATGCTGAAAGCCCTAATGCAAGATTCTTTTGTGATCAAAATAATATGCGTAACACTGGAAAGTCTTTGGTTTAGTGGCGAAGAAAGCAAATCCACTTTCTCTAGATTTTGTTTCTGAATGTCACGGATTGTTCCAGTAATACAAACCACTGACTTGCCGTGCTGTTGCCATTTAGGCAGGTTCTCCTGGCGTAGTGCAAGTGGCATTGTCAAGTGCAGAGGGACTCTGAGCAGAGCCTTCCCTGCCACCTGCCTGCATACTCCACCCAGAGTTTGTTGCTCCTGCCCAGCAATACACATCCACACCTCACAAGTAGCGTTTAGAAGTAGTAGCGTAGAAGTTAGCTATTTTGGAAAACAGACAAAATGCTTTCAAGGCCTTTGTTCTAGGGTGGTGTTGTTTTTTTTTTTCCTGGGCGCTGTTTGTTGTTGTTGTTGCTTTCTCCTGCTAGAGGAGAACAATGTCATCGTTTCTCTATTAATTTTTAATTGTGTGTTGCTCTGCACTCTTTCCAACCTACGCTGGCTATCTAGAGAACGTGGTGACACTGTGAGGCAACGTCTGCTAGGAAGACCACAGGGCTGTGCTGTAAGGGAAGCAGCAGAACAAATCCCCTCTGTAAAGTTGCTCGTAGTCGTCCGCTCGTTGTCTATCCCTGCAAGGTATAACATCAAATAATTATAAAATACGTGAATCAAAGAAGTTTGCTGGGAAGAGTGTTCATCCTCCCCTGCGGGTTGGGGGGGTGGAGGTTCAGAAGGGTGGAGGCACTGTGATGCAGCATCACGGCAACTTTAAATCTCGGGTTCAGTTCTGCAGTGCAGCAGCTGTGCGCAGCGCTGGTTGCTTGTTTAATGATCTCTTTTGTTTTCCTGATGTTTACCTGCTATGCCTATCAGAGGCAATCACTGCATTGCGAGATTAGAACTTACAGCAAGCTCCCTTTCAGAGGGCATCACGACTGAAAAAAGAAATCGTGCACCTCCCCTCAAAAATATATCCCTGAGTGAATTGCTCTACTTTGACTCACTGAGTTGGGCCACAATCCGCGATCCATCACTAAGGAAACAGCACCTATGCAACAGGGAAAGAAATATGGACGTGTGATTTCTGCTCACAAGAAAGTCATTATCTAAAGGCACTAAGATTCAAACCACTGATACAGTTAGCCTGCCCATAGTGAGACTATTGTATCACCCATTCGCATCTGTTAACAAATTCATCATTTCATCTAAGGGAAGGCTTCCCATGAGAGGACAGGAAGCCTTCAATCTACTTTTCTCCATTTCTTCAAATATATGGTTCTTATCAACTAGCATTGAACATAAGCAACACAAAAACTTTATGATGTATATTCCACTTAATAAAATAAACGTAAGCAAAGCACAGGCAGTTCTTAAGTGTGGGAAGGATTAATCACAACAAAATAGTACGTGAAAGCAAGACCACACTGCAGTTCCAAAAAAAGCAGCATGGCTATAAATTCAGGAAGAAGAAATCAATTAAACAAGAAAAAGTAGGTAGAAAAGTCTGTCACCTAATAACAGAGAACTCATGGGCTGTACTTTCCCATTGACTTCAGTGGGAGAGGATGTCAGAAGGGGCCTTCATCTGTCCAGATTGATACATGAAAATTTTTCACTGTGAAGAAAAATCATGGCGTTTTTTCCCCTGAATCCCTAATCCTGATTGTATGCGTTCATAGAATTATACAACATTATAATAAAATATTGATAAAATTGTAGTTACACTACCTTAATTTCTTAATCATTTGATTGCTTATTTTGTATACCAGTTATATAGAAAGTGAGCACCCATAAATACATCTACAAGACTACTTATATATTACTATATGGCAAAAGAAGGCAATGACAGTGCCTTCAAATGGGATACAGGCACTACAGAGCAATAGTGGGTAATAAAGAATTAAAAATGGCTCATTCCTTCCAGCAACTTGAGACAGCTCAAGAAGAATGCAATCCCTATCTAGAGAGATGCTGCTCCCTTGGCTGCTAACACTTAAATGAGGGTGAGGAGGGGTGTATCCACGCTCCAGCCTTTTCCAGTTACTCAAACGCATTGCTTGCAGTGAGCTCCCTGAGTTACCCACACCTTCTCACCTGGTGCTCAACCACTGGTTCAGGCCGTGACCTGACAATTCCACTGCAAGTACTTTTAGGACAGATTGGCAAAGTTCTTCAGACAGCTGAGAGATTCTGGTGGAAAACTGAAAAGTTTGTGTCATATTCTCACAGTTTTCAGTTCAGTTAGTTTCAGTAAGAGAGACACTTTACAAGGCAAAGAATTAGACACAATTCATTTTCATTAAAAAAAAATTGGAAAATTTCTATCTGATGCTTTGGCACTCCAGTCTCAGTCCCGGCATAAACACATTATCTTTAGTGAAAAACGTAGTTTGCTCTTCTGCGTATTCTATACTCCAGCACCACCAGGCCTCATTCAGGAAAGCACTAAGACATTCATTCATATTAAGGGCAATTAACACTTTTCCAAATTGCAATTCTTTCCCAAATGGTGGCCAATATGGTTCAAGTAAAGGGGAAAACAAAAATGCAGAAAATGAAGCAACTCGCCCATAATGTGCCAGCAAATTAGAGATTTAACTCAAGTACATCAGCCGGCCCTATTTCTCAACTAACAGCTTGTAGTTTTCTTCCTTTGGTTCAGGGAAAGAGAAAGACACTTTCTCACCACCTCAAAAGGGGTGGTCTGTGAGGGCATCCCCCACCAAGAAGCAACAGCAGTGCACATAATGAAAAGTCATTTTGCTGCTTTGGTGAAAACGTGAATGCGGTGTCTTACCAAGATAAAGAAAGATGGCCGTGGTTTCACTTGAACAGAGCCTGTGTGCCCCAGCAGCTATTACAAAGTGCTAAGATGCATTTTTCCTAACTAAACCCTCTGTAGCATCTATTGCTCTGTGTATTACAGACACCAGCTAGTAACCTAGCACAAACTGTGACTTTTCCTCAGCAAGTACACTCTGTCAGACAGTGAAAATTTGAGTTTTTAGCCACAGCAATTATTCCTTGCTCTCGTCAGAGCAAATGGTGGTGTGATATTGCTTGTAATTCCATTGCCTATCTGAGCCTGCTCAGCTTCATTGAGCTGTCGTAGGTTCTGCAAATGCCAGCCTGGCTGTACCTACCAGTGACATCAACGTATTTATCTGGAAGGCTTGCATCATGGAAAGCAATCAACTTTTTTCAAGCCAGGCACTGACGATGCAGTGACATTTTGCAGAAAGATTTAGTGGTCACCACTGTGTCCGTGGGGATTTTCAAATGTGCTCCCCACTTGCCCCTCTTCTACCACTTAAGATGCAATGGCAGTGAGGTGGGATTGTGCTCCCCAATGTTAGAAACTGCAAGAAATTCCATGTACTCTGAAGGTGCAAAACAGAATCATATTTTTGTCACTTCCTTCTTAATGACCAAAAAGTTATTTTGGAGTGTATTTTAAACTATCTGATGAGGCAAATCTCCTGATGTTGTGAACATGAACGTGGGAAAGTTCTTCCCCTTTGCTAAGGAGACTGCATTTATCATTCCAGGAATTAGTTTAATCAGAGAAATATAATAGATGGAGAAAAGGAAGAGCACAAATCAGCATCAGAAATCAGTTTTAATAATGTTCCATCTATTTGGGCATCTAGGCAAGGAATGCCGTCACTGCTGCAGAGGTCCTAGAGTCCTCTTGAAATGCAGGCTGAAGAAACCTTATTTTCCTCACACTAATTGCTGTAATGCTAATGGTTTCTTGGAACAGAGCCAGGATAAGAGGAATGCAGTCTGACAGCAAATAAATATAAATTATACATAGGTCTCTCTTACATATTGTCATGGGAACTACAACAGATACAAAGAGTACAATAACACTATTTGATAGAGCAAATTCCCAACTACAAAGCACTATTTTTCAACGTCATCGCCACCTTTAGCTGTGCATTTTTGCCAGTGATGAAGGTTCAGCCTCTACTGCCATCCCACCAACATCTGCCTCTAACATGGTGGGGCAACATAATAAAATAAGAGGCACTACTTTCAGAGCAGCTCTCGTGTATAAGAAAGACGCTCTCTACCCTTAGCTCCTTATTCATCACAAGTCAGTCAACAGTCTTCCATTTCTATTGAAGCCAATAAGCTGTGCTGTGTCCTGATGCAGAAATGCTTTCTAAGGCACCAAGATACCAACAGGCCTTCAGCTATCAGCCCCTGAAACAACATCTTCCTGACTCCAGGGTAATATATACAGATTTTCTTTCTGAAGTTGTTGGGTTCAGCAGGTTCTCAACACCTGATCACAGGTGACCCATGATTCATTGGTGCCTTCCTGTAAATATTTCCATTTTTAGTGTGCATCGCAAAGAAGAATATGTAATTCAGTCAGAGGTTAGGGACATTGTTCTCTAGACTAATAACATTTACGTAGTCCATGTTTCATTTTCGCTAGGCTGCATGTATGGAGTCCTCCCAATAGAATCAGCTTGTCAGTGGCTACATGATGCTTTACATATGAGCAACAATTGGAAGTTACAGTACAAATGTGGCCAAGGCTTAATTGGCAGGGAAGGCTGAAAAGGCCTTCGAGTTGGTCATGCTTTATATAGCTCTTACAAACAAAAAACATAAAGCACATTGAAAATCAACCATACAAAACACACTACTTCCTTCTTAGGCACATAGCAATTTTTTACTTCCCATTACAGTATTTCATTAATTTGGATTATCCTGTTGCTTCACAGCTTTGGAAGAAAATTAAAACACAGAAAGCTCCTCAATTTGCAGTCACCTTTGGTTGGAACGTTCTGTTCCTCTGCTTATTTGAGATATTTCTTTCCATCTCCTGAACCGTTGTGTCTCAGTTCCTGAGAGCTACAGATACTTACTCAGTGCCCTTCCTTCTTGGCCATCATAACTAGAGCTCTGATAACAAATCACACGCTCAGAACATCATTTGCTACCAGAAAGGATCTTCAAGAAACACACACACTGTGAGGTAGGATATCCCCTTCTTTGTTACAAATGCAACAAAGAGTTTTACAAAATCAGTTTCCTTCCATTTAGAGGATAAGTATCTGTCATTTCAGTAGTTTTACCACTTCTTATTGACTGTTTATGCTTCATACCTAGAGAGTCACTGCTCTCTTGCACTTCAAATGATTGCTACTACTTAAATATAGAGAATGATACGTACTTATTGAAAGATTCAAGGATTTCAGCTGTCAATAGACGCTTAATTATATGCTAGTGGATGCTCAGATACCATAACGATGGCTGTTGTATAAAGCCAGCATATAAGAGCCCACTTGCAGCTCGTCATATGCCCTGATCCAACAATTTAGAAAAAAAATGCAATGCATAATGTTAACTTGCATCTTGCTTCCCCATGGCGTAACCCATCCTGTGAAGTTACGTTATTTCATGTCATGTCATCTGCGACATGATGTAATGCAATGTCACACTTCAGAAAAGATTACTGAGTGAGAACTGATTCTTGCTATCAGTTTGGAATATCAGTCTCCAATCCAAATGTATTGTGGCTTTGGCTGATGGGAAGGGATCAAACTAAGATGAGTGCCGGGCAAATGTGCTTCTTCTTTGGCTCAGCCAGCAGGCGTCCATTTGTCAGTTTTAGGTCCAACTGGAATTTCTTTGTCACAAGTGCTTCCTCTTGCAAAAGAAATAGCAGTTTTATGGCAAGCCAAATACTGGGAAGAAAAAAAAAGAGCCCTTAGAAATACATAATAAATGTGTATTAGTGAGACAGAAAATTGGAAAATGGCCACCTGCCAGCAGCCACATAAATTTTGGAGGCAGTGCATTTTTCTGCCATTATGCGTTATCACAGGAATTGCAAATATTTATTAAAAGTATTAAAATGGTGAGAATGTTAAATGTTTCCTTCAGTAGTGGGAATTCACATTGCTACATAGAAGATAGGATATTCTGATACAATGTTTATTAAAATGACTTCATTTTATTAGGCTGTCAAACACAATAAATGTGCAGGTACAGTTAACAAAAGATCTATTGTGGATACTGGAGATTTGTGAGTAACACTTCAAAAAAATAATCTCTTCTGAACTCCATTCGTATAAAAAACATGCAACCAACTTTCATTAACTTCCTTAGAACCAATTATTTTCTGAGCTTATTTTCTTTTTCTGCCATGCCACTGTATCCTGCTACTCAATTTGTTTGCTTACATTTTAATGCTTAATGGGATTAAGCGCAGTTTATCTTTAATTTATATACTAGTAAGCTGAGTATATACATGTAGCAGGCAACAAAATACTATGGTCATTTTTGGGTTCATTTACAGGTCTGTACATGAATGATTATGATATACTGGGTCCCTAGTATCTTTTCAGCCGTGAATAAAACATTATTAAAAGATTCGTGGAGAGTTCCATGATATTGACTGAGAAGAAAATCACACTCCAGTTTCACCCACATTTTCTGCTAGGATTAATCATAGAATCATAGAATTATAGAATGGGTTGGGCTGGAAGGGACCCCAGGGATCATCAAGTTCCAACCCCCCTGCCTCTGGAAGTGCCACCAACTTCCAGATCTGCTACTAGACCAGGTTACCCAGGACCCCATCCAACCTGGTCTTGAACACCTCCAGGGATGGAGCATCCACGGCCTCTCTGGGCAGCCTGTGCCAGCACCTCACCACTCTCTCTGTGAAGAACTTCCCCTGACATCCAGTCTAAACCTTCCCTCCTTGAGCTTAAAAACATTCCCCCTTGTCCTATTACCATCTACCCGTGTAAAAAGTTGATTCCCCTCCTGTTTTTAATCCCCTTTTAAATACTGGAAGGCTGCAATGCAGCCTTCTCTTCTCCAGGCTGAACAAGCCCAGCTCCCATAGCCTGTCTTTGTAGGGGAAATGCTGCAGCCCTCTGATCATCTTTGTGACCCTCCTCTGGACCCTCTCCAGCAGCTCCACACCTTTCCTGTACTGGGGGCCCCAGACCTGGACGCAGTACTCCAGATGGGGCCTCACAAGGGCAGAGTAAAGAGGGACAATCACCTCCCTGTCCCTGCTGGCCTCCCCTCTGCTGATGGAGCCCAGGATACCACTGGCCTTTCGAGCTGCAAGAGCACACTGCTGGCTCATGTTCAGTTTTTCATCCACCAAGACCCCCAGATCCTTCTCTGCAGGGCTACTCTCAAGAAGTTCTTCTCCCTGCCTGTATACATATCAAGGATTACTCCAACCCAAGTGCAAAACCTTGCATTTTGCTATGTTGAACCTCATTAGGTTCACAAGGGCCCACCTTTCGAGTTTGTTGATGTCCCTCTGGATGGCATCCCTTCCTTCTAACGTGTCAACCGCACCGCTCATCTTGGTGCCATCAGCAAACTTTCTGAGGGTCCACTCAAGCCCATAATCGATGTCACCAATGAAGATGTTGAAGACTGATTATAAGGTTCTATTTACAGCAAGACAGGCACAATGAACACTGTTGACATCGTGTACCTTCATGGGATGACCTTCTGGTCGGCTTTGCTGGACACAGCCACTTCCAGGAGGCTCTAAGCACTGATGTAGGGAAGGCTATGGGGGGACACCAACCTCTATGCAATTTGAGCAAGTGAAGGGCTTAGGTCTGCAAAAAGCAGCTGAATAATCAATCACCTCTCAGGACAGACTTAAAAACATCTGGATCAGACGGGGATCTCTCGAGATAAACAAGATGATCTTCTTAGATGGTCATAAGATTTGTGATGAGGTTGTTGTCAGTGGGTGGTAGACAACACTAGTTCTCATCATTTTCCCAAATAAGCAATGAAAGGAAGGAGAATAGTCTTCACCTTCACAACTCAGTGTCATCTAAGTAGCTTTTAAAGGCCAGTTTTTGGCAGAAGTGAGTAGAGAAAAAAGAAATCAGTACTGCTTTCTTCTTACCAGTATTCCTCAGTTCCCTATAGTCCATTAAGTAAGAAGTGCAATTGGAGTGCATAGGAGGGCAAATAGACCAAAGTTACAAGGCCTCAGATTTATGGGGAGTCATATGCAAGAAAAAGCCTGTCTCTAGGAGGTAAAATTAGAGAAATAAAAGATTTTTCTCTCTCCTGTTGTATGGAGCAATTTCATTCCTTTCTGACAAATACAGCAGTGATGGGGAAGTAACTGTCATGAAAAATAAAGCTTTGTCTTCATCCAGACACTTTATATGAGTTTGTGAGATATTAGAAGTGGGATCTGACACAAAATGCGTACATTGGAGAGAGACCCCGGCCACCTTGAAGGCAGAGAAAAATCTGCTGTTGAATTCTGTGGGGGTGAGGATAACTCATCCACCTCTACCGCTGCACTGCTTGACCAATTCTGCAGCTCAGAAATCGGGGCTGAGATTTGCTCTGCCCAAAGCACTCATGTAATTCAGTCAGTGTAAAAAGTGTAGTCAGCATTTCAAGCAACACGAAAGCACTTGCTTGGCCAACCTTATTTAATATAAAGCATGTTTTATCTTGATTTAGGTTGTTGTTGTTCTTTAATTAAAGAATTTATGGGAGGTCATTCTCATTAGTTCAGAAGAGTCCTCACAGAAGGGGTTTGCACTTATTTAACCTCAGGGTAAGCTGCCACAACTTTTGCATGTAAATAGGATTTAACACAAGACATTTTGCAAATAGTCTAGCTCTTCACTAGTGATACTCAAGGAATATGTGGAATATTGACTGGGAGCTTATTGTGAAATTTGTCGAATAATGCACAGTGGCAGCTTGCAGCCAACACACCACGAGGGAAGGGACTCCATGGGACTTTCTGTTGGGCAGTCCAAGCAATACAGCCCATCCCCAGATGATGACGTGAACAGATATTGTACTTAACTGCCATTGCAATTGCATCCGGCCAGGTGAAAGACTAGCTCAAGGGGGACAGAAATTGGGCAGCAGGATTGGAAAGCAAGCTGTTTCCTTACCTGTGAAAGAGGCTGGAGCGTGGCACAGATACATGGCGGTACAGTGGCCATCACTGCAAAGAAAAACGAGGGAAAAAAAGAAAAAGGCAGGAGCATGAGAAGTGCCAACTCTGAATGATGCTGTCTTTAATTGGTACCACCGAGGGCTTTGTGCGGTCGGCATGCTTTTTGTGTTTTTAATAGAATCCCCAAATTCAAATGATCTGAAGGGCATCTGACTGTTTTACATTAATCACAAGCTATACAACAGAGGCTGAGAGCAAGTGGGCAGATACCCTGGTGTAGTAGCACTAAGGAGCTCTTATTATAATCATCCTGCCAAATCAAAAGAAAAACCCTAAGGCTCCTAATAAAGGAGACCACTGGACTAAACAAATTGAACAAGTAGCTAGAAATGCATGAGCTTAAAACTACCAGTGTCAATCAGATTTTTCTGAGCCGCTTACTCTGCTTGGTACTCCAAAGCACATGTGGACAAAACACAGACACAGGATACACATATGAGCAACCAACCTAGTGAGGAGTGTGCTGATGTTCAGGTGCTAGCACATACCTCTTTGGTGCTGGGGAAACAGGTATAGATGTGGTTTATAAAAGCACCTTCAAGAAATCATTGTACCACTAGCAAAACCAAATTAGCAATAATTGAAATGCGCACTGTGTATGGGAATGCTGGTTCTTGCCAGAACCTGTGAGCAAGAGGCTATCTGGACAGGTTTTTTTCTTGGCAGGGTTGGAAGACTGCATCGTAGAATCATAGAATATCCTAAGTTGTAAGGGAACCATAAGGATCATCGAGTCCAACTCCTGGCTCCACACAGGACCACCCAAAAATCAGACCACATGGCTGAGAACATTGTCCAGATGCTTCCTGAAATCCAGCAGCTCAGTGCCATGACCTGGGCAGCTTGTTCCCTGTGGCACTCCCTTCAGGACCCACAGCATCTCCTTGGCCTTCATTTCTGCTCCTGTCAGAAGGATGTTGGGGGACACAACAAGCATCACTCGGTTGCAGTTTAGAAGATACAGAAGAAAGACCTTGGACCTCAGAAATTTGAGTGTCTTTGGCTCAGGAAATACACGCAGTACCCTGAACGCCCTGCACACTTATCACCTTCCCACACCTGCTGACAGAAGTCCTACTGGAAGGAAAAAAATTAGTGTAAAGGTAGATCATCACTCTCTGAAAAAAATGCAGTTGGCACTAATGGAAGATATCCAGAACTGGGAGAGAAAGACAATTTTATATTTAGAAGCGATGTATTACATGTTGGTGTTTTTAAGACAAATGATAGCTAGGTTCCATTAGCTATCACACTTTCTCAAAAGCAATCAAGCAGAAAAACAAGATTTTGATGGACTCCCTTCTGAACTCAAAAAGAGTCTGAGCACAAGTGCAAGTACAGAAGGAGGAAAAAGAAATGAAAACAATTATGGTCTGTACTCAGCGCTGGAGTCAGAGGGGATGGAAAGGACGGAAGTTTTGATAGGGAACAAATGGACAAGAAAGGCACCCAGAGAATAATAAGAAGGCGTCAACAAAGGAGTGGTTCTATGAAACAAAAATAGCCATTAGTACGTTCGTAATCGCATGAACTGATGGCTAAACCACTGTGAGTTTTAAGTATTAGGCAACTTTACCTACCAGGTGGTCATCATCACTGTCACATTGCCAATGGTGGTGAGGGTGCTGGTTGCTGTTCAGAGCAACCTAAAAACACTGCAGTTATGAAAGAGGACGTAGAATCGGGGCTCCACTTACCCAGTACTCTCGGTGTCTATCAAAACTGGAAAGTAATGTTTTGAGAGATTACGAGTTTTAAATATAATTCTTATTTTATAAGCTTTTTTAGTCTATTCTTCTTTCTCCTTGCTATTTTTCTTCTATTGTTTCTTGTTTTCTTCTTCTTTTTTTTTTTTTTTTTCCCTACATTGTAATAAATCAACAGATAAATGCACTGGATTATTTCTACCAGGAATGTAGGAAGACAAATAGTACAAAAGATTCGTTTGGTCATTTACCATATTGGTACTTCTTTTTTTTTTTTTTTCTTTTTTTTTTCTCATCTCAAACCTGTAAACAGACACTTGCAAGAACAGTTCAAATGCTCTCTAAGACAGGATCCTTGTGGAATGAAAACACTGCCTCTGGTTTTCAAAACCAAACTGCCCCTCCTTTATTTTCCTTCATTCAAAGCGACAGTACAGAATTTTGGATTCGTCCAAAATCTGAAATTATATTTTTCCCAAGCAGCAAGACCAGGTGTACCTTTAGCCATGTTAAATCACAAACTTATACACACACAGAGATGGAAAAAATGCACATGAAATATGAAAATGCATTCCTTTCAGGCAGAAGATAAACGGCCCTACTACAAATTAGCTCTCAGCCCCGTCAGGTGTGAATCTCTCTTGTCAATACGTACCAAATTCCCTGAGATAGAACCACATGGTCATGAATTTTATTTCTCTCCTGCTTAATTCTTAGTACCGCTCTCCCTGGTGGATTTACTCAGGGATGATTTACAGTGGGAAATGTGACATTAAACACGTCATTGAGCATGCAAAGATGCTGCACTCAAAGCAGCATATGCTTGACTTTGTTAAAAGATGAATGCTGTCAACTCCACAGTGCCCACCAAGATCTGGCCTCCTTTTTCTTCCTAACAAACTTTGAGGAAGATGCAGACATGAGCCTTGACACTGCGAAAAGTAAAAGTTAATGTATTCATGACATGATTTCACTTGCAGCCTGATTTAGCAATGTCTTGTCTAGTTTGGATCTGCTGTTGCTTTTCCTAATTTACTCACTGCACAAAGAAAATAAATAAATAAATGCACTATAGTCTTATTTATCCTTCTTTGGACATTTCTTTACCAGGCAGATGGTCAATTAAGAGCACTAAACAATGACACTGTTTTCTCTGTAAACATTTTTTTTCTAATAGCCTAACAAATGAGAATCTGTGCTGCCATACTGCTGAATACCATTCTGACTTTCTAATTACAAAGAACTGTGTCTTGATAGTAACAATTACAGCCGTAACAATGATGCTGGTACTTGAACAATATAGTTGGAGGCAAAGTGCTTATCGAAATATTCACAAATAAAGGCTTACATTTATGCCAGAGCTGGAGATGGGAGGTTAAACAGTTGGAGGTGGGGAGGTGCAGAAGAAAGGTTGAAAACATTGGTTTAGTAGCTACAGATGTGAATTTGAATCCAATTACACGAAAGGCAAGGAGAAAAGGAATGCATGAGGAGATGCTGTTTCCTTCTGTTTGGCTAATCAATAGGTTAAGGGGTTAGTAAAATTAACATGCTAATAACATTCATTTTGCTATTTATGTATTTATGTATATATTTATATATATAGAGAGAATGTATTTATGTATATCTACATTTATGTATAATATGACCATTATGTATGGTCATAGTATTTCCAGTGAATTATATGTTGTGGGTAATATACATATTGCTATGCATGCTTTTCCATTTTTAGCCCGGGAAGGCAAAATGGTCAGTATTTTTTTCCCCAGCTGTGATGGAAATTGACTTCTTAAGTCCCCTACTTACCACACCTCTCTCATTTCACTTGTTAAATCCAACCCCTGAAGGGTTTCCTTTTTGATTTCTTTCCATGTTTTTTTTTTTTTTAATGAAAAATTCTCTCTATCCCAAGGAAAAAGGACAACACAGCTCCTGAGCTCACCACTGATCCCACCACTGCTGTCCCAGGGAACGTGTGCCCCCAGAGATGGTCTTCATCCCACTCTGCATCCCCATACCCCAGGACCTTGCTGCCCAATGCCCAACCCCGGCAGGCAGGGCAGCTTCACGTCCTCTGCTCCTTCCCTCCTTCCCATAGCACTCCACCCACTCTCCGAGCCATCATTTAGCCCACACTTACTAATCAGCGCACATCATTTGTCTCTAATGCTGCCAATTTAAGACGACAACCTGACTTTTTTTTTTGGAGGGGGAAGGGTCAACAATTTAATGAATCTCGTCTACATTTTAATTCAGGCCTAATAATTTGCCTCTGGCAGTTTTCTTAGACAAGTGCAACATCTTCCAGGGTTTTCCTTCATCCAAACCAGCGCACCGGGGTGTTTGCATCCCTGCCTCGGATATACCCAGTACAGTGTCAATCACACACAGATCCACCTTAACTGGACTGGGACATAGCCCAAATCCACTGATTTAGCCTTTCAGGGGTTGTCGGGGGGCCATGCACAGCACAGGGAAGGAGTCACTTTTCTGTGCCGCTATGCGCACAGTTACAGGCACCAAACTTCACACTTCTGTGACTCGCTGTATCTCACAGAACAACCTTTCTTTACTGATGGCCCGGGCACCCAGGGCACAGCAGGGAAACAACGTACTCCTGCGATTTGCTGTTTGCCCTTTCTGCAGAAAAGTTCACCGGGAAGAAAAAAAAGTTAGCAGGAAGGAGAAGGGCAACAAGTTCCATCCTCCCGGATAGTCCCTCAGCCACACAGCAGATGAGTTTCCCTAATTGCTGTGGCAGGAGGCTGGATCCCGGCTGAGCCGCTCAGTGGACTTCCCTGGGTCAGAATAAATAAAACTCCCCAAACGAGAGTATCTCGATCACCGTGTCAGATGTAAACAGAATAGACTTTGTTATTAGGAGTGATGTGACTCTGCCCGGGTAGAGGCACGCTGACAGCAGCTCCTTTCTGGGTTTCATTCAGCTGCTGTCACTTGCCTTGACAACACAAGAAGTTAATGTATTCATGGCACTGCTGCACACACATCCGCAATTCGCAGCATATTGTATTGTTTACCCCTGCTCTTTTGTAGTAGTGCGTGTAGTAATTTGCCTTCTAGCAGGAGAAAATTCCTCAGCTTAAAAATTTCACCCTCTTTTTATTTACCCCTAATAGAAAAACAGTCCTTCCCCAGCCTTGCCACCTCCACAGATACCGCACTTTGCAGCACCGCAAATAAAAAAAGCCGTATTTCGCATTCTGATCAGAAACTTCTTCAACCTATTTTTATTCACATCCTTCATCTTTCTCTGCCACATTATTGTCTCCCTGTTTACAGATGCTTAGCATATTTTTGTGCCTTCTGGGCAGTTTTTAAGCAATATTAGTCCATTTCCGCAATGGACCTGAGTACTGATAGTAACAGGAGAGGGGTTTCCATCTCCCAAATTATCTCCCATTGCTGGTACCCCTCTGTGCCAGCACAAGAGCGTATCTCCAAGGCACAGGATATCAGCAACAACTAAAACAACAGAATGAGAGTTAATGAAATGGAATAGAAGACTAAATTTTGTATCCTGAGATACTCCAGGTGAAGCATTTGGAGGGATGAGTACATTTCCCCAGGAACTTCAAAAAAAGAGAGTTGCTCTTAGTCCACCTTCTGGACCAAGAGGTAAAGTCATGAGAAAGATGCAATGGGAAATTCAGTGAAATACCCTCATCCGATTTGCGGGCCTGCATTCCATAGATGGATGATAATGCACTTTTAGTCTGCATAATATACAGTAGTATAATCCAAGCAGTCCCGTGCAGTGAGCCCTTGTTTTAGATATGAGTCTATTTTTTGCTTCAACTGTTTTGTTGTTTTTTTTTTTTAATTGAGAAATTCTTATTCTAAAACTCAGAGTATGTTAAAAATACGATTGCCTGGTGCAGCAGCTGCCCCTCTCATAGTCAACGTGTGTGTCTCAGCACGAAGGATTTTTATTCCAGTTATATAGCTTTCCAGATGAGCTTGGCAAGTCAGAGCAAGCGCTGTTAACCTCCACTTTGGGTGCTTTACACAGCTCCCATTCATTTGACTTCCAGCGTTCTTCCAGACTTCATTTTTGGCACACTGAGTCCAGTTCATTCGATGTACCACACTAATCCAACAGCTCGAGATCCATCTAAAGCTCTGTGGCTTGGGGGTCATCTCACATGGCTTGAGCCATGTAAAAAGGAGGCATCCAGTCCAAGTCCATCATTAACAGTGCACAGGGAAGCCCCAGAGGGAGACTCATCCTATCCAGAAATGACTAAGTTTGGTGAGATAGATAGATTTCACTTTGATAGATATCCCTTTGGCAATGCCACAGTGATTAAAGCAGCAGCTTAGCCTTTAGATGGCAAAAGTGTCATGAGATGAGCCTTGCCCTTAGATTAATTTTGATGGTCAGGAGTGTTTAGAATCAGCACAGCCCCTAACGAATATAGGAACCTGACAAGGCTGTGGCGTGACACTTGGATAAAATGTCTCCATCGGGTTCCAAATGTCCAGTTCTAGCTCAGATCTTGAAAGTGAAACAAACTGTATAACATGCATTTCAAAAGAAGAAAATTAGGAAGTGCTCAGGTCTGTCTATGGAGACAGAAGTTTCAATTCGGAGCACTTTCCAGATGAAACAGACAAGCCCTTATGGAAAAGAGATCCCCTCCCTTCTCTCTCTCTCTCTCTCTCTCTCTCTCTTTTTTCTTTAAAGCAAAGAGAAAATAATACTGGGAATTTAGAAAACATGAATTTTTAAAACCTAATAAGCTACTCTAACAATCTTCACAATTCCCTTCCCTTAAAATATTCATTTAGAAATACAAGATCTGTGACGAGGGCAGGCTGGGCAAACAGGTCTGAATGTTGTTTATGCAGGGTCTCAGCAGTACCCCCTGCTTCCAGTGCTGTCCTCAGCCACCCCTGCCTCACCCCTGCTGTGCTCCTCCCCCGCATGACTCTCTGTGTTAGAAAATAACTGGCAATTAATTGCACCACGCATTCAGGAGGCAGAGGCTGTAAGCCAACATTTTATATCTGTGGAGACTGTTGGGCAGAGAGAGGGAGCATACGGCACAAGCTGTCTGGAGGACTGAAGTTACCTGGGAAGGGGAAGCCCCAGGTCTGAAGCAGTTTTCAGTCTTTCCACGTGGTTCTCTAGAAGTACTCTCGGGAGGACTGAATTTCCTTAGGACATGCTTGCATCTGACAAAATCCATATTCCTTGGATTTGTTTTTCTAGCCACCTTCAGCCACACCTTTTGCATCCTTCACCATAAGGCCGCAATATCTGCTTTACCATTAGTACAAACAGACACTTAGAAATTCTTGGGAAAAGAACTCAGTCACGGATTTTAATGCAAACACCAAGAAAAGGAAAGAAAAGTAATTCTTTTGGTAGTTAGACGATTTCAGGTTCCCAGTGCCAATTTCCTTCCTCTTTACATTTCATTCTTGCCCCAGCACCAAGCATAATCAGCCTGAACAAACGCTTGACTGGTAGTCTGCTTTTGTCTTGCCATCTTTTTTCTTTATTGCATTCTATTGCAATCTTTTTTACCTAACCCAATTATATTCTACCTCTGCCTCCCTCCCTTTAGATTTTGGTTCCATGTAACGAGCCTTCAGACTTCTCCCTCTCACTCTCATACACAATGCTATTAAAATTAAATCCCTTTTTAAATTCTTTATTTCATCATAATTCTTTGAATTGCTCCCGAATTCCCAAGCCAGTCTTCATGAAGGCTTCGTTCACTGGAAGGCAAAATTCAGCGCAGTTTGCTCCAGATTAGTCTGCTTCTTATCCAGCCAGTACATAGTTCAGCTCAAAAGATCGATACATGAAGCTACAGACTACCCAACAAAATGACCATACAGAGGAAAGGTACACATTACTTACTGTAACAGAGGATTCATTCACTGCTATGAGAAATTTGGGCCTGGCTACCTAGCAAACAGATAATCAATGACACCAGCGATACTGGAGACTCTGAGTAGTGCTTTAGGAAGCGAGATTGTTCAATTAAAGCACAAATAGAGCTTGGAGGAGTCAGACCTGGGAAAGTCACAGGAAGCAAGGAGGCAAGGTTGCAATTAAACATGGATCGCTTGGAAAATGTACCCAATTCCTTAATCCACTTTGCTACCAATGTGCTTTTTGGCCATCCAGAGGATGTTCAGTGCTTCCATGAACCTTAAAAGGACGTGTCTGATTGAGAAGAATCAGGTCGGGAGGAAACTAGTGAAGAAACCAGCATTAACCAGCCTCCCTACATGAGAAATCTTGCTTTACTTTTTCCAAAGATGAAAAATGTTCAGACCTTCTTGAAAACATCAGTATCTCACAAGTACTGTAACAAAATGATGATGTTCACTTTCTGGGGGAGGAAGAAGGTGGTTGTTTAATGATTATGTGCTACCATGTACACTTCTTATTGGGGCAAAATTGTCATAACATAGTGTTCAGTAGAGTGGCTGAAGCTCAGCTCGTACTGAGTAGACCTCCTAACTAGGTAGCAAGAGTAAAAATATGCATTTCTCACTGGTCTTCCAAGCCATCTTTAAGGCCCATCTATTTTCAGCACCAAGTCAATGTTCTGATCTGTAAGCCCTCAGAAGGCTGGAAAATGGTGAAGTCTCAGCTGATACACCGATGACTAACAGAGTATTCCTTTGGGACAATAAAGATAACAGTGCCTAAGGGCAAAACTGTCAAGAGAGAGAGGGAAGTTTTGAGTGATTTTCAAGAAAAAAAACCCAATCCTATTCTGAACTCAGTAGTCACCAAGTGTTCCTAGAGCACCGGGCAAGAATTTTTTTTCTTTTCTTTCCGAAAAAAGTTTTCTTAGAAAAATTGAAGGTGACATTGTCACCATTGGTATTACCACTATGAATAATAAGCACAGGGAAACGTACAGAACAAGAGGAAGTTATGAGAAGACAAAGATGAAGTCATCAACTCGTATAGTAAAAGCAAGGTAAGCAGGAGAGGAAAAGAAGGGGCGTGGTACTTAGATGCTCCCTACCTTCCTATTTACTGTGCCCATGTATCAGATAATAAAAACATGAGCAGTAAGACATGCACCAAAGATGAGGATAATAGCTGTGATGAGTAACAGGATATAGGACTTCCTCAGTATGTTGAAAGCTAGCTGGGAAAAACAATGAGCATGCTGGTAAAGCTGACAGTTGTTAAAATAATAGAGAAAGAGAAACAAGAGAAACACATATGGAACAGTTCAGCTTTAGAGACAAAGAAAAAATGACATAGCACACCTAAAGAGGACTACTAGCATGGCCACCTACCTTTAGTGCTACCATTACACCTTCATTCCCATCAGTATCTCCTTCTGCTTGGTCCTTCTTCCTCCCTGTTACAAGCCTGGGCACCTCCTTACCCATACAGGGAGCCAAAGCAACTCATTAACCCAGCAGAAACAGAAGTGTAATCTGGAAAAGAGTACAGGTCTACATTTTCTGCTGGACCCATGAGTTGTATGACCTTTAGTGTATAGTTAGTAAAGCTTCACTGCGTGTACGCAGCACTGGAGGGAATGAAGGAAGCAGTGAGCTTAGCTTTGCTCTGAGCTGCAACAGTGCTCCACTTGGCCTGGAGTTAGAGATAATGCTTGGACAAGGATCAGAAGAAGGGATTTGGAGGAAGTCAGCAAAGTGAACCTCAGCAAAGCACTGTGGGAGGTAGTGGCACTGATTTAGGAATAATGAGCAGAGGAGCAAGCTGCAAACCCTCGCTGCAGGAAGGACTGCTGCCTCACAGTCCCTCAGGGGACCAAGGGCCTGAATTTAGGGATTTGCCAACAGTCTGTCATAAGGAGAGAGAAGTGGGAAAGTCTAGGTGCAACACTTGGCTGCAGCACAGCCTGCAGGCAGAACACAAGGGAAACCTCTCAGGGAGCAAGCAGCTGAGGAGGAGGCTGCTTGGAAGCAGGGTGGGCAAATGCATACCCCAGCTCTGGGTGTGAAAAGACAATTCTGATTCCAGCTCTGTTTGATGAAGTGGGGAGGGGGTGATATTTCAAAGACATATGTTTGGCAACAAAAAGTCGTGGCTACTGCCCTACAAATCACAGTTTTGAGGGCACTTGATACTGAAGCACCAGAAGAAAGCCAGACTAAATGTAGAGGTGTATTTCTTAGACTGTGAATTTGTCAGAGATGCCTTGAGTTTCTCTGCCTCCTGTGCTGTGATGCAGTGAAAGCTGGGTGCTTTCTCAACTGAAAATGTTGCAGAAGCTCTAGGTGCAAATGCAGCATGTGCAAAAGCCCTTTTATTCAAACTGTGCTAGTTAACGAAGTGGTTTCTGAAACCATTTTTGGGGCCTTCAGCAATTTTCCCTACTTGAAATGATCACTTTGGGTCATTCATAGACTTTAAACACCAGAGCTCACCCCAGGTCTCACCTGCAAAGGCACTGCAGACCACAACTACAGCACAACTATAAAGTTCATTTCATTGGTTCAGTCCAAGTACTGTTTTGGGAGGAGGTGATTTTGCACCAGAATGAGACATACTGGGTACATTCCACAGATTAGTTTTCAGAGGAGTTAATCTTCTTATCCATTACCTAGAGTAATTCATAAAGCTCAAAAATGAACTGTTCTTGAAGAAAGAATTAATGTTCAGGTAATTACAAATAACAGACACATCTGGTTATCCTAATTGTTTGGGAATGTCTCAATTATCTAAGAATGTTTTCATAGGGACACAGAGACAGTAAAACTTTCTCACGGCAGATTGCATTCACTGATGAGAAGAAATTCAGTCGATCTAATACACTGAAGCGTGCTGAGACTCAGAGAGCACTCGGAGTCCTGTTGCCAGTGGGCTTTATTTGCCTCTAAAGAACAACAGTCTATGAAGTAAGAAATAGGAAAGTCCCACAGATGCAGCAGCAGCCCCTCTCTCTGCTAGCTGCAGTTTTTCCAGCACTCCGGTGATAATGAAGTTTTTGTGTACTGTTGGTTCAGCCAGAAAACGATAACAAAAAAAGGTGATTCTGTAGACATCTGCCCCAGAGAGAGGCAACTTGAGTCAAGGCCCTTCCACTGCAGGAGCTCGGTGCTGGTATTCGGCAGCTGGTGAGTGGCAGCCCTGCCCCCGCAGAAATTTGAAGTGTCTTTTGCCCGAGGAGGATTCATTGCAGAGGAGCTCAGAAGTTTCTGCAAATCTGACTTTGCCTGCGCTGAGCAGCAGCATCTCACTGGGGACTCGGAGCAGAGCCCCAGAGAGGGGGAGCATTCCAGTACTCACCGCTGAACCTCGCACTGACAGCTCATGTAGCCTCTTTGTGTTGACCACAAAAATCTACAGTCAGCCATTGGGAAGTACCTCCTCTGGCTCCTAAGCCTCCAAAATACGTGCGTGCAAAGCAGTGGCAGGGAAGGGAGGTGGGTTAGTACTCGCACTGGGGTGCCTGCATCGTTCCAGGGAGGGGTGTGGAGGTTTACTTACACGTTGGTCTCATAATTCATCCACCAGGGTCGCCGCTACCTGGCTCTGTTCTTTCCCAATAAGGGATGAAGAACCTCTCAGCTCCCAGCTTTCTCCTGCTCGTAGCCTAACCAGCACCTTTGTGTGGAAAACACGATTGGGGTGAAATCATGTAACTGTAGCGAATGGCTAATCAAACCAGCAAGGAGGGGTGTCACGGGGGTTCTACACAAATCCCAATAGCATTTATCTGGAAAGGCATGTAAGCTGGCTGCATCCCTTCTACATAATGCCCACTCCCATCCCCTCCACCCCGTGGGTATCAGCAGGAGGGAACCTGATGTATGCTGATAATTATCCATTGCTGAAAAGAAGTGCTATTTCTCTTATTTTTGTAATGCAGATCAATGCACATGTCACTGCTGAAAAGCTATGTCATTTAGGATGGAGCATTAACTGCTAGGAATGGATTTTGAAGCACCCCACTTGTGGGTGGAATATTTTCTGAAGGAGTTGAGCCTTCTGAATGCTGAATTTCATTTATCTCACTACCTCTTTAAGAGTAGTTGGTGGAGGAGAGGGTGTTTGAGAAAGTGACAGTTTGTCATCTTCTTCTCCAGCAAGCTGGAGTTGGGGACCAAGCGGTGGCAGGGAAAAAAACAAACTGGCACAGGCAGCTTAGCACGGGACACAGAAGATTTTGATGGAGGAAAGCAAGAGCCCTGGAGTGGGTTGCAAGAAAGCGAACTCCAAAGGTCAGAGAGCAGTTCCCAGTGGGGTGAGGAAAGGTGCACCTGAAAGTGGAGATATGATAAGGCACCGAGGGGAAGAAGAGCTTGGAAAAAGGGTGGAAGCTGGATGCTTCACTAAGAAGGGTGCAGACCTGTAAATCAACACACATGGAACAACCTCCTGCCAAATGTTCTGCCTAGGAGCTATACTAACTTGGGTTATCCAAAAAAGTGCAATCAGACTTGCAGTGGGAGGGAAGAATTTTCCAAGTTTCTTTCTATTCTACTCACAGGAATGAAACAGAAACTCTTCACAAACTTGCTGAGAAAAAGAGAGAAAACTCTTCCAGGGGACATTATGCCCAGGAAGAAAGTAGCACATGATGGTCACAACTGGGGTTCAGCTTTGTGTACCAAGAAAAAAACTCAACGCCCAAAAGAAGGGAAACCGTCAATTTACGGTCATGTAACTTACAAACACAACCCTTCCAAATGGGAATTTTTAGCAGCTTTCCCTTACATCTCTGGGATAGTCAGGTCACCATCAACACAGAAAGCCATGCAGTCCTGCTGAAGTAAAGATTTTGGCAAACCAATTGCACTGCCAGTGGGATGGTTCTGTCATTCTGCACCCAGAGACCTGCAGATTTACACAGCCCACATTTAGCATGTTAAAAAAATGGCTAAAACTGAGACATCCAAAGCATTCGTGTGATCCATACCTTTACATGCTTGCTATTTGCCTTTGTTAAAAGAGGCATTTGCCCTACTTTACAGCTGTGATTTTCACCATATAAGGCTCCTCTTCGAAAGTTCTGGACACACAGACGTTACTTTTTGAAATGGCTCAAAAATTTCAATATTCTTTTGAGCGCTTGATATTTACAGTTTGATATTTAAAGTGTGCAATTTGTTATCTAAACTGCATAGCACCGTTCCAGCTTCCTGAGCGAATGACCTAACTTTTATGAACCTTCCCAGCTTCCACAGGAGAAGGTTTTGTTTAGACATGAAACACCTTTCCATGATTGGACAAATATCAGCTACCTCCAAGGACTGTTGCAAGAAGGGTTACAAACAAGGAGAAATATAAAGTGTATTTAGAATTCCGCAGACAGTTACTCCTTCATTCACTGACATCACATACGTAGAGCCCAGATAGGTTTTCTTTTTCACTGATTTGGTTTTATTTTGTACTTAGAAGAGAAGACGCATATCTAGTCTGAAACTGATCAGATCCTTGCTCACTTCAGAAGCTTATTTTAAATAGCACTAGGAAATATGTGATAAGCATAAATTTGGAAAATGAAAAACTAGTCCTGTGTGTCATAATAGCGTCACTTTTTTTTTTTTTTTGATGTGGTACAGAACTGTGATGAAATGCCGAAGTCCTACCAAAAACCCTCTCAGCCATTGGCCATCCAAAGGAGGGTTTGAAAACTGGCATTATTTCCAGACACATTCTATGTCTCTTCACCCCACCAGGCGAGTACCTCTCTGCAACAATGTGGGATTTCAAAGCTGTCTCCTTAGGCTTCTCAATCACTACTTGCCTGTCCCCACTGACAACCTGAGCACTTAAAAATTTTGAAGCCTCCTTGGTTTACTTTTAAATTTTTCTTTTCTCATCTTCTGCCAGCAGTTACCCAGAGGGAGGAAAAAGAACACCGTATCCATCCTTCAAAAAGTCTAACTTCCACTCGGCTAGTTCTAATCCATTATCTAGGCCCACTAATGTGTACTACATCATCAGAGGAGCAATGCTATGATGATGTAGTACAGCCCATGTACGTGTACATCATCAGAGTTATATCTTTCTGATCTGCCTGTGGGTTTAATAAGCATTCCAGATGGCTTGCTATACCTGAAGCAAGAACGGATAATCACACAGCTCTACCCTCAAAACAATAATAAAATAAGGACACAGTAGCACAGGGGCTCGTGCCTGCCAAAAACATTCAATAGACTGTATAATACAATTGTCCAATGTGATTGGTGAGGCACATTTATACACTAGCTATTTACAGGTGAAAGGGACCTGGTTTTAAATAAAACAGGTTACAAATACGCGGTGCTCCTGTGGTTATATATTGTGTTGCAGCAGCAGTGGCTGAGCCAGGCGGAGCGCTGGGCTGCACCTGGCCCAGCAGTGGGCCCACAGCTGTACCCCCATATCTCACGTAGGCAAAGACACGACTTGGGATTGGCAGGAGGAGGACAGCCTGATGTGAATAACGGCTCGGCGGTGTTTCTCCGGAGCCGCACAGTACGCACATATCTAATCAGTTATCTCTTGGACTTGCAGGGTATCCGTCAGCCAGGTTCCCAGCCATTAAGTACAGGAGCAATAAGTGTCACGTTGCTTTTCCTGCTCAAGTAAAATTATTTCTTGGTGGCGTTGCTCAATGCAAACAACCTGAGTGACGCACACTCAACTGCTGAAGGGCCAGCATCATGGCAGCCAGTTCTGCAGCAGCAGGGTTGCTTCAACCAGGCTGTTTGCCCCATCACAGTTTATTACCCCATTCCTTCCTCATCGCCATGACATGACCAGGTGAGATCTGAAGCACTACCCACTGGGTTCCGGCAATTTGGAGAATAACTATCTTTGTGCCATTTAAATAGCTGTAACTTGAAAGGGCTTTTTCTTTTTTGAGAAAGGAAAAAAAAAAAAAAAGAAAGGAAAAGTATAAAAAAGAAAGAGGTTAAGAGACAGGGGCTCCACTCTCTTATTCCTTTGAATGAGTGAGAACTGGAGGGAGGAGAAAGAAGCAAAGCAGAACTTTGATTTAGTCCCCAGGAGTGCCCTCTCCAGCACGTGGACTCGTGGGACAAGGCAGGGGTGCTGCTGCCTGCAGCTCCTCCACAGGAGGGTGCAACCCCTCAGAGCTGCCGGGGTGAGTCCAGGGGTGCCTTGAAGTCAAGAGAAACGTCGACATGGACTTTAGCAGGGTCTGGATTTCAATCCAGGGTTGCAGAGAAAGAGCAGATACCCAGATAGGTACAAGTATAGCTCTCTTTGTAGGAAGAAAAGGTAAATCATACCAACTCGCAGCAGATTTCACTCCAGGAAGAGCAGCTCATTGACGTCAACCCTTTAGTGAGCTGATGGATATTTTTTCCATGGCCAAACAAGTAGGTTCTAGTTTAGCTTTAACATTAAACGCTATTAAATGAAATGAATACAACATGTTTCCATCGTACGTGTTGCTGAAGCTGCTGTGACAGCTAAGAAGCTGCTAGGCATGATGTGTCAAGAAAATGTACCAGTAGAAAAGTACATGGAGCTACTGTCAAAAATACAAGCAGGATTGCAAATGGCGTTTCGGCTTCATATTCTGTTGAAATGATTTTTTAATTGTGTCTGTATACCCAGGCAGATCTCTAAGGGTTAACTGCACACAATGCAATGAATTCAGTAACGATGAGTTAAAAAAGGTCTAATTAGCAAGTAGCCACTTTATTATGAAAGGAAATGGTAATGAATTTAATAGCTCAAAATCATTAACAATATTTAGTTTGCTGGTACTTGTTCTCTATTATCCTCATTAATATGAACATTTAATATGTTTTAAAATGGATTTGTAATACTTTTTGTACCATGAGGTTACACTGACAAAAAAGTGTAATTATTCTGTTAATTGTAATCCTGTCTGTTTGTGTTCCAAATAGCAGCATATTTAGGTGTTAATAAAAAATATATATAAAAGTAATTAAGAGAGGGAAGTTTAAAATGTAATTAAACAACAACTCTTAAATTACAGGCTAAATCACTCTAAGGAAAATGTTTGGAAGCAAGATCTCTGAAAAACAAGTTTCTCCTACTGAACAAAAAATTAAAAAAAAAAAAAGAGAAGAAGAAAAAGGAAATAGAAACGTTATTACTCTCAATCAATTACTATTCTTAATTAGCAGAGTGACAGAGCAGGGTGTCTGACAAGTGAAGGCACTCTGATACTGCTCCATGAGTCACTGCCCATGCGAGGTCCTGTGGAACGCCCAGGGAACTGGTTGCTCATAAGTCACTCAAGAAACGTAATTTCTTTGCACATGGTATCATGTTGGTCGTCACTGATCTACTGACCTTCTCCAGGTCTCCTGTTCTTCATCATCCCTTTGTAAACATATTCCCCTCTTGCACCAAACCTATTCTTCCTTCTGGCAACATCTCTGGTGCCACGGAAGTACCAGATTTGCTGCTAGCTTTCTCTCCTAGGAAGCTCCAGTTTCCTTTCCCTCCAAGATTCTTTCCAACAGATATAAAAGTGGAAAGCTAGACTTCAATTGGCTCACGTCTGTCACATTCAAACTGGCCACAGTAATCTGCAGAGCGGTGGTCCTGGAGGAACATGCTGACCCAAGGTGCCCTTTTTGACTGCAGGGAGTGGAGTGTCAGGTGCTGAAGGCTGTTCCCAAAGTGCCAGTCATGGCAGCAGGGAGCAGGAAGGGTTGGGTGGCTCCTGGGTACAGAGGAGGTTCAGGCAGTGCTGGTCTCAGGCAGAAACAAAAAAGTTTATAGAGCAATAGGCATGACTAGGAAGGGCACAAAAGAGCAGCCCAATACTCACAGCTCCTAGGAAATACCAAGGGCTCCACATTTGTGTAGACTTTCCTCCTTGCTCTGGTACACACTGTCAGAGATAGTGACAATGAGAAGGTATAGGACAGCACAGCATGGCATGACAAGGCACAGCATGGCATAAAAAGACAAGGCAAGGCAAGGCAGCACTTGCCTTTTGTGGTACAGCCCTTTCACTTCGCTGTGAAGGAGTAACTCCTGAATCTGTTTTCATCTGTTGGATCTGTCTCTGGTGAGCTGTGTTGCTTTTTATAAAACCTTCATTAACTAAAGCAAATCCTGACAAACCTTCTTTTGTGCTGTATTGGATGTCGGTTTCTCCTTAATCTGCGTGGAATTATTGCAGTGCCATTACCCTTTTCCTTATTCACCTCTTCCCTACTACATCAGTTTTTAGTGGCTTGTGTTCAAGAATCATTTAGATGTAGTGTTGAGAGATGTGGTCTAGTGGGGTTATTGGTGGTAGGTGGATGGTTGGACTGGAAGATCTTGTAGGTCTTTTCCAACCTAGCTAATTCTATGATTCCATGATTCTATAGCTGATTATCACCAGTCAGGACCCTCTTGAAAATCCTTCCCATGAAACTGAAATCAGTGTTCAACCTTCCTTAACACCAGAAACTTTTGAAGCTGTTTGCTCTGTTTACAGCGCCAGCTCCTCATTGAAAGCAGCTGTTCCCATGACTTACCTGCTCTGCTGATGGGCAGAGCACCAGGTCATACATGAGGGCCGTGTCCTGGCATGGATGCACCCAGGCAAGTCTCCCACCACCTCTCCAAGATGCAGTGGGGCTCCCAGCACAACTCACCATAGCACTAGTGCCTCCCCTTCCCTGCCAATTGCCATAATAGCCTAATTTAGGAAACAGGACTAAGGATAATGCTGGTGATCACAGAAGATTTCAGCACTGTTTCTCTGAAATATTCAGGGTCATTCAATTCCATTGTTGAATTTTGCACATCCTGTGGCATCTGTTGGCAGTAGAAGCAAAGACCGTAGACTCACAGGCACACAGCTGCTGATGTTCAGCAATTAAGGAAACGTATCATTTTGTGCACGTCAGGGTCGCTACCATGCCCCACAAGCAGCAGCCCACCTGAGAACCTCTATCCAGTCCACCTGGATGGCCAGTCCACATCAGAAGAGAAAACTGATCCTCCTCTGTTTAACTTTTATTTTTTCTGAGAAAGGGACCTCAAAAATGATTGAAATTAAAGCGAAGCATCTCATTTGCCCACAAATGACATTTTTCAACTTCCCATTTTACACGAAAAAGTTGTGAAGGATCCTTTTTTTTTTTTTTTTACAAACTTATTACAATTTCCAATTTTTTTTTGAATTGCCAGTGAAGAGAAAAATATGTGATTTGCAGAGTTCTAAAAATAACGAGTTAAAATAGTTTCTGCCTCTCAAAGGAAGTCTCTTACTCCCATAATTTCTGCAGATTTTGACTTTCAGGATGAGTATTTTAAAGAATGATATAATGTCATTTCTGTAAGTATCATCTCCTAATCTGCTGCCACCGTTGGAAAAATAGATTCAGAAACAGCTTGAGCAGAAGAAATACCAGCTCACCCAGCTGTATTTAAAAAAAGATAAAATCTTTTAAGAAGAGGAGCAGAGTGTATATTCCAAAGGTGAGCAAACATTGCCAAGCATTTTTGAGAATATTTCTTTTCCTTTGGCTGTGTTTGCCACCCTTTTGTATTTGTCTACTGCAAACAGTTCAGCTGTGACTATTAAGGGGATGTTTATTCCTAGAAAGAAAATTTTAGAAAGAACATTCACATTTGGGCAGGGAGAGAGTGTACCATATTTCCTTTTAGATGTAAACAAATTGTGCAATCAAAACAACGTGCTGTTGGTGAAATTGCAGATATTCTCTTTCAACCAGCCAAACTAAAAAAATAAATTAATTAATTAAAAATTCAAACTATTCAAGTAAAATGAAGAATCATCTATCACACTTTTCATTTTTAACTGAATCTAATCGCCTTTGCTCAGAGGAAAGCTTTTCTGGCCCCTGTGCCCAGGACTCTTTGCAGGCGCTGAGACAAAGCTACGAGGGGAGTGGGGCTGTGCAGCCAGAGGAGACCGTGCCAAAGTGGTCTCCTGTGCCTGAAGGGAAGCCACCACTTCCCGCTGCATGGCCAGCAGGGTGGGTGTGCTCTTCAAGATCAGCCACCATCCATCAAATGGTGTCCGGGGGACCTGAGACAGCGGCTGAGAGGGTGGCAAACATTTGTGGCTTGCAGTGAAAGAGGAAGGAGACAAATGGCAGATGGAGAGGAAACAGAGGTGCAAAAAAATGTTATTCTTCTGGGAAAAGAAAAAAAAAAATAGGAAGAAAATGGAGTGAAAAAAAAACACTTCGACTTTCGGGTACCAATTTTTATGTTTCAAACAGACTTGACCACATGAACCCTGGTTGGGCATTCCCATGACCCAAGGCTAAATCTGCTCAAGTGAGTAGTGGGATTATTTGGGTTTGCAAGCTACCACCAGGTTTACCCTTATCACAGAGACGAATCACTTCAGGAAACTGTAGGAAAACTCTTCTTGCTGAATGAGTGCTCCTATCAAAATCTCTCTGCTTTTGGAATGACAGCGAAGAGTTTGTCATTTACAGTAGTTTTCCTAATGGAGGGCTCATTCTTTTAAGTCTGTCCCTTAGATAAGAGCTTAATGGAATGCAAACATCTTCACAGACCAGGATACCTCTCAAGCATGCAGATCTTCATGGTTTTCTGCAGAAGAAGAGGTGCCCTAAATGGCTGCTCCTCAGGGATACCTAAGCATGTTAATCCTTTAAAAAGGGACTCACATAATTCCCAGCCCAGATGGTCCCAGTGGTCACATGACATGAGACAGGTTGTTTTACTCTAGCAAAGTCTCTCTATATGTATTTCCAAACAGTTATTGTAGTAGGTAAAAATAGGAGAACCTTCCTCTCCGCATCAATAGACTTATCTTCACTACAACAGTCTAAGTAGTATGCTTACTTTATGGCTGAAAAACTTGGGTTAATCACTGATCTCTGGCTGTGTATAGAAAAAAAAATAGGTTTTTCTGGCTTCTAGACTAGTTTCTACTCTACTCTTAACCAAATTTCCCATGTCAATATGATCTATCACTGAATTCTTAAGTAAGTTCTTCTACTTCCTTCTTATCCTGAAAGTCATAACTATGTAAGCTACAGGTACATGACTAAGATTACTGATTGTTTCTGAGAGAACACTAAAATATTTTTTTCACCAACAATTTCCTTTAAACACAAAACACTCTATCTAGACTTTCTTGAGACTGAGAGGTACATTTATCACAGAGTACAACAGCATGAAGTGAAGGAACAATACAACTCTGCGTTTGGTAGTGAGTCACTGGACAAATGGACTGGCAATTTTAGCCACATGGATAGTATCAAGGCCAAGATGGCTAAATTCGGCTTGGCTTGCATCTGACTGAAGAAATTTGTCATTCATAAATAGACACAAAGATGCATGTTATTCCTGACTCCACCCATGACATATGGTAACTCCATCCTTTGGGTTATTGAGGCTAATTGTGAGGCATCCAAAATACTGCAGGATATTTATTTGCATGGTGAATATGAGCTCTGAGTTCTTTTACTAAAAAGGAGAACCAAAACTTTAGGAAAGAAAACGAAGTCATAAAATTGGCTAAAGAAATCAAGCCAAGTCTACTATTTATGCCCAATCTTTATTATGCATGGTGATCACTATTAACTATGTCTTTTTTTTTCTCTTCTGATGTGCTTGCCTACATCCTGAGAAAAACGTTATAGTCCTCAGGTGTTGTTTCTCAAAATATCCCTATGTATGAAAAAGTCCAATTAGTCAGCAGTCTTCATTCACTAATCAGGCTCATATTTTATAGGCTTAAATCCAATCAAAATCTATCCATGTCTCAACCAGCCATCAGCATTACTATTTCCATACAAATCTAGGTCAAGGAAAACATTAAATATTAAAAAAAACAACAACAAAACACATGGCCTGTCATTTACAAAATAAATTAAAATAGAGTAAGAACAACTCAAATATCTGCACTAATAGGGAGGGAGATGTTCTCCCGCTATAGCCAAAAAAGCCTTCTGCAGATAAATGACTAAGATACAAAGCAGAAGACACTTGCTAAGGTCTCAGGTTTGCTTTTGGGGTCAAGGAAGAGCTGCAAATCACTAGATTTAACATCTCCCTCCAGAGACTGTTTCAGCCTTCTGGATACCAAAAGGTATTCGTTCTTAAATTATAACCTTATAAAATGAGGAAATCCACTGGGACTGGGCACTGCAATACTGCTTTGCCCAGCATATGCCAATATAGTTCACTCTTAACTTCGTGCCATAGGAAGCCCCTGGAAGAGGGCTCATCCCTTTCTGGGCATCTAGCAGCATCCTTTCTGCCTCACAGTCATCTTGCATATAAGCCAGGAGAAATAGGGTGGGAATAAACATAGAACACTGCACTCTTGCAAAGCCTGCGACACCAGTGCAATAGCTGTTAGTGGGACAGAAGACATCACTTTCCCAATGCATCCTTGGGCAACCATGCTACCAAAGGAATATCCCATATCCCAGCTTTTGTCATGGTCTGATAGAAGAACTATTGCCCCAAGCAGTATATGTACCATTTTGGACCTTGCGCATAAGGTAATGTGAGTAAGGGTTGTGCCTCCCTAAGATAACACAAAGGATGGTGGGTCCCCAGACTCGCTGGTAACAAGTTTTAAGTTCATCTCATGTATTAAAAACACCTTTTAAATCCTGCTCTTTACAAGAGAATACCATTAAAACACTGATGTATATCAAGAGGAACACTGGTCTAGAGGGAAATTCAGTCCTTCCAGGCTCTCTGGGAGAAGACAGCTGCCTTCACATCTCTATCTCACTGCATGTAAAATGTACCCCAAAGGAAGTACAATGTGCATACCCTTCTGCTGCTAGCTAGTGAAGACACATGGAGATGCCATGGTCCCACCGCTCACCACCAAAGCATGTCCTATCAAATTTAATGGGCCATTACCATCTACCCACTGGCTCAGTCAGTTCCCAGGGGAACCTACCAGTGATTCACAGGGAATTTCCAGAAAGGCTATGGAAAGTGTTTCTCACTCTCTTTGTAATTCTGGAGGCTTTTAAAGGAATTTCTCCAAAGCCCTAACACACTTCTCTATCATCCGCTGCTTTGATAATGAGCATATTGTGTAGGTCTCCACCACAAAAAAAAACCTAGCAGGCTGGGGTTGTGCTGGCACCTCAACCAGCAAAACTGATTGCATACTCAAAGTTTTAAATTCTGTGTAGTCATGTTACTTGCAGGGTCCTTCACATAAACAGACCTGACTTGCGACAATAGTTAGCATTTTTCTTTCTCAGTGTCCACCTAAACAGACAAAACTTCTGGTTTTAAACATCTTAAAATATGCATTCTAATAGCAAATACAGGGCAGTGGTCCAAGTCTCCTTTAGTCAAAGAAATGAGGCAGTTTGGAAGGATGAATTTGGAGCCATGACCTTGAATTGCTCTATATACTCAGAGGAGAAATCGTGACTCTCATTAGTTTTGTATTGTATTGCCATATACATCTCTACATTGGTAATACAATACTATATATATATATAATTCACAAAGGCATCCCAAACGCTCTTATTTCCACGTTCCTATGTTCATAATCTGGAATTTCAGTGCTCTGTGCACAGTCCACAACAGTCTATACTATAATCTGACTTTTCCCATTAGTCCTCTAAAAATCTCAATTTACGTGTATAAAAGCAATTACAGAGTGCCACTTATGCCTTGTTCTTGAAGGAAAACCTGCACTGGCCACAGGCAATACTCTACCTGATATTTAGGTGGTCTCAGGCCAAGAGTATATGGAAAAGGCTACAGAAGAACACCCTGCTCGATCATATAAGCAGTGTTTTTCTTGAACTGCAGGTAAGAAAGAGTGGAAATTCTGTCTCACTACCAGCAGCCTAGGCCAAACACAAGTCAAGAAAGATTGAAGAAAGTGTTTTGGTAAAAAGAGTGTAACAACAGGAGAACACTGCTGACAATGTATGACTATTTGCTTTTCCAGTAGGAAGCTTGGGAAAAGTAAAGACACAATCTGAACATCTCCCATGTTTCAGTTTTCTCTGTTTTCTCTGTTCTGCTCTCTGCATCTCTTGGGATTCTGATCCACAGAAATCTTCATGGATGTTTATTTTTTCTACCAACAGAAGCTTTACCATTGATGAAGGGCTCATCCAGTGAGTTGACATCATCGTGTTGACATCATCATCCACTACACCCTGAATCATCCTGGTCCTCAGAAGGGATTTCCCTGGCTTGATAAAGCTGGTACTTAGATGAGATAATAAATTAGATTCTAACTAAAGCTTCTGATCAAGCTTTGGATAAGCATCAGAATAGGCCTTGTAACTAGTACTTTCAAATGCAAAGAGGGGATGATATTCAAAGAGGTGAAAGCAAGAAAAGACACTATTGTTTTCTCCATATCTAAGCTCCCCCTGCAAAGAGCAATGCAAGCAAAGACCTCTGGAAACAGGGGACACTTTAAAATCTTACAAGACAATATCTGCTCTAATCAAGATCAGAAATACTTTCAGATTTCCTTTTAAGGAGTGTGGTTTATACAGTTTCAGGTTATCGGGTCCCATCTGTGCACACCTCACAATCCTGGCAAGAAACACTGAGTTTCCCAGAAATTGACATTTGTAGCTTGCAGCAAAGAGCCAAACAAAAAGAAAAAAAAAAAAAAAGTGCAGAGTTTATCTCCTAAGTTCCCCATTTCTTTCAATCATCAAAACTTCTGTTAAAAAATGTGGGAATAGTGCAAACTTACGAATCTTCAGTCTTCCATTTACCTCTCCTTTTAAAATTAGCCATAATTAGCACACTGCCAGCATCCAAAGGTGCAGACCTTGTTGCTTTAAACCTCCTAAAGTCATATTGCTCTGGGAAAGGACAGGAACCATAAAAAACTTTAGCTGGGAGGCAGCTTTTATACTCACGTTTAGGCCTCTAGTAAGTCGTCCCACCAAATGTAATGAGACCTCCTGCTTAGCTGGGGCTCTAATTTCCAAAGCTTGTGCCTGCAGCACTCTAATATTTTATAAGCCATACTGACTCACCTCTTGCACCAGAAGTTTGGGGCAGTGGCACACTGTCTAATAATGGAATATAGTTGTTAATACTAATAGACATTTGTAAAACTACCACATGCCTTTAGCCTTCAAGTCAAAGCACAGGATGCTTGCAAGGGTTGTGAAATGTATGATGTAAAACTTGGGATGTTTTGGTTACAACATATCTCATTTATTTTTACTGTCATCACCCTCCCTGGTATATAAGACCTGCTGCACGCGGAGTGAAATATTGCAGATGTTTTCAAAATAATACTGAGCTGGTGGAGAAACCAAAAGGTCTCTTGTGGGTAAGGTCTGGTTATTTTCAATTCAAAACAACTAGGCAACAAAGTTTCTGTGTGCTTGTATTTTAAAAGGCCTGGATTCCTCTGCGCTGACTCATACTTGTTGTGCCCACCCAAAAACTTACCTCGGAGAACTTGGAGAGAGACTCCAGTCATTTTAATACCCTCAGGATTCGAGAATGAAGAGTAAAAAGATAAAACTAGTTACAACTATTCATTAGTTTTTGGTACTTTATATAATTTGTGCAATGGCTTCAGGGGTCTAATTGAATCACTTTTCCCACCTTGTCTTAATTTTAATTATGCAGCAATCATTTTTACCAACCTGTGCAAAGGAGCCCTATGAAAATGTGACATATGACAATATACATTTACGTAAGCTCTAGGACTATGCTGACCTACAGGCAATTAGCTACTGCCTCCAGCACTCAAACGACCAATTAAAGAGTTAACAAAATGCCCTCCAACTCACCTACATGTTCAGGTTTTTGGACTGCCATGAACGTTATACTTCAACTGATATAATTTTTGACTGACTGATTTACTAAGTCTGCATCGGCTAAAATTCTAGAGCCATGCCTGTAAAACTGAGGAATCAGATTTTATGAGGTGCTTTCATTTCATTAAAGACTATCCCACCTTAGCCCTTTCCCTAACAAGACAATCTTGCAGCAGTCATTACCAGATGTGATCCCAGCTTGTCATTAGGAAAAAAATGGCTTGCTAGGTCAATGAGGACTGCACTAAGTTCATCTCAAGGATGTAAGACATCCCTCCGAATGGCCACCAGCCAAGATCAGCCACAAAGGACTGCTTTTTTCAAGACGTGACTCCCCAAGTTTTACAGGTAGCCAGTGTCAGAAATCCAGAGAGATTAAATCAGTAGTCACAAATGGACACCTTTACATCTGTTCATGATTTACAGGGTACTGGTGAGCATTTCACTGTAGACAGCAGATCATTAACTGCCAGAAGCGCACAACAGAAATGACCCTAAGACAGGCAATTTCAAAGAAAATTGTATTCAAATGTGATCTTGCATGTGAATAAGAGAAACCTAGGACACTGCTAATTATACCAACCGAGGGAGAAGTGAAGGGTGCTAATCTGTCCAGGAAATCCTGAGTTCCAGTGCTGCCTCCAGCAATAATTCAAGTTGTGGTTTTGTAATCTCCTTTCCTCCTTTCCTCATCTGGCAGTGGGGTATAACAACAACCCCTGACATATATTATACATGGTGCAATGAAGACTGACATTCTTAAAGTGCTTTGAAAATGAATGAATTATCTGGGTGACCAGGTGTTCTATCATAATTTAGGAAAATTCCATTTTCTACAGGCAGCGTGGTTTCGTGGTGGTATCTTACAGGTATAGGTTGATTTGTAAATCTGCCACCTCCTTCACACAAGAAAAGCATGACTCTACAATGAAAAACACCAATCCAAAAAGTTGGTGCATACCTAAGACATGTACGCAGATTCCCAGTTAAGCTGATACTGTTTCTGAAGATGACTGACATCATCAGTTGTACAGTCTTAGTATTTGGCAGAAACTTTCCTGAGTTTGAACAGAAAGAGAAAAGTATTCGTTTTTCTTTCTCTGACTATAAAAACACAAATTCTGTACAGATTCACACAGGTGTGAATCTGCTGGTTTTGCACTTATGAATCTGAAAGCATACCCAAAAACATCCCAATCTTTTAGTTGTCATCAGGAGCTGAAGATAAAGCTAAAGAATTCAGAATAGAATTCCTTTTCCACCTTCTGCACTTTCATTACTAAGACAAGGCCCATAGGGCATGTTGCCCAAACAAACAGCTTCACTACACACACACGAGATGAGGTAAAGCACATGGCATCGTAGAGATAAATGAATTAGACAGTCCAATGACTTAGGGCTACTTGTCTTCTTGCCTACCATGTGGGAAACCAATGTCTGGCAACAGCAACCTCAGCTCTCCTGTTTTCCAAGTCAATGGCTGCAGGGACCATCATGGAGGTGACACTCTTGGCTTTCAAGGGGTTGTGGAAATCAGTATTGGCACCGTAAAGGACACTTGATGACAGATTCAAAGAAGAGTGTTGTTGCATCAGTGGAGGAAAATAGGTAGCTATAAATGGCCAGGTAGGCAAAAAAGTAAAAAAAAAAAAAAAAAGAAAAAACAGTGATTTCTTTTCTTGGCTCTGTTTGCTGAACAGTCCAGTCAACGAGAGTGAAACAGCAACTGTTGGACACCCAGGGCTTCTTTGCTTTGAAAAATATGGAATCAAGCTTAACAATGAGGAGTAGGGATTCCATAAGGTTGTTTATGTATGGTGTACATGCAAATGCATATGATTATGTAGAAGTGTGTCTGCGTGTAATGTAGCATTAACGCCAATTCTTACAGCCTTATGAAATGGTATCTTAGAAAGAATGAGAGAAAGAAAGGAAAAGCAAGCTAGATTTTTTTCTTCTTTTACAAATATGATGCAGTTTACAGAAGCATGGTCCTTTTTTAGGAGTTCTAAATGCATCATTCAAATATTGTTTGAGTTGAATACATGATATACATATCATGAATACATATAATCACAGCGCAGTCTTTTGTGGAATTTCTGAAAATAGCATTGGAAAAAGCTGACCATGAGTTTCCATCTAAGGATTTGCATTTGGTTAACGTGTGTGAAACAACTCCATTCATCTCACCCTCAATGGGAACTATCCTGCAGCTCCTAATGGCCAAGCTGAAAACTTTGGCCTGAATGACAGTCATCATTTATGTTAGTCCAATGGCAAGGACAACATTTACATGTGTACTGGGGAGCCCCACTCAGCTGAAAAGCCCCTATAGGTTATACAGTATAATAGCTAATATATTGCTAAGGGCAGTCAAAAGAGCAAGAGCCTCACAGCATCTTAAGCTGACTTTCCTAACCTTGTTCCACCAGTTCTCCTTTGGCAGGTAGAGTTAGGATTGCTCAGATTTCCTTCTCTCCAACTCAGTTTCTCTCATCTCTCCCACTGCAGAAGGCTGGAGGGTAAAAAAAAAAAAAGAAAAGAAAAGAAAAGAAAAGAAAAAGAAAAAAAATGGAGAAAAAAAGACTGGAAAGGGATAAATCAGAGGGAAAAAAATGTAATTAAGAGGATGAGCTTAGCTTCAAAAGCTTTGCAACCACTCTCCACTCTGCTGGGTGCATGGGGCTGCTGGGAAGCACTGTGCTGCAGGGGGGGTCTGCACTGAGGGCATCGGGAGCACAGAGGGGACATCACTGCCCTCTGCAAAACCTGTGGGAACCAGTGTGTCTAGAGGACGTGGGAAGGGCGGCAGGGAGGGCCGAGTGCTCTAAGTAGCATGTTTCCTAGGAAACCTTTGACAGCAAATATCATATTAGTCCTGCCTTGTGGCCCAGCTCATGTGATGTCAAGAACAATTTCTCACAACTCAGCTCAGAAGTTAGTAAGACTTGGTGAGATGTTCAGTGGTTCTGGCCTGACTTTCCAGCAGAGGATGAAACAAGAAACTGAGGGTGTTTGCATTGTTTTGGTGTGTTGGTGTTTTTTGTTTGTTTGTTTGTTTTTTTGGCAGATTCCTAAACAAATATACCTTATTTTTATTTTAAAAAGACATTGTGTTGGACTTCCCTCATAGCTACCCAGGTTTATGGAGACTAACCCAGCTGCTATGTTCATTGTTAGGGTTCTCCATCTAACAACAGATTTTCAAGAAGTGAAAATATAGGAAAAAAAGCCAAAAAACAAGCAATTTCACAGAAGTTTTAGGATAGCTGGACTGCCATTTAGCTCATGTGCTGATAAAAAAAAAGGGGAAAAAAGCTCCATCAGAGATTTTTGTTGTTACAAAACTTCATACATTTATAAGTATTCCCTCTAATTTCTGTCAGCTGCAGTCTGAAAACAACCATAGCCTAGCGAATTAAAAGATAAAGCCATAACCTCTGCCATCACAACTCAGGTGTGAGGTGTGCCTTGGCCTTCAGCAGCTCTCTGGGTTGGGGCAGAGCTCTGCTTCTCAAAGCTGCATGGCTTTGGACGGCTGAGCATCAGGAGGGACACATGGTGCCATAGACCTACCACAGCACATCTGCTGTGCACAGCTTATGTCTTCCTTCACTTGATGCTTACAAACTGGGCACACCAGAAGACGACCGCACGTTATCTCGGAGGTCCCAACTTTTCACATCTTTTCTGTTGGCCTCACATCTGTGACTTCAGTGGAGTTTCTTCGACTTCCAATTGTTCAAGAGAAAAGAGACTAAAACTGAAAAATCTTCCTCTGGTGACACACTTCATCTCAGACTTAGTAAAATATAAAAACCTTTTTAATAGGATGTAATATATTTAAACAAATTAAAAATAGCCCCACTAATTTCTTTTTAATCATAAGCTAACTTAGACGTGTGACCTCTTTATTTCCTTTTGCTGTTTCTCATCTTCAGTGATTTAAGCCCTCACATCCAGTTTTATTTCTTTTTCCTCTTCTCAGGGAAATGAGAGGTGAATACAAGAACAAGGCAGCCTGAGGTGCCCGAGAAACGCCAGTATGGAAACAGGTCCAGCATTCCTCTTCACCCCATGTTGGATACAGGAGGCCTGATGGATCAGCTGTTCCTTCAGGATTAAAGAGGTCAGGTCAGCTGTGTCAGAGTGCCTTTAAGAACAGTGTGGGAACATGAGATCTCCTTATCAGCGTGCTAACGTACTTTACTGAAGCTCGTTTAAGCAAGATGGGGACAGCTGACTTTCCCCCCACTCAGCCCAAGTCTGCTCTGTACTTAAGAGCTGTTTGTCCACCAGGTGACGGATTTCTGAAGTGGTGTGTCACTGGAATTCTTGTAAAACAGAGCAAGTGCAACATCAGGACCACTGTAAAGACTGCTCTTCAGATTCAGAAGCAGGGTTTTACAGGGGAGAGGCACAACAGCAGGGCTCCATCTGAGATCACTGGAGGTGAAGGCAAACCTGACATTCCCACAGTTTTCACTGACAGCATTGCACAGGTGCCTTGTCCAGGCTCAAGGGTAGGAGCAGGCCTCCATGGATTTGAATAAATAGGTAAATAATAATTATAATAATAGTAGGTTTTCTAGTCACATGAAAAGCATTTCTCTACCCTAGCTGTAAAATCAGGCACTCTCATCTTCCCTGGCTGACAGAAACATCCTGCTTTTCCCAGACAAGCTTTAGAATACCAGCCTGCCTACCTTCTCATACGTGTAGTGTACATATGTCACATTTCTGAGACACGTAAATGTTATATAGTGCTAACTAAAGGGATGAAAGGGCTGAACGCACCCACACAACACTGCAGCATCTCTGGAGCAGTCAAAGGGAGAAGACTCTTCTTACATCAAAGTTGTCAGGTAAAGAAAGTTGTTTTCTCCATACAGGCATCCTTTTTTTTAAAGTTAATTATATCCCGAAGCGGTAAACAGATCTTGTAACGCTCATAGCAATTGCTTCTCATACATTAAGGACCTGAACGAATGAAGATTTAAACCCTGTTAATGTATAAATAGCCATATCATGTTTACCTGTGACACTAGAATAAATATGCCATCTTTTCTCTGAACTTTTTACAATAAGAATTAATTCCTCACCCACAGGAGCAGCAGATGAAGTCTGTATCAGCGTGTTTGAGCACCTTTCCCCTGCTAAATGCCTGCGCTGGAGCTGTCAGAGCCACATGGGTACGGACGGCCTACAGAGCCTGTGCCACCAGCTGGGCAGGTCCCTATCTGCAGCAGGCCTGAGGTGTGAGTCCATTCCTCCTACCTTCCACTGCTACCTCCCTACAAGGGGACATTGCTCTTGTTTGGGGAAAGCTTAAGGCTTGTCCAACCCCAAGACAGCGAGCCTGGTGGTGCCACTGTCTGGAGCGACCTTCCCATCACTGTGGTCTCTTCAGTGTCACTTACACCAGCACTGTAGCAATTTCCATCATTATCTACTGCTGAAAATAGACTCAGACCTAAATAATATCTGAGTATCTTATAGATAAATGATTTGGAAAGAAATATCTGTTCTTATCGTGAGGAAAGATCTATAACTCACTCTTAGTCTTTCATCACTAGGAGGAAATATACTGCAACTAACACCAATATATTATCTGTTCTTATTTTCCTCCATATGTGTATTTATCTCTCCGGCTCACTCTTTATCAACCCAGCCACCCGTGCTCACCCAAGTACACAGCCCATGTGGCTCAAGCCAGCCCTCTGGTCTGTGGGAGAGTCTCTGTTCCTCCTGACCCGCAGCCTATATGAATCAGAAGAACACAGATAGTTTTCATCCTCTATCCTACATTTTCCTCACCCACAACTGAAATCCCATTCTAATGTCATGTCATTTTGTTGGCCATCACGCTGAGACACTGAGTAGTTAAAATCTGCATGGTATCAGTCTCAGTACCGTAAATTGCAACAGGAGGGGCCTGAGTCAGGGCTGGAGCTGAGATATTTCCCAAGCCCATACATGTCCCAGCCTGGAATTTTAGGTCAGGAATATTTTGAATTCCAAGTTGTAGAATTTAGCAGCTCATTCACCCATCTTCCCTCCGTGCTCTAAGTTGAAGGCCTCCCTCCAGCCCTTGCCTCAACGGTTTCCAGTCTAATGTTGGGATTAAGATTCACAGATACATTTACTGCATCCAATCCTCGAGGGCAGTTAACTCTTTTGCTATGCGCTTCCTCCATAGCACATTGCACTTCTTTCCCAAAACAACTGATATCCCTCTGGTACACGAACACACGCCTGGCGAAACCCAAATGTCTGGGATTTGCAGTAAGATCAAATTTCAGCATTGATAGTGATTCATTCACTCATTCATTCACGGAAAAAGATAAAGGAATCCATCTTGCCCAAGTATGAAAGCTATTTTTCTTCTGTGGAGTATAGCATACCGCAGCCAGCAACTGGTTGCCCTGTCTGGGACATGGGCCCTTTGTAGAAGATTCCCCTATTACATCAGCTCACGCATCAGCTTGCAAGAAGGCTTCCAAGTGGGAAAGCATATGATTTTTCATTTGGCACTGCAATACTACTGCTAATAAAAAGAGTAAGTATTTTCTATCCGAGCCTGGAAAGAGTCTGCTGAAAGGCGGGTTTCGTATAAAAATAGCTGCGTGTCCACATCAGTTAGTTTTTAAAAAATTAAATGTATTTTTCGATAGCTTTACTCTGCACTGCCCAGGCACATTAAGCCACGGTAAACTACATCCTTATGGTTGTCATAACGTTTTGCTCCGTGTTGCTTGCAATGGGAATAATCTATTAAGATATATAAAGTGCAAAATGCTGCCTTATGTCTGGAGTTCCTGCTATCTGCTGTAAACACCCAGTGCCATTCCTGCTGCGGTGGTGCAGGAGTGGAGGGCCCGGGCCAGTGACTCCAGGCAGGCTTGGCCACAGCCGTCAGGGCTGCAGGGACCTGCCTTTCTCCCACTGCACTTCCCCTCCTCCTCCCCTATCCCAGCCTGTCATCAATCTTACTAAAATGACAGCAGACAGATGTTAGCCTTTGCAAAGATCAAATGAAATCTATGGCTTTAGGGCTGTTCACCAAGGAGCAGAGTAGTCTACACCAGACAGGGGCACCACCAGTCACCCCCGCTGCATCAACCCGCCTCGAATCAGTTTGGCAGCCATCACAGTCATCTCTCCACGGGCAGCCCCGGTCCAGAAATAGATTTTGACAAACTTTAACGTTTTAGCCTCTCCATAGAGTTGTTTGTTTGTTTGCTTTTTTTTTTTTTTTTTTTACATCAAGATCGCTCATTCTGAACTCTTGGGGGTGAGTTTTATGTGCCCCTGTGTTGAGGCTGACTGGGGGCTGTGCCTGCAGCTGCATGGACAAGCAGCTCAGTCACAGGAGTGGGGGTTAATTCTGGTTTAGTTCACTTGGCCCTTACAAGTTCAGTAACCTGAATGCTGCTATCAAAGGAAGGAAAAAAAGATTACTCCATGGCATAAATATGCTGTATGTGCCCTTGTCTCATGCAATTTCTTTACATCGATGTGCAGGAATATTTATCCCCAGTAGAAATGTTTAACTAATCTGGTAAATGTCAGGCCATATGGTGTACATTGTAAGGATTTCATCAGGCCTTTTTAACTCTTTGTGAAAATCTCTCTCTCCTATTCCCTTTCTCAGTGTTCCCCTGTCCCCGTCCCACTCCCCCCCCCCCTTTATTTTTTCTACCCCAACATTAGAGATATTGTGATGGTGATGTTTATGGTTTATAGTAACAAGCAACAGTAGCCAGAGGTGCAACTCACGAGGCACCTTTATGCAGGGCAAAGAGATGCTGAATGCAATTTCTATCAGCAGTGACTTTTGAGAAGAAGATCACAAATACTTACTTTATAACAAACTGTCCACCCAACCAACGTACAAAACTCCCAGGGGCTGGCTCATCTCTTATCACTTCCTTTGAATAATCAGCTCTTCACAACAAATAAACTGCAGCTCTCTGGCACTTTCAACTAAAGGAAATGTTTCTGTGCTGTAACTATCTAGTCTATCTCCTAGAAAGATAGAGTGTAACTTACAATAAGCAATATCAATGAAGAATAAACCGTTATGCTTGTGCCAATCCTTATTCATGGCTTCATAACAAGACATATCTGTTTTCTTCGTATAAATCCTGACTCTATTTTTAGTTTGCAAATAATAACTCCAGCCTTTGGCTGTCTGCCACTTCTGTGAAAAACTGGAATAGCCACAGTGCGAGACTATGATATTTAAAAAAATTAAAAAATGGGAGGTGTGGGGGGCATCTTGTTGAACTTTGTGTGTCCCCTACCAGGAGACACTGTTCAAGACCAGTGGTAAGTGGCAGAAATGTGCAGAGCACGTCAGAGGAAATGGGAGCAGGCTGAAAGTTTGGCTGTACTTCTGTACCTATTCCAGAATTCTTTTACCTAATACAAATTGTGATAGCCCATCTCTGGCAGTGCTTGCACCCAAGAAGCTGCCAGCAAACCTGGTCATCTCTGCTGGGCACCACTGCTACCTTTTCATCTTTCAGGCCACCGGAGCCGCTCCTGCCGACGGGCACAGCCACTGAGCACAAAGGTTCATAGAGCATTTCTTGCTATGGAATGGCACGGGAATAAAACGTGAAACTTATGCAGCAGAAAATATCACCTTCCGCCGTAGCCTCCGGACATTTCAGCGCAGAGGAAGGCTGGGGGGGGAGCTGCAGGTCAAGGAAAGGATAAGATCTGGGTGGCTGGTAATGGGGAGGGAGAAAGAGGAATGTAGTAAAGGAAGTAGAGAAGGAAAAGCAGGGAAATTACAGCATTCAGATAAATTTAGCTCTGAATCCAAACTTTGGGGAAAGGGGAGGATTTTCCTGCCCCAAACCTCTGAACTTTCTGAGATTCTCCCATGCTGTGAGTGATTTACCTGCAAGAAGAACCGGGAGGGAAAAAAAAAAGAAAAAAAGGGAGAAAATTGAAATAAACAATTCTCTGCTGTTTAAACAATCTTTCCATCCTGCTCTCCCAGGGTCAAATGTTCAGGCACAAGGACACAAACCAAAACGGAAAGAAAGAAAAGAAAATCACTTTTAAAAGGGGATCTTTACACAAATGTATTGAAAGGGGATCTTTACACAAACGCATTAGCCCCATTTTTTTCAATATACCAAGAGCGTATCAACTGTTACCACAAAGTGCATTCTCCAGATATCTGCAGCTCCCTAAATCCACAATATTTGATGGTACATCGTAATTAACATTTCATCATTATTCAGGACATTGGCAAGTAACAATATAGCAACTACTCATGTAGTTATCCCAGCTTTGCTATGTGCAAGCATTTGGGGGAAAAAAAACAGAGTCAAGGCTAAGTAGTAAACACGCTGGAAAAAAAAAAAAGAGGAAGACAAATATTAATAATTAATCAAAAGCACTAGTCCAAGACTTTTGCAGTGAAAGCTACGAGATGAATGTATCTATTAGCCATGTACACCTTAAAAAAAAATCTCACACTAATGTGTCTCTAATAACAGCATTATCTGGCTGTATAGATACCTCATGTCTGATCAGGCTCTGGATATTCAGGAAGTTGTTGACAAAGACTTCTGCATTAGCCTGTGTGATTTTGCGTTCTTCCTTTTAATTGAACCAGTAAGACCTGCACTCCTGCACTCCTAACCTCTGCTCAGAAGGCTAATTTGGTATTAGGGTAAAACTAAGAAATAGCAAGTGTATATTTAAAGCACAAAACACTTCGATAGCAATAGAAGATTAAGACCAATTTCAGAACTAGGATCCTTTCAGCCCCAAAACCACTCTGTTCTTAAGGGGATCTTTGAAAGGACTTTGGTGGGACAATACAGTATCTTAGTTGTCAGAAAACATTAATTCACTCAGGTTTGTCTTTCTGCTGAGTGTTTTAGGGCTTGTAATAAAGAGAAACCCGCAACTCTGAGTCCTTGGTGTCTTTACTGTCAGCCACTAGGACATTCAGAAATCTCTTAGGAAAACTCATACAAGAGCATCAGACATCATTTCAGATAAATGATCCTTTGTGGATCTTCTATTATTCTGGGGTAGTACTGAAGGTTGCAATCCTTGAGCTCTGTGTAATAGCCAGGGAGTGAATGAGAGAGGCTCCTAAGTGGGAGAAGAATACCCCAGGTGATCTAGGAGTAGATCTAGACAGGAGCAAAAATGTTTTGGTTACAGCTGTGAGCATTATACCAATATAGCAGAAAGATTCTGCAACATGACTGTACCAAAACACAGAGGAATGACAAAGGCCCACATGACAAAGTGGGGGGTGGGTTGGGTGTTGTTTTTAATATGTGTGGATTTACTCCGTGTGTTCCTAGGCACAGTAATAAACAAACAGTGAGGCTGTCTGAGGGGCTGACTGTGACCCAGGCTCCAGTGTCTGGTGCTGCTTGTGCTCCTGCCTCTCCCTATGGGTCTGCAGGATGCCGTGGTGCGCTGCGCCTTCAGCCTCACCAGGCCACGTGTGAGCCAGCCTTGACATAAAAGAAAGCCTAGAAAAGTTGATACAGAGTTCTCTTCTCAGGTTTCCCTTTCCCTGTGCGCTCCATAGGTCTCCAGTGTACAATTTCTCATGCAGGGCCTGGAGGTGCAGGGGTGCTCTTTTCCCTGCGAGAAAGAGGCAGGAAAGAACTGCTGTGCTGAATTAGGACAGGATGACAAGAAGGAGCTGGAGACCAGTTAACTTAACTACACCATCTTTTTCCACTGCGAGATACAGAAAACTCATATTCAAACTCTGAATATCATTTTTCCCTCAGCTGCAACGTTCAAATAGGGCTGATCGTGATGTCCTATCCAAGGACATCCATGAAGTCAGAAGGAACACTTCAGGCAGTGCGGCTGCAGGTAAAAGATCCAACAGTCACTGCTGCAACGTGGATTTAAAGGCTGTTCCCTCTATTTACACATGTAGATATTGTAATGCTGCTATGCAAACAGTCCTCTGTGGACTTTTGCTTGTGGATTTTATTATAACACGTTCCTGACTATGAATGGCACCTTTTCTCTGCAATATCTGCTGTGGTGCCCTTTGTGTTTTATTTTCAGACTGTCTTCTGGTTTTGTTACTGGAAGAATTTAAAAAGTAGGAAATGAACTTTCTCTTCTCAGTGATACCCACGGCATGCAAGTTGCCGTTGAATTGTATTCCCTGAACTTTGCAGCCACTGGAAACACAAACAGCATGTCAGCCTGCTCCTGCCTCTGCAAGAGAATTCAAGGTCAAGCTGACCAGTGAACTCTCGTATTTAAACCGAGTAAGTCAATGCTCATCTGCGGCACTGACACTGCCTCTAGGAAAGACGTTAACCCTGTGCTGGGCCTCCAGACAGTGCAGGCCATGTCACGGCTCTTAAAGCAGCTCTCTGCTGCTGTCAATAAGAGCTGGACATACTGCATATGTCTACCAGGCCTAAACAAGTGTCCCTTCTCTGATGCATGCCGTGCACGGGAGGCCCTCAAGGGGTTAATACATGCCATTCCGGAGTTCAGAGAAGGGACAGGGTGAGCCGAACAGCGGGAATTTCAGGATGTTAATAGCCTCTTCTCTTCCGATTGGCCCAGAACGAATGCAGGGTACAGTAAATTGTCCTTGTCAGCTTAGCTCACATGATGATATGCTTTATTTCTAGACATGCCTTGAATCTGTCCCTTGAATTTATGTTCAGAAAATAAACACTTCCAGACGGCAATAAAGCATTCAGTTGTAGCTGGCTGTTGCACAGTCTCAAGCCAACCACAGCCGTTTGCCTTAGAGTTTCTGGAGCTCACAAAGCTTCAGCCCTGTGTCATGCCTCCCTCATTTCCTGCTCACATTAATGAGTGCCCCCGCCCCGCTTCGGACTGAAGGGGCATCTCAGCTTACTCAGGAAAGCTCCAGAGATTTCCACTTGTTTTCCATGCGGGCACCATCCTAGCAGATGATGCCAGGCCACCCTGCTCATGCAGGCTCTCCATCTTTCACAGCAGGCCATGCTGGAGAAAAGAAAAGAAGAACAATTCAGTGGCAGCAAGTTGAAAAATAAAGATATCAATTATTCAGGATACGAATTTCCTACCACAAAAAAAAACAACAACCAGTGGCTGGCTGATTCACTGATTAAGAAGGTTGCATGCAATCATCTCCAGTTGTTATTGATAAATTCCCAAATAGAGCTGCAGAGTTTGTTTGCAACCAGTAATTCTAACGGCCATCCTCTCTCTCCACCTCAGTTCCCCTCAATAACACCAGTTTATAACTGTATAGTTACAGTATAAGGGAGTTTGGCAAAAATCAATGGTAAATGCGCATAGGAGACAACAAAAGAGCAATACAAACAGAAAAGGCCTCGTTACAGCTTCAGTTTATTAGAACTGTGTGGATATTGAAATGTGTTTTCCAACCCAAAGGCCCTAGAAGAAGAAATACTGAATTATCTACTGCACTGAGGATCAAACAGCCAGCACCCATAGGTTAAGCAGGCAGCACCCATGTATAAAACCTAGAGGACGCCTGAAGAGCCTTGTGCATAGGCAGTTTTCATTTTGCTCTCCTTTGCAGGCACTGAAGTCTCACTTAGAGCAGCATTGCCCTGGGTGCAGTGATCTGGTAAGCCTCTCTCAGCATTTGCTGGAGTCCCTGTTTCCCCCAGCTTTAGCTGCAGCCCATGATGAAGCTGTAGCAGCTCACAGCTTCATGTCAGGAGATGCCCCTTTGCTCCTCAGCTGTCCCTGGGCCTAGGGGATTTTAAAGTGTGACACAGGCACTGGTACCATGACTGCACTCAACAGGCAGGATTCTTCAAGAGGTGGCTGTATTTCCTTTGGTACAGGTTAGCCGCAGGACAAGAGGGGCTTTCTTCACTCTGTGAACCCACACAGAGACAAAAGCAGCTTTTCTTTAGCCTGATGAGTTTGACAGTTAAATATTTTAACGAGAAGTCCCAAGTATGGCAGGGGTGCTGTTCTGTTTGGGATGATAACCTCATTAGGAAATAAAGAGGCAAGCTCCAGATCTCAGGTGAAGCTGGAGTAAGTTCCCATGCACTGATCTGGTGACAGCAGCTGTATGTTGCAGTGCCCAGCTGGCCAAAGAAGGGGCTGACTGCAGAGGTGGTGGTCTCCCATCCCAGGCAGTGAACTGGAGGCCAACACAGAGCTGACATGGGGGCCAGCCAGCAGAGCCAATGTGGGGGTTGGCACAGAGCTGATGTGGGGCCAGCACAGATCCTCCTGGCAGGGGCGACTCACTGGACCCATGTCCAGGCAAGGGGAAACTTCTGACCAGCGGTACTGCATTCCTGCTGAATCATTTCTTCCCTTTACCCTCCAGCACCATGCCGTACACCTCCTAGGCAGCAGAGATGCGTTCTCATTGATGGCTCAGCAAGAGTGTTCAAAAGCTTTTACAATTTCACAGGAAGCCAAAGGGCAATTATGCTTAGCACCCTCGACCCCTCCTTTCCTTTTCTCTGGCTATCTTGCTTTCTTCTGTTTCTCATTTGCTCTCATTCCCATCCTTCCTTTCCTTCTCTCCTCCTTTGGTCCCATTCAGGGACTCCAAAGGAATAATTCAGCACAGTACTGGCAGAGATAAGTTAAAACAATGAGAAGATTTGCAATTAGGGAGAGCCATAAGGATGGGGAATTGTGCCTGTTCTACACTCATCTCTCGCTGGGCAATGGGGACTTTATCTCTGGGAGATACAGCCCCTTTCTAAGCTGCCACACTTTCTAAGCTGTCCTCGTGCACCAAGTGAAATTCCGCATTCGCACCACAGTGCTGCAATATTTCAAACGTATCCCATTGGAAAAAAAAAACAAAAGTTACAAACGTACGCTGTACTTTGGCCAGGGCTGATTATCAATGGTGTACATGCCTTTAAAATCCTTTGTTAATGAGGTATTCTTATTACCATAATCAAACACACTTAGAAACTTGTCACAGATAAGCAAAATTCTTCACATTCTTTGCTCCGCACTTTCTTTTGGCATCTCTTCCCCAGCCCCCTCGGTGACTCCTGAGCTTCTGAAGGTTAGAGACCGGTAGCGCTGGAAATTGAAGTCCTCTGTTTACCCACACAAGCGGAGGAACAGTCAAAGCTTCCTCACTCCGCTGCGGAATGACCTGAACAGTGACCTTGGAGACCACCTTCCTGAGGCAGGAAAGGTCAGTGAGCCTCCACCAGGGTCTGCTCAGGGTATTCTCTACGAAGAGCAGCGGACGATGGCAAATTGTCCCGACGGCGCCAAATTATGTGTGAAGGTTTTGTAACGCAGGCTGCAGTCCAGCAGGGATTAAAATTAAGAACATCAAACTCTACGCAGAAAGAATGTCATTTTATACTTGAATTCGACTTGTAGTGTTTTATTTAATGCCTTTTAACAACCGTCGCGTCCCAAAACATCTCACCACTGGAAAATACTTGAATAAATGGGGCAATTTGTTGAGAGGGCCATACAAATTTAGCATGAAAGACTCTTGCTTTTCATTTGTTCGTACAGAGCATGGACTCAGGCAGCCACACGGCAACTACCCCATTCACTGAGAAACCACCCCATGCTTCTTCCCGTGTTTACACAGCACCTATCTAAATGGCACAAAAACTTGACTTATATGTGAGCAGTCTAACATGAATCGAGTGATTCATCATTACAGCAAAGGAAGAAATGCGCTCAGCTCAGACAGAGGAGCTTGCACATGACTACATCTCAGCATCCTCTGCTTCTTAAACCAAGACTGGATCTTTCCATATGAAATTAGAAGATACCACGGGATGTTCTATGACTCCTCATCTCATAAATATATATCTTAATTTGGTTTGGTTTGGTTTGGCTCCTACATATGAAAAAATAGTTCTGTTTTATTTTAGCCTTTAACATGAAGCTTTTTCCTCATTTTGGATTTAAGAATATTTCTGAGAGGTGAATTTAAAAAACAGACCACCTGCAAGTGTAGGAAAAAAACACACAAAAGTATCTTACAGAAGGGCATGAGAATTGCTCATTTTTACATAAAAGCTTTTTTCCTGGTACTCTAAAGTGGCTCCATCAGGGCAGTGATAATCTATCAACCACATTCTTAGGACTCGGTTAACCCTTATTCAACTGAAGCTGCCATGTAGGAAGCACACTTAGAAAGGTATCCACTGCCTTTTTTAAAGCGTGCTGATGAGGACAAGACCCTACAGCCTTGGTCTCTGCATTGCCTGCCCGCTCTGCTTTCACACCTGAAGCTCCCTAAGTTCTTTTGCTCTGGTGATGTTACCAAGAGTTATTCAACTGTCTTCTGAGTTGGTGTGGAAGGAAAGGAAGATTTCTTCCCTGGGCATCAGAATTAAGGCTAAGTGGTATTTGTAGATTCCTAACAGCACATTGCCAATGAAAGCTTGCTCTGAAACCATACTTCTCAACCCTGAGGACAGTGGGCAAATACTTAATATATCTTCATGCTATTCATGAGCGTAATTTGTGTATTCCTACTACCTTACATCCAGGAAACTGAGGCATGAGGATTGAATCATTTGCTTATGGTCACACTAAGAACACGAAATAAGTCAGGTTATGATGTACTTAGAAGCGCTCCAGCTCTCTGACTGCAAAACCACACTGGCTTCTGTGCAGGAAAAACAAACTAACAACCAAACCAAAACAAAACCACAAAAACACAAGAGCAAATAAAACCAAAATCTCTGACCAGCAAATACAGAGAATTCATGAACCAAAAAGCCGAGGAAAAATCATGCTTCTGGATGTATGAAAATTTAATTACTGAACTCATCAGAATGATCTCAACAGAAGCCTGAATGTATAAAGTAAATAGAATGTATTAAGAGAGTAGGTTACTGCCCATGTTTGTGTAAATATATATATAATGTATACTTACCAATTACATTCCAGTTCTCCAACTAGCAGTATTCAGTTAAACTTACACACCAAATATGGGTATTCATTATCATACTCCCTCCAGTGGATGAGTATCAATAAATGTGTGAAGAATAGTCACCGAAAATGTATTACCTTAGGAAGTGAAACAGCCACGAGACAACATGCTGCCATTAAAGTTCCTAGTACTTGCACTGTCCTCTGTATTGATCTACTGTGGCTGCTCATGACTTTGTAAGGCAGTAAGATCCCATAATTTCATATGGGGCGGGACTTGATCCTGTTCTGGAGCTCTAATCCAAGGCCCGAGGATAAGCACAGCCATCATTGCATTTGCTGCAGTGCGGTTTGGGTCAGGCTTCTGCATGCACAGCCTGAGTGCTTTGGGAAGACTGCATGGATTGGGCCTCCCAACCCAACAGTGTACTTGGCTGCAGCATTCCCTGTAAAGCATCAGCATTTGCCAGGAGTTGCAAGGGATGGCCAGAGCATCTCCGAAATTACAGTAACGACTGTAGTACCTCCAACAAGACAGTGCGGAACTGCAGGTTAATGGTATCTCTTAATGGTGATGGCTGTAATGGAGGTTAATGGGATCATCTTTTCTCTTCCCTGGGAGAATTGATGAATTCTTCCATTCATTGACATTATTTTTAGTAGTAAATGAGGGTTTTGGTTCAGAGCTGGAGACACTTTCAGCAGGTTTGTTTGCAGTGAAGACCTGGAGCTAGCCAAAGCCATGATGGCTGGGGTTCCCTGCGCAGGGTGAGGAGGGCTCCCCGTGCCCTGCTGCCAGCTCTCCTCAGTGCACCTGGGGCTGCTGGTGGAGCTGGGCCACAGGTCTTTACACCGCAAAAGCCCAGTGTGGGATGCCAGGGGCCTGGTCAGGCGCTGATTTGAAGGCAGACCTCCCTGGCTCCATGCCCATCCCCGCTGTGTGCCCCGCTGCCCTCCGTGCTGCCCTTCAGGCCCGCAGGCAGGGCCACTGGAAAGCACGGCCTATTTGTCGGCACGAAGCCTAGACTGCGCTGAGCTGTCAGAATCAGGCGTATCTGGCTGTCAGCTCATCAGCCGGAGGAGAAAAGGAAAAAAGCAGAAAGTACGTGGATCTCCCTTCATCTCTGACGCCCTCTGCCAAGGCCGAGCTGGGCCCTTCCTCCTTCCTCCCGCTCTTCTCCCTCTCTCCCAGCCAAAGCTGCAGCTCCGGTGAGCGAGGCCCGGGCTGTGCCAGCCGCCCACTGCTGGCCCCTCTTCCACCTCCCAGCTGCTGACGTGGCCTGCAGCAGCGCGTGCTGGGTCAGGGCTCGAGGGGCCAAGTTCAAGGGCACAGGCTGGTACAGATGTATAAACACGGGAATGGTATGTAAGCAATAAAGACATAAAGGTTAGGATCAGGGCTAGCAGTACAATAAACAGCTGTGATAACCCGGTTTGTTTATAGATAAAGAATTTACTGTAAAACCCACAACGTACAGGATACATATTTTAACACTTTAAGGGAGGCATATTTTTAGATCCCTTTTTATTTTTCGTTCCTTGTACTGAACCAGTACCTCCTAACATCCTTTTTCTTCTTCTTTCTTTTAAGTCAAGCCTGGAAAACGCACACTCGTTGCATCAGTTGGACATTTCTCCTTTCCAAAATCCCTCCAAATGAGCCAATGCCATTCCATGGGAGCTGCTGAGGCCAGCTCAGAGGCAGACAGCCCGACCCCCCAGTGCTCAAAGCTCCCCTTCAAAACAGCCACGTTTCCAGAACAAAATATCCCTTTATGTCCCATTCTTCCTAATTTAGTTTTAATAAAAGTAAGCAGAGTGAGTACAATTTCATTAGAGCCTTTGTAAATTTTGCATGGCGTACGTTTTGCCAACTTTACTTTTAAAAGTGTATTTCAGAGCGTAGCCAAGCGTTTTGCAAAATTACTGTGGTCCTTCTTAACTGTCCTGTGAGGCTCTCATCAGAAGCACAATATATTGTCCTGTAACTATTGATCCAAATGGCTACATTTCTACTGAAGAAAATGATTGTGTAGTGAAAGCAGTGCAAAGGTGCAGTAAAATGCCCTCAAGTATATAAAGACATAAAGATTAAAGTCACCCCGCAGATTCCCTTTAACTCCTCCAAATCCACTGCGTAATGCGTTCTTTTAGGATAAATCAAAAACTTTGTACAAATGAACAGGACAGGTGCCAGTGCTCATAAATAAGATTGCTCCTCACCATCAGGAGGCTCGGGGAAAGTTTACTTTGCATTAAATACATGCAAAAGCTGTTAGTTAAATTCCCAGATGTCGAGAGAACATCTGAATATCTAGAAGGGAAAATAACACCCCAAAACTTGTCAGCCAGAACACGTATTCAGGATAAGAAATTGAGACTTCAGTACACAGGATGCCCCAGAGTGTTAATACCAACAATTTTCAGTTCTGTGGTTAGTCTGCAATAAAGTTTATAGGTGATCTTAAAGGAAAATACATGGGTGGACTCTGTCATAGACTCTTCCTTTTCTGCAGCACTCAAGTGTCTTTCCTAAATTACTGAGTCCACTTTTAAGCACCGCAGTTGTTGTTAGTGGCACATATGTTACATATGACTTTTAAAAAGCACTCAACTGCAGGAAAAATGTGTTTGCCCTTGCATTGCTTTCACGTTCGTATTTGGGATACTTTTTGGCACCAGTCTTTTCCAGCACCTTTGACCTCCCTGAATGACACCAACAAAGGGATATGTGCTGGAGGCACGGTACAGGGCCGCAAGCACACTTGGACAGCACGACCAAGTGCAGACCATGAGCAGTGCTTGTCAGATCTTCAGCCTAAGCAGTAACTAGTGATAACATACCAATAAACCATATCTTCTCATGTCTGCTCTGAGCCAGATTCCTCTCTGTCCTGCTCCTGCTTCCACTGTAGTCAGCGGATAATCACTCACTGTGAAATATTTCCCCCAGTTGAGCTATGGTCAAATTCTCTGGGATTATAAGGGAACTAGTAGGTCCTAAACAGATTGATCTCTCAAGAAAGGAATCTTTTGGTCTCTGGCTCCTGGCTGCTCCTGCATGCAAATAAGATATTTTGTGTGTGTGTGTGTGTAGACTTCAGGAGGTCTGTCACTGAAATAATCAGTGGATCAAAATGCCCTTATAAGTCAACTGCTGGCCCTCTCCAGCTCTGGTGAGAAGACAGATGGATGAAAAGACACTGCTAATGCAAAACCCTATCAAATCTGGGGCCTTTCCCCTTCACAATTATCCCACCTGGCTTATTGCTCCAGGACTGTGACTGATTTACACACTAGAGGAGTGTATCTCATGTAGGAAACGAGCACAGACTTTTAATTATTCTCTGCATCATGGTATCACCTGCAGGGTTTCAGTTGGAGTAGCCATGCTCAGTACTTCATGTGGCAGGCAGATGGGATGGTGCCTGCCCAAATTGCTTCCGGTCTGCCCCACAAGTTGGGCAGAGAGAGGGAACACAAAGCAATAGCAAAACAATAGTAAGTGGCTGTTGTAGCACCTCACCTACCATGACATCTCCAAGTGCTGGAGGTGCCGCTGCCCAAAAGGATCTTGGAGGAGGAAGCTTGGCATGGGGGGTGGTGGGAGCCATGCAGTCAAAGCCTGATGATTGCTAGCCAAAATTACTAGCTTAAAAGGATGGCATTTTTAGAGGACAAGGCTTTTAGGTGGAGTGTGATAGGAAGGAGAGGGGCAGAGGGAGAGGGCACGGAGGCTGCAGCAGACTTGGAGCTGGGCTGGGGAGGTGGCACCACACTGCCTGCCAGGCCAGAAGGAAACGGGCCAATATGAAGCAAAACAATCTGCTGTAGGTATGGCAAGGGGCAGAAACAAGGGCTCCTGATCCATCCAGCACTGCCATCAAGGAACAGAAAAACCTGTAAGGTTAACCACAGCTCACTTCCAAAGACCCCAGCCTGAATCAACACAGCTGATCTGCAGAGTAAACTGCTTGAAGTGAGGCAGCAAGCCCATGCCCTTCCCACCTGGGCTGCCTACAGCCCTGCATCTCCAAACAGAACCTACTGGCACAGGAGACACTATCAGAGCCACGAGCTGGCCTTCAGACCACTGGGTTTGCATTTAGAAGGAATGAAGAACTGTGCTGAAAGATAGATGGGTAAAAAAGGATAAATACCAGTGCTGGTCTGCTCGGGCAAATAATGTGCTGAGGGCTTGCACATGTGTCAGGGGGCTGGAGCACGTTTCCCTTTTGAAATTCGTGGTCCTAGCTATCTCTTGACAAATGGCTGCAGAATTCTGATTTCCAAGATTCCTCACTCAGCCAATAAAGCCAGGAGGGAAATATAAGATGTTCATAAATGACATATTTTCATGCTTTGTGCAACCCATCCCTGCAAAGCACTTTTAAGCAGCTAAGCAATTTACATCTAATAGCAAAGTGTTTTTTAATCAGTCAGATCAATTTGCAAAGAATTGGTACATTAGGTGTAGCCATATAGCAGAGATCCTTATAGCAAAGTTTTGTAAGTAATTGCTCCCTGACCCACTGAACACTGTATTACTATAGAAGTTTGTATTCTATTAAGAGTTAATAAGTGACCAAAATCTAGACTAATACACTGTCAGGGTTCATTATCATTACACGTTCTTGCTACTTTTCCAGTGCCTTTTGCTCTGCCCTTCTTGCTACATATGGAAAACCTATATCAAGATGGTTGTCATGGCAATGAAAAGATTTGCATGTGTCTTATCTATCTATTTAAATACCTTCTTATGGTTTATAACTACCATAATACATCCCTCCAGCCCTGCTCACTGCTAATTTAGAGCCAGCCCAGTGTGTCTGAGGTCAGCGATACCATCGAAAGCATGTTGTCTAGACAACTCCGAAGCTACTGTCCATGGGGTAATTGTTTTATGCAAATAAAAAAGTACAATGGTGACATGCCCATACATGACTGGCACGGTCTGCTTGTGCTAGGTGGGACCGATGCTACCCTGCACGAGTGTTTGCTGCTGCATCCCCAGCCACAGACACATTAGTTTGATAGCCTTTTTCGACGCCAGTTTACTTTGGTCAGCTGGGATGGGATGATGCAGGTGCTCTAAAAGTCACTGCAGATCTGCTCTGCGTCCATATGCATGTGTAGAATTTCAGAGCATGGAAGTAAACCTGCCAAAAGCACTCTTCCACATCTGAGTTAGTCATTTTTGGAAGGGTGAATAGAAATTCCCTTTGTACTCAGCATCATGGCATAAACACGTGAAGTACACTGGGTTTGGTACCAAGAATCTTTGGGGAGGGCATTACATTTTAAAGATGATTTGGCAAAGATTTCAATAGTTTTGACTCAAACGATTCAAACTTTCTATCTACCTCAAATTTAAGTTCTTCCTTTCTTGGTGTCTTCATACCTCAGCTATTTCTATCAAAGCGTACCAGACTGAGAGCGCCCTTTGAGAAAACAGAGTGGAAGGGAAGGAAATATTTTGTCCAAAACAGAAACCACTCTTCCTCAGCAAACAGAGCGCGATCTGTCTCGCTCTGCTTCCTTCCTTCTTTTTCTTCTTTTCTCTTTCTCTCCTTCAGGAGTTGGTGCCTTGCTGCTACATTTAAATGTAGCTGCAAAGGTAAATGTGTCTATTACTGTCTACATCCACAATGCACATATGGCAGCACGCAGTTGGAAAACACAAAGAGAGGTAGCAACAAACAAGAAAAGACATCTCTGAGATCCTAAATCCAGGCACTCTGCTCCTCTTTGATCTCCCCGGCTCAGGTTGTAGCTTTTCAGGACATCCATAGATTAAAACCGCTTCTAAAAGTACTTCAAGATTTACTGAGGATTTATTTTCTGGCAGGCTGTATGTCGCCGCTACCACAGACCAATAAAAACATTGAAAACGTTTAATAATTTGGTAATTGACTGATTTGCTGCTGGTATTTGGATTGCTTGACCACCCTTCCAGATTAGAAATGCACTTCTCCTCCAGATAATTTATATTTGTCTTCACAGTCTGAGGGGACGCCGCTGATTCCTGCAGCAGCAAACCAGGCACATTTACCCTTGCCAATACAGTCAGGCAATGTTCGCGGGCAGGACCGCATTCATTGTTTGCCTCATCCACAAGGGGTACGTGTCCTATTGCATTTCACTACCTCAGGTTTTTTGCAAACTTTCTAAAGCTGCGTTTTCATTTCCGACAGCCGACCCTTGGAGTGCAGCAGGCTGGAACCGAAGTTTCGGCGACAGATGGATTCCGCCGGCATTTCACACGGAATGCTACTTTGCACACGCATGTGCGCACACGCGTGTAAATAAACACACGACACATCCGTGCATCCGGCGAAACCTTCCGACGAGAATTTCTGCACTTTAGCGAACTTAAGCATCAGCGTCTGCGTGTTTTTCGGAGGGGCTCTCACTCCGATGACCCGCTGGCCGCAGCACAACGCCGAGCAGGCGGCCGCCGCCGCTCAAAGCCCGGTGCTGCTTTCACACGCACGGCCGTGAGCACGTGTCCAGCGGTCCAGACTGACCTCCTCACCCCCGTCTGGGAAACATTCCTCCTCCCGGCAGCGCATTCTTGCCGACAAACAGAGCAGGACCAGCGGGCACTCGCTGAAAGGAGGCGAGAGAGGGGGGGGCTTGAATGGAGCGTGTCTGCTGCAACAATGCCAGACAATGCGCGTGAATGGGGCTGCAAACCGCGCTCCTGGAGCGGGGCTGCCCGCAGCTTCCCTGCCCCCAGTCCCCCTTCCCCCCCCCGGGTCTGTGTTCCCTTCCCGCAGACACGTCCAGCCCCCGCCGAGGGCTTCGGACGGGAGGACCCACGCGGCACCCGTGTGCCCACCGTGCCCCCCCAGCCCCGCTCCGCGTGCCGTTAACGGGGAGGGCAGGCACCAAGCCAAGCAGAAAGCCGGGTGCGGGCGCTGCTCCTGCGTGTGGCTGCGGGAAAAGCGGCAGCGCTGTTCCCTCTTGTGCCTGCGTGGAAGAGAGAAGGGAGTACGGCACTGAGAAGGTGTAGGGCTCAGAGCTGGCTTGTCCTTCTTCTCGTTTTTCAAGCTATGGTTTCGGAGGGTTAAAAAAAAAAAAAAAAGAATAAGAGAAACTATATCTATGCATGCCGTGTGGTTCTCCTGTGTAAGGAACGGGAAAGGCAGTGACTTCCCCAGCAGTGAAATGGGACCGATCTCAGCAGGACGGGCCAAGAAGTGCTGGGGACAGAGCCGAGCTCCCACCTCAGCTACCTTCAGCCAGCCCCAGGTTCGCGTCTGCGGGCAGGCAGGGAGTCACACTGCGTAGTCAGCATCTCACCCCAGCTCTGCTCCTTCTGCACAGCCCTGCACGGCCTATCAGCAACACACAGCGTCCTGTGCACATTCAGAAACCTCCCAAAAGCGCATTTGGGGTGTGACCATGCAGACAGACCGTGCCAGACCTCCATCAGCAGCTGACTTAAGGCAGTAAAACGCACAAGGGGGGGTGGTGCGGGGCATCGGCACTCTCTGCGAGAGCAAGGAGCACGTCTGTTCCCAGAGAAATTCGGAGCAGAGATGGGATCCGCTAGGGGAAAGCTTTTTGGGGGAGAGGAACATAAAAAAATTAAAAAAATCATTATTTTTTTTTAAATGGAAAAAAAAAAAAAAAAAAAAGCACCTCGGAGTGCAGAGCCCAGGGCTGCCCAGCTTCTCCACGTGATGCCAGCAAAGCGCAGGGCAGCCAGTGATGGGGCCATGGGCTGGCTGGTCAAAGGCAGGGGGTTGTCCCGGAAGCATGGGAGCGTAAAAGGAGCCTGAGAATCACGTCTTGGTGTTTCTTTTACCACTGTGAACATCTGGGCCACTGGCAGAGCCGCTCCCGTGGCCCTGGAGCTGCAGTAACAAGAGCAGAACCAGTGCCAATGCCACTGGGAAGAGGTGAAGGCATGGGGGAGAGGTCGAAGCAATCAGAATTTTTTTATTTTTTTTTTTAATTTAAAATGCAAGCTTATCTCTGCTGAGAACAAACATCCCCATTGTGAGGAGGGATCTCACACACCCAGCAGGGGCAGATGTCCAGTGAATTCAGCGGGATCAGGGTGCTGCCCCCGCCAAGTAATGCCATTGTCCTTGCCGGCAGCACCCCAGCCCCTCTCCAAGCTCCATGCCATGGGGATGGGGTGAGGCCCCCCCTGCTCTGCCCATGGGGAACGCAGGGGACGCACAGTCCCCTCCTCCTGGCTCTCAACCAGCTAAGTTTTTGTCTCGTTACGCCTTTTAACGCGAGTAAATCCAAATAACTGTGCAGTAATGAATTATAAATGGAACAAAAATGAATATACTATTAATACTGCTCCCAGAAGGGGATAAAAGGGATCAGCGGCTTTATCCCATGGTGCAGCTGAGAACTGACAGGCGGGCTGGGCTGACATTCAGAGGCCTCTCTGTTTTCATAAGGGGAAGACAAACCCCCGACGGGGGCGAGCTGTATTCCAGCTGTATTCTGCATCCCTGGCCCCTTCCCTGCTGGGACCGCTGGTGAGAGGCACAGCCCTAAAATGGATGCAGAGGGGATGCCAGCGGACGGAGCGCTCCCCTGCTCCCAGCCCTGTGAAATATGCTCGTATAAAAGAGGGAGTAAACAAAACTCGCCGCTTAACAATCTCCAGGCCTCTCGGCACTGCACGAAGCGAGCCCGGTGGGGCGATGGGGCGGGCACGGAGCACCGAGCAGCGCTGCCCCGGCGCTGACCTTCCTGCAGCCCAGTGCCTTGGGGCGCCTGCGCCTCCCTCGCCGCCCGCACAGGAATGTGGCAGATAAGGGCCCTGTCTTCCCGCTGGTTCCCATTGCCAGGTCCAGGAGAGCCACGCAGCAAGGGAGCGCCTGCCTCTGTGCTCTCGGGTCAGGGAGTCCCGGCTCCGTTTGTTAGAATCATAGTTATAGAGTCATAGAATCACTAAGGTTGGAAAAGATGTCTAAGATCATCAAGTCCAACCATTATCCCGTCCCCACCATGCCGCTAAACCATGTCCCTAAGTGCCACATCTGTGCATTTCTCAGACACATCCAGGGATGATGATTCCACCGCTTCCCTGGACAGCTAGTTCCTCATCACTCTTTCGGAGAAGAAATGTTTCCTAATACCCAACCTGAACCTCCCCTGGCACAACCTACAGTCATTGCCTCTCATCCTGTTGCTGCTACCTGGGAGAAGAGGCTGACCCTCACCACATTACAGCCTCTTTCAGGTCATTGTAGAGAGTGATAAGGTCTTCTCTGAGCCTCTTCTCCAGACTGAATGATCCCAGGTCCCTCAGCCACTCTCCACAAGACTTGTGCTCCAGACCCTTCACCATCTTCGTTGCTCTTTTGACTTCTCCCAATCCCAAAAGTTGCCAATCCCAAGAGGGCCAATCCCAGATGTCATTAAATGCCATTGGGATCCACGGATGCTCCTGTAACCCAGTGGGACCAAGCTAAGGTCTGGGCTGAAATCCAGCAAAATGGAGGAAAAAGAAACCCCACTTGTAGTTTGCTGTGGAGTTTCTTTGTCTGTCAGATTCATTGCCAGTTTCTACACATTTTCAGTTTATTTTTTCCCTAGGTGATTCTCTGCCTTGTGCTATGGGAAAAGACAGCTGACCACTGTACAGGACAGGGCAGCCAGGCAAAGCAGGAGAAACACTGCTGGAGCTGGAACAGAGACACCAGCATGCTCCATTCAAAGTAAGCTAAATGTTCAGAAAGCAGCGTGAGGTCATTTTCAGAAGTAACTAATTTAGGTAGAAAAGAAGACACACTACTTGTGTTTAACTGGAGGTGATTGAAAGGGGACAGATTTTCTTCTTGGCAGACACATGCTTGGTCTGAAATCAGCCTCCCCAAAGTGCTGTCCCCATCTTTTTGGCTTTGACTTGGCATGGTCAGTTCTAGCACAAATTAACCATTCGCAGGCAAATCTTCCCCTCTGCCCCTTCTCCCTGCTCTGTGGCACAGCAACCTGCCAGCACCCAGCAGACACCAAGATGAACAGTCATAAGGAACGGAGCTTGGATCACCAATAGTTTGTGCAAAGGGAAAACCTCTAGCCACCACTGATGAAGACAACCCAACACTTCCCAGAGCCCTTGGTGACACTAACGCTGTTTACTGTTGTCCTTATGTCACCATTTTCCCTTACCAGGATTAGATCATTTGAAACAAATTGCTGTTCCTTCGCTGATGGCTGGGACACAGCACCAGCCTGTGCTTTGCCCCAGAGTCTCAGAGCCCTGCGATGCTTGGGGGAGTCTCACTCCATAACAGTCCCCAGAGAGCAGGGAGGCGATGCCCTATGCCCTGAGGCTGGCAGCAGTGCCAACTGTCCTCCAGCTGTTGCCCATGGCTCGATGTCCTCAGCCTATTGGCCCATGCCCTGCTGGTCCCAGCCCGCTTGTCCCGGGATGGCCAGGGACCCCCCAGCTGCCCATCTCATGGCCAGAGGACCACTGTAACCATGGTGACCGGCCCAGCTACAGTCACCATGGAAACACCCAGCGATGCTCAGGTTGGCAATGCTCAAGCACTGGAGGGGCGGCGAGATGGCTGTCCCCTGCTGATGGTGTGAGGCAAGAGCATGACCCAGACCCCAGGACAACCAGCAAATGCCAGGCTGGTAGTGTAGTAAAGATGCAGAAGCACCACACACTTTGTCCTTCCTCTTGTGCAACCCCAAAACTGGTAAAATTTCCCAAATAAAACCCAAGAAGAGCAAAGAAAATGTGGTGTGTCATGAAAACGTGGATTGGTGCCATAAAACTTTGCTCCATCTGCACTGGCTGGCTCTAGCTCACGGACAGTGTGAATTTAGAACTGCTGCCTTGCAAACAGCCCGCAGGTCTCAGTAAACACATTAAAAAGCTTAAAATCTAACTATCCAAAGGATGCTAAGCATTAATTATTGTCACAGCCCATGAGAAAGGAGGCATTTCTACCAAGATACCCAGGTTCATGTTAGGATGCAAACATGTCTACGTATTGACAGATTCATTTACTTCCTTGCTCATTGGATGCTCACTCAGCCCTAATTGTCAGGCTGTCTGCTTAGGTCATGGAAGACTGGATCAAAAATTATGAGAGAAAAAAAATCATTTTGGGATGATATTTCAATTACAACTTAAAGATATGCTGGGCTCTGTCAGTAGCACAATATGGCATCGCATCTCTACTGCCCCAACTATGGGTAGCAGGGGAATACTTCCATAATTAGATCAAATCCCCGGCGCCTTTTGAGGTGAGCCATCTAGAATAACCAATTTTAATAGAGTGTCACTCTCCTGTCTCATAAGTAGGAAGGAATGGGCTGCAGCGATGCAGTGGGGGCCATGCCCGTGCTGGCACCCAGGGGCTCTGCCTCTGGAGCTGTGCACATGGTTGGTGTCAGCACCACGGGCATTGCAGGCACCCTGCTCCTTGCCTCGCCAGCCCCACTGCTTCCAGAGCACTGCTAGCCAAGGAAAACTGCGTTTCTTCAAAAATGAAAAGGGAAACTGTGACTAAAATGCCAAACTTCAGGTGCTGACACTTGGCTTTATGTTCGAAAGGTGAGAACGTCTTGGCTGAAAAAGGAAAATCACACCCTTCAGCCCAGTGCCTTCCTCTCTGCACCCACGTGTATTCTTCTGACTGTAAGGTCTGTGCAGGACATCCTTCTGAAGTGCCGCATTTCCAGAATGGGCTTCAAAGCAATTAAGCTCACATCAGCACTTTTCATATCTTTACAATTATGCTGTCCTGTTATGAAACTTTACAAATTATTTTGAAGATTTTTGTTCTGCACGAGAGTGACAGACCAAGCGGATCACTTGTATGACTCCCAGGCTGCAGTTACCAATGGGATCTGGGGACTGAAGCAGGGTTTGCTTTGCTGGCACCAATGGCTGTAAGCACAGCCTATGGCCACGTCCATTTGTGACAAGTTACCCTGCAGGGCCTCAGAAGGAGCTTTTAATATTTTTCTCTAAATTACATCAGCTGCAGTCTAATCATTTTCCACAGATTGACTATTTGGTTCCTATGTGAGTTGGCTTAAGAGCAAATTGGCCCGATCTGATGAAGTCCTAGCATCCCAGATAGGGACAGCATGATTCGTACTCACTTCAACGTTACTTCATGAGCCACGGGAAGTATGGGTGGTGCTGAAGGTGGAGCAGGTGAATTCTGGTGATGAGGGTTTCGTGGCACAAAGGAGCAGTGTTACTGATGGAAATCAGAGCCACAATAAGAGGAAGGCCCCAAGAACTGATGAACTTCAGTGTTTTCTGTACAAAACTAAATTTCCTATTTTCTGCCGTGCCGAAGCAGAGCTGGCAGAAATGAAGACTCTGCAGTCCTCTGCCCTGTTTCTCCTCATCTCAGCCTGATCCTACAGACGTCAGCTGTGCACAGCTCCCACTGGCAGTGATCACTGGATGCGATCGCAGCACACAGCCTCGGGTGGAGGTGAGATTCCTTCAGGAGAGCAGCAGCCAGGCAGGTGCCATGTTCTTCTGCAGGGCTGGGATCAAGAAGTAGCAATTCCCCAAAGCAAAATAGTTGGAGAGAAAAAGCCCTTAAAGGGAAAGCAGGCTGCAGCCACAGGAAGGCATATTTCTTACAGCCACCCCAGGAAGTGATGTGACTTTAAATGTCTCAGCTGCCGCTCCCAAAGAAGCACACGCTTTGCTTTATCATGTGAAGGGAAGAGTGAGCCGAGCTCCATAAATCGGAGCCGTGCTCTCAGTGAAGGTGCTGTTTATCTGCCTGATATTTAGAGTGACCTTTGCAGGGTTGTGGAGTTTGTCTGTCTGCAAATCCTCAAACCTGAAGCAGCAGCCGAGAGCTGCCTGACCCGCGGGAGATGAAATATTTTCTCCTCGTCCACGTACAGCCCATCCCTGGGGCCCCCTGTGCTGTGCCCTCCCCCAGCCCTCAGACCCTGTGCCCACGTCCCTGCTGCGGGGCCCTTCTGCCCAGGTCATCCAGTGCTGTCTGCACTGCAGGGCCCTTCTGTATGGGTCACCCAGTGCCATCCCCACTGCGGAGCCCTTCTGTCCAGGTCACTCGGTGCCACTCAGAGCAGAGCTCAGCAACAAGGGCACGCCACTCGCACGGTGGCTGCACTGAGTGCTGCAAGCCCGCTGCCCAGTGCTGCTTTGTTCTGTCCTTACAGCGCGGTGGGTTTGGAGGATCTCCCTCTGGAAATGCCACGTGACGCCGGCAGCGTGGGCACTGCCCTTTGTTTCACCAGGACAGCACCGCGCTGCTCTCTGCAGCCATCCCCCTCTGCTCAGGCTTTGGATTCAGTGCCAGAACCTGTGCTCTTCCCTTGCTTCAAGTTCCAAAGCCTTTTGCAAATATTTAAATAAACAGCCCTAGGAAGTAAGTATTAATAAATACATTTTACAGAGCTTGATTTAGTCCGGCCAGTGGGAGTTCTGCACTCACGAATTAGCAGCAGACGTGAAGAAGCGAGCCATGCTCCCGCAGTCTGAGCGTTGCCAGACAAACACTGGCTGCAGTCACTTCCCTGCACCAAAACCAGGCTTTGTCCTTGTAGAGTTCATGGGCCCCTACAGAATGCTGAGGCTCACTCTAGCGGGCTGAAGCCAGCCAGAGCCTGTTTGCTTTTCACACACCCATGCAATGCCGCTGGTCTTTCCCTCTGGCTGCAGGAGGCAACAAGTTAACACCAGGAGAAGCAGCAGGCGAGATTTGTGAATGAGCAGGCCAGAGAACTGCCAGACCAGCCTTCACACAGTGATGGCTTATTCGCGAAAACCAGGCTTTGAACAACCTAATTAGGGCTGAGAATACATCATCTGGACAGTGCTGAGCAAAGTGAAATATGTCACAATTGGCAGTGCTGTTGTCTCCAAGATATCGTCCGAGCAGCCAGCAAAGCTCCTTCCTCATGCAGGATGAGGGCAAAGCTCCGATATCCTGAGAACACCCGGGCCAAGGCGTGCTCAGCTCCTTCCCCATGGGATAGCTCAGCCTGGGCAGGAAAACTCCACCACCGAGACCTGTGCTGGTGCTGGGGCGGTCTCATCGCTCACTGACTGCCTGCAGCCAAAGTCCAGGGCTCCAACCCAGCCTCAAAGCCCTCTGAAGGTGCACTGGGGATGGGGTGCCTCTGGGTAGTGTTTTCGCTGCTCATGGAGGAGCAGAGCAGCTCCCGAAGAGCCGTGCACCCCTCTGCTTTCCTGCTCCAGCTGCAGCCCCAGGCACGAGCTGGAAGAGTTAATCCCCCAGCTCTGAAGCACAGATGGAGCCGGGGAAGCTCTCCTTTCTTAAAAGTACAATTGTTGTTTGGTTTCCCTCAGGTGCAGATTCATTAGGTCTTGACTAGCTCTCTTTGCCTGCTGACTACTTGTGGAAAAAGCCATTTACCCCGGTGAATGTCAAGGTTAGTTCAAACCGTCCTTGTCATCAGTCTCTCTGGCAGAAGGTCAGGGAGAATCTTTCCTCAAATGGGCAGCGTCAAGCGGAGCAAAGGCCAACTTAACTCACTGTGGGAAGGAGACTTTCCCGCAAGGCAATAAACATCCCAGGCAGGGCAGACAGTACATGGGCCCCCTCCCCCCCCACCTCATGTCAGGCCGCCTTCAGCCACAGCCTCCATGCCCACAGGTCCCACCCATCCCATCCCCATCTCCCTTATCTGCATGAGATGGGCACCACGAAGGCACCGTGAGCCTCTCAGGGGAGACCCAGCCTTGGAAGATACGATGCCAGCAGCTATCAGCTCGTGTCCCTTTATTCAATGTAGTCCTTGCCCCTCCAGCACCACCATCCTCATCACCAGGTCATATGGGAAGCATTACAGCACATAAGTAAACGATAACGTCCCATTTTAAACCTGCTAGCTTTGGTTCCTACAGCACATGCGGTGATGTCTTCAAGGTGGTGGGGAACCACTCTGTGTGCGCAAAGAGAGGCACATGTGGTGCTTAATGAAAAAGAACAGAAAATCCCACAAAGCCTCTGTATCGTTTTGTGTGTTCTGAGTGAGCCGGCTCTAAGGATAATTAATGCTAAAAGGAAATTGTTTTGGAGGTAACGCATTTGATAAGAGCACCACAGGTAAATTACAGGAAGAGCTCTCCTGCACCTGGAATGGGTTTTGTCCGCAGGGCTTCAGCCTAACAGAATGAATGGGCAAGCAAAAGGAGAGACTTTTGGTGCTCTTTTCATGTTCTCTGTTCACATGGGAAATATTAGAGGAATTTTTCAAGCAGGAGGGAATTGGGTAAGTTATACACAGTCTCATCATGGAAAGATGCTGGGTTTTTAACCACTCAAGCTTACAGCATTACCAGCTTATGTCTAAAGTCTCCCCTCAGCTCTACCTCCTCTGAAGCCATGGCACATGGGCAGCTGTGAGCCCCACCAGTCATCCTGGTGCCCTGGTGCTACACGGGGGCTGAGGCCTTGAGAAGGACGGGGGGTGGATGCGTCCTCATTGCCAAACCACAACGCAGCACACCCATGGGAAGCACCACTGAAATTGGGAGGGATAACAAAGAGCATGGGAATAACGTCTCCACTGCCTGCCATCCCACAGCATCTTTCAGCTAAGACACTGGCAGTCTCCTGGAAAGGCTTATTAGAAATCTCAGAAGAAATCATCTTGCAGTGATGCATCTTTAACTCAAAATCTTTCTGGAGATCATGTTGGTTTTCCTGTTCTCTCGGTCACACAGAAGACCTAGGGAAGCTTGACGGGAGAGCTGTGGTGCAGAAGGGCTCTCTTGTAAAGAAATACTTAGCTAAAGTCAATTAGACATTAGCCAGTGCCTTGAAATTTCGAGACTCTGAGATTCTTCAAAGAAGGCCTATTTTGAACCAGTATTTCATGTGAGGTCAAACATGACACCCAGACCTCTCTTCAGACTTCCCTGCCCTCACTACAACAAACATAGTTTATGGTGTTTCTATTATTTGTGGAAGTTTCTGAGAGACGAGCGGATCAGAAATGTAAATGACTTCAGCCCTCAGGTCAAGCAGGCAATCTGTGCCAGAGCGTGAAGGAAGTGAGTATGACAGTTCACAAAACGTTGCTTCCAGGAATAAGAGCTCTCCCTTTCCTGATATGCTAACGGAGAGCTTAAAGAGGACGCTACCAATCCCTCTCTCTCTCTCCAAATTTCCTCCGAGTGGCAGCTGGAGGGCAGACCCCAAAACCATGCAGTCCGAGACTATTAGGTGAGAGCTGTGCCTATCTGAGGGCCCAGCCTTGGGCCTGCTTTTGGTTATGGCATGTTCCACTATCTGTGAGAGTTGCCCTGCGCTGGATTCTGCAAAGCGCACGCGCTCCACCTGTGTATAAATAAGAACCTGCAGAAACCCTCTCCAGTCTTATTATTGGCGAGACTCCTTTCACAGTGATTCAAACTTGTAACACACTTCTGTAGAAAGAAGACAGAGATGTACAAGACCTGTCCTGTCTCCTTCCATTAGAGATGGGGAGCCCGCGTTTTGGTTTGAAAGTAGGTCGAGGCCTTTTCATGTTCATTCGGTTTTCAGGTTTCATTTTTATACACACGCACATACATAGTATAGGCGAGGCTGATGGCACTGTCTATTATTAAGGTTGTATGACACTTCCCATTATAAGAGACTGTTTCATTAGCTTATAACTTTGCCAAACTCAAACCAGACTTTTTCTGTAATTGTGGCTTCCAGCTGCTCAAAGAAGGCTCTTGGAGTGAAAAGCAGGAATCAGTTTTCCCTGGGTATCTCCCAGTCTGAGCAGTGCAGAAGAGGAAACTTAAAAGGAGTGAAGGGATACATAAGGAGGACAGTGAGGATGGAAAGAAACTCATGGAAGAAAGTGACAAGTAAAACTGGAGTACGGGATGGGAAAGATGACCTGCAGCTGGCCTGGCTGGGTGGATGGAGACTCTGCAGTGAAGAGCTAGTGCTGAAGAGTGAGTTACACTGGCTGGGGAAAGCCATGAAATGAAAACACTTGTGTGATTAAAAAAATGAGCTGCTGTGCTTGGCCAAGAGAAGAGACCAGGAGTGAGCTGGTAACAGGTGAAACAGTGGAGCTGGGCGAGGACGTGATGATCAGACTGGAGCAGGCTGGGTGAGGAAGTAGGAATGGGATCCAATGGAAGCATGGATGCAGAAAGTCACAAAACAACACCACTTGTTCTCTGTCAATGGGAAAACAGCAGGTATGTCCCAAAAGAAAGGAAGGACTCCGAATGAACTTCCCAATCTATCCCTGAAAAATGAAAGCAGTGAAAAGCTGAATTCGACAGTCATGGAGTCTCCTCTGCTTAGAAACAGGAACTGCTTGGGGACCTCAGCATATGTGGTAACAGAGATGGAAGAAGTCTCACAAGATCATCTAGTCACCTCATCCCTGCACCAGTTTCTGCCAAGTATGGAAATTTTTCATTTCAAGCAATTGTCATTAAGGTTAAATATATATGTGTACCGCTGGCATTATTCAAAACAAACTGAGAAAGTGCACTGGTGCCTGCACACTGGAGTTTTTTCTTATCTGCAGTCATATGATTGACCTACGCTACAAGAAGCAAGATTCTGTATCAATTAATGTAATTTGGGGAAAATTGTATTTCCGAGTGGAGGATAGAGAGCTGGTAGAGAAGCCAGCCTAATCTACTTGTCCTAGTCTTGGGCAAGTGCTTTCATCGAGTGTCCCAGTATACCTATAAGGGCATATGAGAACTGAGGTGCCCTAAACCCATAGCCACTCCTGTAAATGCAATCTAAAACTTACATACTGTATCATTCTGTTTCTAGATATAACTCTTAGTAACTCTTTGGACAGTCTAGAATTTACAAAAAAAAATATATATGTATCTTTAGGAAAAATTGAACTGAGTACAAGCAGGAGGTGGTTAAAACCAGTCTTTTTTCTTTGCACTTGGAGTGTCTCATGGTAGAAATACACCACCACAGAGATAATTTGTGTCAAATTCAAGCTTTGCATTTACAGAAAGCTAAGTACAATAATAATTATAATAACAAAAGCCAGACTGTAGTACATGCTGCATGTATGGACATTTCTCGCCCTTGAAAATAGCAAGAGAATGGTAGAGGTCCATGCAACTATGACTTAGTAAGCTAAAAAAATGTGTAAGCTAAAAACACGTGTATGTTTCCAGATGAATTAGAGAGAGGAGCTTGCTGATGCTAATTCTTAAATACAGGTTTGAAACGGTGGGTACACTGAAATGCATCAGAAGATGCCAGTGTGGTTTTGCGGAAGGAACAGAATGGAAGGCATCATTTAGAAGGCTTCAGATTATATAGATGTGGACATTGCTTCGGTGTTTTTCTTATCCAGCTGGCATTTAACGTTCCAGTTTTAAGGCAATTGCTTGTGCTGCTGATGTCTGGTTGCTCACAATTGTTTTGGACCAGTCTCTTGTCCCTGAGCTTGAAGCAGACCCCAGGAGTCATGAATACATTCCTCTGACATATTGGGCAATGGAAATGGTGAAAGGGTGAAACCTAAAACCCGTGCCACTGCCAAGAAGCAAATAGAAAATAGAGCTTGGGAGGGATATAAGAATTATTCTTGAGGGTATAAAGCAGCCTCTAACTACTGCTGGTGCGGGTGAGGTCTTCTCGTGGACAAGGTCTTCTACATCTGTATACTCATTTCTTGCATCCTGTTCGGTGCATCTGATGCAGACTAAATTCGTTATCAATCTGATGCAAGCTGTACATACCAATAAACTGAAAAGCCATGACGTCCCTTCAGCTGTGCAGCATTCCCTAGTGCACAGCAGGCAGAAGTTGCACTTTTTGTCTCGGTGGTGCACGTGCTGGGAACTTGAAGGCCTTTGGCTGAAAATCAGAGTGTGGCTGGAGGTGAGCATGGCCACAGAGTATCAATATTCCATAATTTTTCTTGCATAGAAAAAAAAAACTAAGCATGCAAAAAAAAAAAGAAATAATAAAAAGTTACATTTTTGTAAAGTTCTTACAATTTAGGAAACGTCAAACTGGAAGTTTCCTGGTCAACTTTAATTTCGACTCCTTCCTTGTACAATGGAATTTTGATTCAGTCTTTAATTACATGATCACTTAATGTTTGTTTCACAAGATCATTTCCTCATTCAGTGCAAAGCAGTTGCCCAGGCAACCTTCATCTTTGCATTTTCAAATTTTGAGTGCTCAATTCAACAGTCTTAAAAAAAAAAAAGGGAGGGTGGAGTGGGGAGGAACATTTGTGAGGAATAACTGTGGACCTGGTCTGGGTGGTTTCCTTGGGGACGTAAACTGCTCCTCCGAGAGGAATGAAGTTCTCTGCAGAAGTGCTCATTTTTCCATGATCATGGAAATAATTGTTCTGGCAGCCCATTGCTCCTCCTCTTCCCCAGCCAAAACAAGGCTACAGATGACAAGTGCTGCTGAGACAACTCTTTCCTGAGGTCTATCGCCGCAGAACAGTGCAAACACTCAGAATGTTCTGCAGCCCATCTCCAGAGGCACGAGACCAACCTGCAGCCAAAGGGGAGGCCTCAGTCACTGCTTGAGCCACTTGGCACTCCCCAGACTCCAGGTGCCCGTGCTCCACACAGGCACGACACAGGATGCGCAGAGTGAGATATGCTCGTGGCTATCACAGCACTGCGTTACTTACTGTTCCACCCTGGCCCCCAATTAACTCCTTGCTCCAGCCTCAAATCAATTAGGTTTATGCCCCTGCCCAGTTCTCAGTGTGCTCCAGTCTCACATCAATTCTGCCTGCAGTGATTTAGTAGTGATTTAGCCCCTGTCTCCATCGCACCACTTACCCCCCATGACACTGCAATCGTGCTACATTTATTTCCTCTTCTTTCCATGCTTCTCCCACTCGTCCTCCATATGGGAAATTTGTCAAAGCACATCCTTTGCCTGGAGTTGTTTTGCTTCCACAAATTAGCGCTTCCCAATGACAAAATAGTTTGCTTAAAAAGAAGAAGAGGAAAAAAATAAAATCCCCACACAGTCTCTGGTGAGAGCTCTCTGGTCTCGATCCTCCCTCAGCTGATGGCTTCCATCTTCGGTAGCTGCAACTCTTCTCCATTCCAGCACTCCTGGATTTCTTCTGGGAGCTTCAATACCAGTGAGGGCAGGAGCCCCCATCTTTTTTACAGTGCTTGCTCAATTTTTCCAGTCTGGGGAATGGGGGAAGTTTGGTAGCCTAAGCTGTTTGCATCCAACTGCACCTAAACTATCCCGGACAGACCTGCTGGCAAGGTCAGTGTGTCCGCTGGGATAGGGTCCCAAGGGCTGGAGCTGGGCTTGTGTCATACTTAGGGTTTCAGGACCAGTCAACGCTCCCCAGTCCCTCCCCAAAATTCTGAATTTCCTCAGGAAAAGCCTGTAGGTGCTTTGTTCTCAAGGCATTGCTTTGCACTGGGTCAGTCGTCTCTCAAACAACACAGTGTCACAAGAGATTCTCACCTCAGCCCTTTCTTTTATCATTATTTGGGTTCCCACAGGGCTCCTGGGCAAAAAAATTGGACAGTGGAATAAAGGGTGAATCAGCTCTACATTTGCTAGGCTTCTTTCTTCCAAATCTGCTATGCTTGGTCTGCCCAAATGGACTTTTCCTGGCCATGAATTCAAATCTGACAAATACGGTTCATCAATAGCTTGTTTTCAGCAGGCTGGTGTTTTGGGAAGGCGGAGGTGTTAGCGTTGAGGCGTGGGATACATTGAACAGCTTAAAATGTAAGATTTCCCTGCTCTTGAAACACAAGAAAAAAAGTGGGAGGAAGGGAAATCCATACATACTGTAGCCTCTTTTCAGCTGTAATTAAAGTTTCCAGCCTCCTGACCAGGTAAGGAATATCTTGTTTCTACTGCACAGCTGAAGAGCTCGAGACACCCAACAGCCAAAGGCTGCAGTGCATCCCCTGCCTCCCCACTAGGCAGGAGGCTCTGGTTCTGTTCCTCCCAGCCTTATGGGATTCTCCCATCGAATCTATAGGGATCCAGCTGGGACACACAGCGAACTGGCCTCTGCGGGCGTCAGAAGCTGTCCTGGTTGGGGACAAGCTGGCAGCTCGTCACCAAGGAACGCTTTTTCACAGCTGCACGGATTCAGCATTAGCTCAGCATCCTCTGGTCCTACCAACCCGCCTGATTCCGGAAGCTCCATGCCTTATATTTCAGGGTGCTAAACATTTGTATATCCCTGCCTTATAAAACATGCAAAAATGCCATCTGCAGTTAGGATGACTAACTCCACGCGCGCAGTCCTACTGCAGATCCCCTTGCAGCTTTCCTCGTTTCACTGCTAAACACTTTTCAAGAAAGAAAGAAAATCCATTTTTAGTGCTATTGCCACCTACAGGCTGAAGAAAAACAGTTGCAAGATCCCTGGAAACTGATCAAACATGATTCTTTTTTGTTGTTGTTGTTGTTTTTCCTTCCCTATCTAACGTTAATGTACATCCACGCCTTGTTGTCAACAGAAATGATTCTGGGCATTGGATGAGTCACCTTTTTTCACTGCGTGGCTTCTGTTATGCATTCAGGGAAACTTCCACCTTACTGTTTGCGGGTGGTTTAATATTCACCAGCAGATCCCACTGGTGTTCCTCATGTCTATGACTGCCCCAGCAAGATGGAGAAACCGAGTGTTGTCAGCCCCAAGAGGAAATCTCAACCAGGTTGATGCCCCGTGCAGCGCATTCCCACCGCCCGCGTGCTCCTGCCCCGACGCTGACTGGAGGTGCATGGAGCCGCGTCTGAACGCTGCATGCCAACGTCCCCACTGAAAGCACAGCACCCATCTCTAGATTCTCCATTAGTGAAATCGGGAGCCCCACGTTCTAGATTCTGACCCTGAACGCCTTCCCCGGGGCACTTCAGAGCTCAGGTTCCACTTCTTTTAAAGTGCAGCTGCTTGCTCCAGCTAGAGTTCTGCCAGCTCTGAAGACGAAAACCCAACGCTACCTATCCTTACCCAGTCGCATACTCATTATGTAGCATTAGCGTTACGGCTGGAATCGCTGCCAGCAGTAGCTGCCACGAGAAGGGAATGGCACGTGATTACACAGTGCTGTAAGAACGCACAGAAATAACATGGACAAGCCCTTTCTGGCTCCAGCAGGCAGCCGGTGACACAGGCGAAACACCTACCGCACCAAAAAAACACCACCACCAAATGATTTTAATTTAGGAGAGCGAAGAAATGGAGTCAGTTACCTCAGTGGGCCTGAGAGGCCGCCCTGAGCGGATCTCAGTGTTCTCATTCTGGGCTGTTTTATCCTTATGAATAATGGCAAAACTCACAGGGGATGCCTGAGGAAGCACCGCCCTCCCAACCCACGTAACATCAATAAAGGCAGTCACAGGCTGCCCTGGGCATGCACCAAGAAGTCCCTACTCCAGCAGCATTTGCAGCAGAAAGTTGGGCTTTACACGAAAGTTGGTGGGGAAGCCACATTCATGCCATGGAGACCAGCAAGCTGCCAGCTGGGGGCAAGCAGAACCCTCAGCAATGGGCAGCCCTGAGCTGCAGCGGGCTGGGGGTTGCCCAATACAGCACAGGGCAAGTGCACACGGTCCGTTCCAGCATGGCAGCTCCTATCTCCTGTGAAAACACAGATTTCACGGTGCAAGACAGCTCTGTCAGATTAAATCAAAATGCAGTAATCAGTGAGCAATTGCCATCTGATATCGAAATACCCCCACCAGCCTCGCCACAGTGCTAATTCTAAAACAGACACCTCTGAGAAGGTGAATTTTTTTTTTTTTTCCAGGGAGAGGAGGAAAAATCCCCAGAAGTGACAGCAACGGATCCCCATCCCCATCCCCATCCCCATCCCCATCCCCATCCCCATCCCCATCCCCATTGATTTCAGTGGCAGTGACCATCCCTGCTGCCCAGTGCTGCTCCTGGGACACCCCCATGTCTCAGCTCAACAAGCTCCAAGGGATGAGGGCTGCAGGAACCCACCCTCCTGCACCCCATTCCTTCCAGCCTAGATGTGACCCGCTGACCGAGAGGGCACAGCATCCCCATGTCATTTTCCCTGGGGAGTAAGAACCTCTTGGAGCACTTGCTGCCATCTCTGCTCTCTTCGGGTACTTTACATCTTTCTCCCCTTTATTTTATTTTGTTATTTTTCTGCCAGTCCCCGCCTCTCCTTCCATCCACCTATTCTTACCGCTTCCAAATTACAGATCTCTATTTTCAGATGGGCGCATCGAACAAAATCTTCCTCTGTTTTCTTTCTTTTTTTTTTTTTTTCCTCCTTTTTTTTTTTTTTTTTTTTTTTTTTTATTTCCCAACATGGCGGTGCGTGCTTATGCCCACTATCTGCATAAGTCTTTTGTGTATTGCTAATGGAATGCTGGAATCGTGGCAGCTCTGCGCGGGGAATACATGTGAGCAACAATATGCTGACAGACCCCTCGGTGGAATCTAATCTGTTCCAGCTCATGCACTCCTCAGAAACTATTTAACTTTCATTAAACTGTGTTTGATATCAGCTAAATAGAATGCATACGGCACCAATATAGCTCATATGGTCTCATTCATTCGATCACAGCAGTGCTTTTTTCTTATATTTCTCCCACTTGTGTCAGTACCCGGTATGGCTGGGTAAATAGGAGACCTTTGAAGATATAGTTAGTACTCAGATTTCTTTATTCTTTTGTGCTGGTTTCTCAGTGTTGAAACAGTGATTCATGTACGTCTCAGACAGCCTCCATTAATTTCATGTAATGCAGCTTTTATCTCGTAGCTGGGACAACTATCTCCCGCGCTGCTCGCCTGCAGCACCCCCCACCCCCACCCCCAGCGCCCCTTTCCCCGGCTCCTTTCGGGGGGAATGGGGGGAATTTACTTCTGGGTTCTTGCCGGCGTGGGGGGGGGGGGGGGAGTGGGGGGGTGGAAGGGAGAGGAAAAACCAACCGGCACGGCTGGGGCTGCCTCCAAGCGAGGTGGAGATCGCCGTCCGCGCGTCTTCGCGTCTCACGTGGGAGAGAAAAGCAGGGGCTTTGTGGAGGGGCTTTGTGGAGGGGTAGCACGGCGCTGGTGGCAGCGGTGGGGGAGCGGCTTTTTTTAACCTCTTCGCAGCGCGTTCGTTTGATGATGAATGCGGCGCCGTAAGGAGCGCGCAGATTCGGGGAGCGGAGGAAGGAGCGCGGGATGCGCGGCCGGCGCTGCTCCGAACTTGGAGCGGGCAGAGGCGGCTGCAAGCATCGCCGGGGCCAGGAAAAGAACCCGAACCATCAGTTCGCGGAGAAAATAAAATACCGGTCCCCCCCCGCCTCAGGCCGAGCCAGGCGGTGCTTCGGAGCCAGCCGCGCTGCGCTTGGGGGTGTCGGTAAATAAACGCAGAGAGAAAGCTCTCCTCGTTCTCCTCCTCTGGGATGCTGCAAAGACTTCTTCCTCTTTGGAGGAGGACGGCAGAGAGACACCCAGTTCTTTGGGAAGAGTGAAAGTGCTCACCTCATGCTTTCTTTCAAGATTTATTTATTTTTTTTTCCAATTGTGTTTTATGATGTCCATAGGAATAATCACTTTTTTTTTTTCTTTTTTTCTTTTGTTTTCATATTGCTTAAGAGAAACCAACATGGGGTCCTTGGGTAGAGGGAACCCAATTATTTGGGATATTATTTTGCGAAACCTTTTCATTTTATTAGCGCGCCGGAGGGTTTTACATTCGGGAGGCTAAATCCTGACTATTATTACATTTTTTTTTTTTTTTTGGAAGGAACATCTCAGCGGGGCAATTAATTTTGTACATTAGCCCCGGCTGCTGCCACGGCACACGGTTTTGCAAGGAAAAGAGAAGGAAAGTGGGGCTCTGCCTGAGGCACTGGGACATTGCCATGCGCGGACACCCAGCGTGGGCTGAGCACGGACGTGGGCCGCCTGCTGGGAGCCTGATCCACAGTTACCTAGATGAGCTCACTGACTTCTCTGCTAGAAGTTATTGACCTTCTTCGTAGCTCTGAGAGACGCTAACTGGAAATGCATCCTCTGCTATTGTGTTAGCCTTTGTTGTAGCGTGTTATTGTCGAAGTAAACTGGCAAGGAGTGACCGACTCTCTGAAGTCCCCTCCCGGGTTCTTTGCAGGCAGGAGGGAGGAAGGAGCACCTAGGATTGCATGAAGCAGTGAAAGAGTTGGGTCTGTGGGTTCTGGAGCCATGAGCCTGCAGATAGCCCCGTCCCAGTGCTGCAGCAGGAGCGTGCCCAGCATGTGCCAATGTGTCTGCCCGCAGCAAGCTGTCTGTCCCGCCAACTCATGCTCTGCTACTGGTGGGCTGTTGCAGCCACAGCCTCTCCAAGCACTGATCTGTTTTAAAAGTGGGGGGGAAAATGTATTATCATAGGTCAATGAGCTGCAGAACCCCTGCCAGAGCCCCCAGCTCTCCCAGAGGACGAGCAGCACCTGCAGCACTGCAGTGTTCCCTCTGCTTGCCCCATGCCAGGGCCACTCCAGGGAGACGCTGCAGTCATGAGCACTCATAGTATTCATTGTCTGGGGTCAAGCCCTTTGTGACCTTGAACACTATGCCTCAACCCCCCCCAAAAGCCCACAGCGAAGCCCAGTTCCCTTTCTATGGGGTTTTGGTGCAACCCTTGCTTTCGCCGCCTGCACCATTGCCATCTGCAGATGATGCAGCTGCACGGGTCCCACTGCCGGGCAGGCGGAGGCACAGCCAGCACTGGTTCCTCCAGGTGGCTTCAGGAGGTGGTTCCAATCCGCCTTCCCCACTCAGCGCTTCCCTCGCACCTCAGTGAGAACCTTGGCATATTGGTGGGTCTCGCTGCCAAGCCCTGTGGCTGTGCCCTCTCTGCAGCATCCAGCTCCAAACGCGCTGATGGTCGCTCTCCGGGGGGATCACCTGCACCGGCTGTACGTGGCTGACATATGTAGGTACACCGGGAAGCTACAGCCTGCCACTTGGCATGGGACCTCACCAGGGTACCTTTGCTCTTTTGCCACTAAGGGTTAATTTTCTAATGGCTGATTTGCTGCTGAAGCTGGCCAAGTTTTTCATCACCCGCAGAGTACCACAAGCTGTGATTTGGAGCCAGAAAGCACCATTAATTTTCTAAATAGGAAGGATCACATATGTAAACTGTCTGGGTCTATAACCAGTTGGGCAGGTAGAAGGCAGAGAGAAGGAAAGCGGATTTTTTTTCCCAAGCACACACTTAACACAAACCCAAGGCCGCTCCAAAGCTTCTCAGCACATCCCACTGCTTCCCCTACACCCCCACCACGCACGCTCCTGGCCTCGCCCGCAGCAGCATGTGTTTTTCCTAGAAAAGGTCAGGGCAATGATTTATCAAGCAGTTATTGAAGTTTTCACATAGGGCAATATGGAAAAGCTACCAGAAAAAAACTCAAGGGAAGACCAAAGAGATGTGATGGAGTGCAGCTTGCATTTATCTCCCCCAGAACAGCCCAGGCATGGGATGCATGGGGACAGGAGCAGTGCTGGGGGCATGCAGGGAGGGATGGGCAGCTGGCGTGCAGGTATCCACCACTGAGGGGTGCTCTGGGCCTTAATTAATCAATTAACACCTTGTGCAGGGCGCCTGATAGGACTTTGGATGAAGGCACGACACAGTTCGTTATAGTAAACAGCGCTAAATACATGTAGCATTAAATGTATATCTGGACATTTTGTTTCCCCAGCTCTTCCATGCAACACAAAGCCTTGCATTGCTTGACCCTTCCCCTGCCTCCCCACCGCTTGATGAGCTGCATTTGCCCCTTTCTGGCACAAGATGCTGTGCTCTGGGGACCCCCTGTGCTTGGGCACCCAAACCAAGGGAGCACCTAGCACAGCCCACAGAGGATCAACAGGCCATCACCAAAGGATATGCTGCAGCAGAATTGATCTTCTTTTTCCAAGTTCCTCAATAAAGCAACGACACAAAGGAAAGTGATTTTTTATTTTATTTTTTTGTTTTGCTTCCAGCTGCCACACAAACATAATAAGAAACAGGCTGGTCGTAGCCATGATTTCGCAGCTGTCTTTGATGGCCTGATCATGAAATCCCAGAATGGCTTGGGTTGGAAGGAACCAGCAGCGGGCTGGTGGCCCCCCACCAGATCAGGCTGCCTGGGCCCCATCCAACCTGTCCTTGAGCATCTCCAGAGATGGGACATCCATTGCTTCTCTGGCCAGCCTGCGCCAGGGCCTCACCACACTCTGAGTTAAGAATTTCCTCCTCACACCCAACCTCAATCTCCCCTCTTTTAGTTTAAAATCTTTTCCCCTCGTCCCATCGCTCTCAGACCCTGCCCTTAAGCACCATGGCAGCAGTTGCCCCAGTCAGATGCGACCACTTGGGTCCCTAATTAGCTCAATTTTATTTCCCCCCTCCTTTTGACTGTCCTCCCTCCCAGAGAGGAGCACTACCATGAAAGACTCCTCTGAGCCCAGTGGAGCTTGTTCCAGCGAGCTCTCCCTGTGATCTCCCCAAGCCTTTAGCGGGGAGCAAGCCTTGAGCTCCCTTTCATGGGCTGCGTTGTGACCTGGCTTCAAAGTGCGAGAAGAGGTTCCCCAGCTCCTTTTGTGCTGCGCGGTCTCTTAATTGCACTTTTAAACACAGTGTAATTTTTTTAATTAACATTATGGTTTCAGAGGGCAGAGAAGCTTGCACTATGCTAATTACAAACTGGAGTAGTCAGCGTAGAAATTCAAGGCTCCGGTTACCGGGGCCGAATGCAGTTTTTATGAAGGATTTCAAAGATCCTCCATGGGCTCTGTGTTCTGAGTTATCATTAGCATTTGATAACATAAAGAATTTTTATAACATGTGACAGATTTCAATGTGAAGATTTTACCTGATAACTGGAAAATTTACATAAAGACCTTCATTAGCTCTCCGCTCACATTACTGCCAGCGTAAGAACTACGGCATGCTGTCTCCCTGCGAGATGGGGATGGGGAGCCAAAGAATTTGTGCTTTATAATAAAATTTATAGTACTTTACGAAGGGAGGTTATAATAATCCGCAGCGATGTTGGAAATTGGAGCAGTACAAAGAATGAAAGAGAGCGTGAGAGGTGGTGGGAAGGGATGCTTCAGGACTGCTGCGTGGCAGAGGACAGAGAGCCACAGCGAGGGTGGGCATGAAGCTTCCTGAAGGGGCACTCACCAGGACGTGGCCAGACCTTGACAAACTCGCATTAGCCTTCTTTCAGATGGCTTCTTTGCAGTGTTTTGACGCTCTCTGTGCCAGTTCCTGAATTTCCTCCCAGGCCAACAAGACTCCCCAGCACCTTCAACATTAGCTAAGGCAAGACGCCTAACTTTTACCGCAGGAGAAGCAAGCAGTCTCAAGATGAGGCATAGGCTCCACTCCTCAGGTCTCCAACTGTACCATCAAAGTCATATAATACACCTTACAAGCCTCATATAGTCGTGTTGCATAGGGAACAACCACGCTGTGTTTTCGGAGTTCCCTTTGGAAAGAAGTCTCCATTTCTTTCCCAGTTTTTCAGGCTCAGTGCTTGGAGAAACCAAAAAGCAACCTTAGATCAATGATCAAACTTTCATAGTAGATGGCTTTTATTTTTACAAAATATTTGCTTCCAGCAGAGTGTATCTTAATTTACAAATGCAGAAATCTGTCATTAAGCTTTGACCCAGCTTCATGGCATTGTCAAATGCAATAACGTATCTTTTAATAGTTTTATATCAAGTAAGGATATAACATATCATTAGTTTAAATGTATTTGCAAGCAATTACCCCCACCAGGATATTTGTGAACGCTCATGCAAAATTGATGAAATTCTGACATGCTTAAACATTGTTCATTTAGCTCTATTCCTTATGTATAGAAAAAATAGAATAAATAATTCCACTGCCACTTGCAAACTACTGCTCGGCATTTTCATTCTGCTCGTGGTTTCTGTCCTGCCTTTAAACTATAGCCTTTGGTGATCATTTGGAAATACAGTTTCATATATGTTTAATTTTAAATAGATGTACTAGATTATTCATTCCTCTTATTATTGTTCAATGCAGTAATTTAAACATGGACTAGATTTACTGCATGTCAGCTGCCTTTCTTTTACGAAATGGGATAAATTATTAAATGAGTAGAGGTTGTTTGACAACGAGTTTTCCAGTACTTCACAAAAGAAAGACCTTTGACATTCAGCTGTCTTTTGAAAAGAATAAAGAGTAAATCAATTAAGTCTCTATGCTGCGGTTCAAAAACACACTGTTGTGGCACATTCTTGCTTACCTCCAAGTTGACTTCGGAAGACTCAACCCAGTGCAGCAGTACCACTAGGGAAATTATTGATTTAATTGTCAGGTCGCCTAGCAAGCAGCACCCTGGCCCAGCTCCCTTAAATACAGACATTTCTACAACTCCTCCACTCCATCCTCAAGCTACAAGAAGCATCAACATCAACCTCCACTAATATTTGACACCACGCTGGAAGACTTTCTTTTAGAAGTCCTTATTTTTGGTTGCATCCAGCAGAGGCTCGGACTTTCCAAGGAGAGAGATCTTAATTGCCATCTGTTGAGAACGCTTTCTGTTTCTGAGCTTTCATGTGAGATTTTCCAGGAAGCGGAGGGGACATCAGGTGTGAGACATTGAAAGCTCACATCCAACTTGGATACCAAGATCTTCCCTTCCAAGGAAAGCCACAAGTGGATGGGAAGCTGCACCGGCAGACCCCACAAACAGATCTTTTCCTTATCATTGGCGTGGCCTTCACTAATTGCAGTATTTAACACAAAGTTTGCAAAGCACTCAAGATGCTTTAGAAGGAAATGTGTCAGCTTAAGATATTAGGTCTGTGAAATAACATAATTTAATCTAAATCTGTAACCCAAACAGAACCTAATTACAATACAGAGAATTTAAAAAGAAGTCAATTTAATCAAAACAAAATCTAACTAAAATCTTGCTTTCCGTACCAACACTCATCAACAGCCATCTAAACTCAGCAGTACAAAGGGAAGGATGTGAGCATACACAATGGAATCTGAAGTTTGCAACCCAGCCTTGGCGTGGTGAGAATTTACGTATCGCAGCTATCATTTTGTTTGGTTTTGCAGAAATCAAAGATGAAGCTTTCTGCTCTGTCAGAACTCAGATTTCTTTAATTTCAGGAAGTGCTCTAGATCACACTTCACATCTTTTTGCTCATGTTTTTCCATTCCCAAGTAACACAAACACTGTCTACAGTTGGGGCCAACCCAAGACATAGAGGGAAATCTCTGCAATCACATACAGAAGCAGACGATGCAGCCTTGGAGTCTCCATCTGTGAAGGATGCTGCTGCTGTCGTTAGGTTGGAGCTTCGTTCACTTTCGGCATCCCAAGTGATGGGATTTGCATTGGCTCCCAGGGGAGCTTGCTTCTTCCTGGAAGCTTTCTATGCCGTTCACCCCCAGGTTGCTTTTCCTCACCCTTCCCTGCAAAAGAGTTCTGCAAGCAGCACGATAGCTCACAGGAGGTCTCTGGGCCTGAGGGCTCCTCCACGGACCCATGTGTGGGGTGTCAGGGCTGTGGCTGCCACCATGTTAGACAAAGATGCATGCATCTTCAAGCCAGATATTATTTAAAACTATATACATAGATATAAAGTTACCTCTTCTCATAAATCATTACCATGCTGCAGTATTTTGCCTCGTAGCAGAAAAATGAAAGCAGCAAAGGTAGGGCTTGCAACCGAGTATTTTAAGGATGCGAATGGGCAAAGCAGCTCACCGGGATTTTGCAAACTCTCCAATCCCACTTTAAAGTATTGCTTGCAGAGAAAAGGTTAAATGAGGTTTAAGTGCAATGTAATAAACCTTCACTGTTCATAAAGTCGCGTGATAAATGTGCGTGCTGTTGCTCCGGATAAGAACGCCAGGGTCGGAAGGCGAAATGGGGAGGCGACGGCCCCAGGGAGATGCTCCAGCCCACCCATGTAGTACAGGGCAACTCCTCATCCACTGCAGATGCACTGCTTGCTCAAAACAGGGGAATTCTGACGTTTGCAGTTCGCTTCTGACTCTGAGCACAAAGTGACTGTCTCTTGCATGCATCTCTCACACTCTTGGTCCTGTTGGGAAAGGGGAGCTGGGGCAGTTTGGGCATTTGTTTGGGAACAGGGCTGGCCAGGACCCTGAATGTGAAGGACAGCTGCAGGGGCTGGAGCCAATCCTACTGCAGGCAGGAAGCATCTCAACACAGCAGAGGGCCCAAGGCAACAAATGCACCCTCTAACTGCACTTGCAGGGGAGTGGAACGGAGCTTCAATTATTATTCTTATTGTAAAGTGAAACTCTGATTGCTAGGGGCATCCCAATTTTACCGAGCTCATTTTATCTTCCCTATGTTTATTTGAATTATATGTCCTCTGCTTGCAATAAAAAATGCCATATACCCCATCGCCACAAGTAGCAGTTTATATAAGCATAGCATTGTCCTGATGAGTTCAGAGATGAACCCATTTGCTTATAGAATTTCTCCAGAATTTGTAAGATTTGTGATTCAGAAAATGAATCAAAAGTGAAACACCTTTAGTCCTTTAGACTAGATATCAGGAAGAAATTCTTTACTGTGAGGGAGGTGAGGCACTGGAGCAGGTTGCCCAGTTAGGTTGTGGATGCTCCCTCCCTGGAAGCATTCAAGGCCAGGCTGGATGGGGCTGTGAGCAACCTGGTCTAGAGGGAGGTGTCCCTGCCTACAGCAGTGGGATTGGAACTAGGTGATCCTAAAGGTGCATTCCAACCCAAACTGTTCTACGATTCTATGATCTTGTGTGGGGAGGAGTGGTAGTGCTTGCAGATTTGATTCATGAGGTATGGAAGCAGTCAAAGGATAATGATCCTGTTTAAAAAAAAAAAAAAAAAAAGAAGTAAAAAGAGAAATAATATAGCATAAACTTTCAATGTCTCCTCCCATTGGGTCCTCAGAAACAGGGCAAATTTGGCCCTGATGTGGGCTAAAATGTAACGCCAAGCTGGTCAAAACCCCACCTTGCCAACACTGGAAGAGCATCATAGAACGAATCATAGAATGGCCTGGGTTGAAAAGGACCTCAAAGATCATCGAGTCTCAACCCCCCTGCTAACTGCAGGGTCACCAAATCAGTCTGCTTCTGCATATGCTGCATGTGATATTGGTGCCAGCAGAGAGGGCCTTGGGAAGAGCAGGACCCAGAGGCCCTGTGGGGCAGACAAAGACAGGTATCCTGGTGACGTATGGGACAAGAGGGGACAACCAGGTCAAGGACCTCTCGCTCATCCTCTGCAGTACTGGGATCCGGGAGAGACTTTGTGGAGACTTAAAAATACACCAAAGTCTGATGAAGAATGGAGTAAATGGGAGATGGATTTCATTCCTTGGCCATGTCAAGCCCAGATGCTCCAGCTGGTGAGAAGGAGAAGGGATTTTCCCCATGGGACATCTAGCAATAAGGACTTCACATCAGCAGCACATCAAGAGACAACATTGCTCTGAGTGCCTTAAAATAATAAAGAAGAAAAAAAAAGGAGAGTCCTTTTAAGAGGTTTCTTCACAAGTTGCATCCTTCAAAACCAATACATACAGAGACCACGCAAATCGCCGTGGTGCCCATGAAGCACGAAGAACCATGGTGGGAAAGACCAGGCGTTTTCAGGAGGGGATTATTTCCCCTTCCCCATGCTGCAGGATGCCCAGGGCAGGCAAGCCATGAACTGCATGCTCCATAGGAGGGCTGGCAAACATTCAGCTGCAAGTGGAAGCATCACACAGGCGAGGTGCTTGTTAGTGTAAGAGCCCCTCCATAAACTGTGTTTGTCTTTTCTTTTTTTTTTTTTTTTTTAAAAACAATAATTTCCTTCAAATTGGATTGTCGTCATGATCAGAGAGTCATTTGCTGGAAGAAATTGCTAATTACACACATGTCCCCTGTAGGGAGGATGTACAGCAAAATGAGCGTTTGGGAGGGAATTTCTTGTGTTTCCTACAATTTCACCCACGGACATTTTCCTACAGGGCAAACTCCAAAGTTCCTCTTCATCTGACTTCAGCGAGTGTTGGCTCAGCACAGCCCTGGGAGAGTCTGCTGTGTATGTTTTGGTCAATGACAAAACAAAACATGAAAACAGACACTCTGAATCACTCAGATCCCGTAGGACACCTCGTTCCTCCTGCTGACATCTGCAGTATTTCCTCTCAGCCTGTTCCCACCTCGGCATTCGCTGGTCGGCCTGCATGACTTCCCTCCATCTCCTGGGAGACCCATCCACAGATCACTATGATACTTTTTCTCCATTTCACCACTGTAAGTTTTACTTCACTCAGGTTCATCCCATTACGCCTTCCACTTAAAATACCCCAAGATGAATCCTCTTATACATACGTACAGGGCATGTATTTCGGCAGCGATGCTGTGCTGCCGTAGCCGTGCTGTCCCTCACCCTTGGCATACTCAGGGCCGGGCAAGACAAGGCCCTGTTTTCAGCTGACCTCAGCCCAGCTCCAGGTGAGAAGGTGCCCAGAACACCATGTGTTCTCCAACACCCACATGCCTGCAGCACCAGCGTGTCCACATTCCAGGACAGAAAGGACAGCAGAAAGAGCTTTGTCCACCAGCATTCACAATTCTACAGTTTGAGCGTCCTGCTTCATCTGCAGGCTCGTGAGAGTACTTGCTAGAGAAATATCCGCTCACCTCTTTTACTAAGTTTACAGGTGATCCACAGAAGAAAACATTTAGAAGGCACAAACCTAAAGAGAACTAGCGTTTCCTCCTTCAGATAGGACAGAACAAAACGCATCACCCTGATGACTACAGCACCGTGCTTCAGGCCTTGCAGGAGAAGTCTGCAAGAACGATGCATCCTTTGGTCACGTAGTAACCTTGTGGCATTCAAAGAAACCCAACTGGATGAAGGCAGTGGGCCAGACTCATTCCTGGAGCAGCCCCACTGCAAGCACTCCATTGTATTTACTAACCACAGGAAGTATCACAGCTCCAGAGAACAGCTGCATAAGATCCTTCCAGTAAAAGTATAATAGAGGATAGTAACAAATACTTTTATTTTGAGACCTTGGGGTTTTCAGACAAAAGCTGGTGAAAGTAGCTGGGGCAAGGCATTCTTCATCAGCAAATCCTGTTTTGTCAGAGAGGAACTTGGTGCAGGGAACCAGCACATCTGGACAGAATTTCATTTACAGCAAAATTGAACCAGGGCGATTCGGTGACAATACATTCTGAAGTTAAATTTCATTGGAACAGAGTGAGTCAGTTATTCACTGCAAGAGAAGAAGTGGTCCTGAACTGTTACTTTACATTATATTCCTAATTATAAGAGAAAGGAAACGCATAATTGGAACGAAACCTTTTGATTTATTGAACCAGAACATTTTGACTAATTCAAAATAGCACGTCCCAGAAATGTGTTTTTCACAGGCAATTTCAACTTGGTGCTTTTGTTCCAGTTCAGAACAAACCTCTATGATTTGAAATAGCAAATTTCCCAGTTAAATAGAAAGATGGTGCATGAGAAAAGCAAGCAGCTCACACAACACTGATGGGGATATTACGCTCAGCTCCCTTTTCTAGCAACTTCTGAGCAGCTTTAGGACCTCCGAATAGACAAAACAGAGCACAGGATGCAGAAGGAAACAGGATGTTAGTGATACGCAGAAGCCAGAAAGGAAATATGGTGCTCATCCTCTACAGAGATGCATCATCTGCTATGTGTCGCTATGCATTCCTATACACCTGAGGAAACTGGGTGAGACTCAAACTTCATTTAATTCAGCAGTCAAAGCACACCTCATTGATCAAGGCATCCCTCGCTGATCCCACCAGTAGACTGAGGCACAGCTCTGCTATTGAGGTGTCAAAGCAGAGCTCCCGTGGCCAAACCCAGACGGTCACCACCAGCCATGCCACAGGGCTCTGCTGAGGGACACGGAGGGTGATGCAGACCTCTGAAGAACAAACACCCATCAGAACGTTCCCTTGCCTGTGTCCAGAGCCATGCTGAGCCAACCATGCAAATGCATGGGCCTATGGGTGAATCTGAGCTACGGGAGTTGAACCCATGGCCAACTCTCACCTTGCAGGCCAGAATTCAAGCCTCAGTTCTGCTGCAGAAACAGAGGAGTTATTCCAGGGCTCTCTGGGCTCCTCCCTATGCTTCCAGACCCCATTCCCACTGCACAGCAAAGAGCTGGGGAGGTGATGCATTTCCATCCCTGTCATTGTTTGTATCGAAAGGGAAAACATGACCAGGCTATCGAGTGGTTAACTACACAACTGCTACCTAATGATCCTAATTTGCATGATTTTAATAATTATGAGTAAAACCAAACTGTTAAGTTGCACTTTCTGCTTCAGCAAAACTGAGCTATAATTGTGTAGAGAATAATTTTATGGGTGAAGTGTGCCCTATATTATAAGAGATTAGAATAAAGTGCTCTAATATTCAATGTCTTAGCAGGTGCAGGCACTTACCTGGGCAATTAAAATCTTTTTAATATACAAATCACAGCCAATGAGACTATTGGCATGACAAACTGGATCTTTCAGAACATATTGTGTTTGTCTAAAATAGATTTTTGTTTGCTAGCAATAATTTCTCTAACTTCTGTTTGAAAGAGGAAATGAGTGAGGCAGACTAATATGCAGAAGATTCTTAAAATGCTTGTATTATATCATTGCTGTAAAAGTATTGACATGTCCTTTTCTTTGTGTAATACATGCCCTTTGATTAATACATCCTTTTATAAATACACCACATATAACAATTGACCTATTTCAATCTTATATTTGCTGGGGAGTACTGGGCTGGGGTGAATAGAATTTGGCCTTGAATTAACAAGCAGATCACGAAAAGCATATGAAATTTTCTTTAATTGATTGATTCATTAAGTTCATTAAATGCCCTCCTTTGTGCTCAGAGTATTCTGTAAATGCAGGCAGGTAAAATAGGTGCAACGTCTCCTGTGAGATTCATAGGAAAATATTTTCCAGTTATCTCTGAGCAAGAAAAGAAGAAAAGAAAATGGGACTCCACCAACACCCAGTTTCAGATCTTTGCTTCCATTTGAAATGCCACGATTTGGAATCTAAACACTTGACATTTTAAAAAAGAGTGAAGGCAGAGACATGGGGCTTATCACCCAGGGCCCCCAGCTCTCCCTCACACCCAGAAAAATCACTTCCCAGTGTTTCATGCTCCAAAAATAGGCCTCTCTTCAGGCAGGGCAAGCACTGTTGGCAGCCTCCCCCATACCTGGCATCACCCTGGGCAGCTGCCTCCAGGGAAAGGCACAGTGGGATGTGCTGCATCACTTGGGTCTGTACCTGTGGCCATGGGGATGCACCGGCCCCATTCTGGCTGCACCAGGGAACATTTTGCCTTCCCAGAGGAGCTGGTGGTTCCTACACAGCTCTGTGCCAGCAAATACTCTGTGCTCAGGGCATCGTTTGGCCACCCCAAGGCCCCACAGAGCTCTGTGAGTCCAGGCCTCCCACATCACTGTCCCTGGAGCTGTGCAAGATCCATGAAGACGTGGCACTGAGGGACATGGTTTAGTGGGCACAGGGGGGACGAGCTGATGGTTAGACTTGATGATGTTAGTACTTTTCCAACCTTAATGATTCCACGATTCTATTCTTCTCCTTTAGGCTTGCTCTTGTTAAATCTTAAGCATGGGAAAAATCCCTGAAATTACAAGTGCCTTAATTAAAAACAAACTAATGCAAGCTCCAAGCCTCTCTGCTTCTGCTGTGGAAGCACTTTAAAACTGAGCTTTGATTCATACTGAAGCTCCTCCTTAGGTCCTTCAACATCCAGACACACCAGCATGCCTAGGACCAACATTTTTCTTCACCATTTCCAAGTTTGCTGGAAATCACATCTCTGCAGCTGCTTTCCATACTTTTTTGCATCCTCATTTCTCAGCCAGAAGTCTTTCACTATAAACCCACTAATTAATTATTTGGATAGTTATGCTCAAGTCAGCAGACCATTAAGCCTATGCCTAATATTGCACGTGTGGCGTGGCTGCTGGGAACTGCATAAAGATAAGCATGCTCCTATGCAGTGTGCTGAATTACCTGCAGAAGCTGCTTTTATACAAGTGCAGAATTGCCTTTGCATGGGAAAGCAGAGGACAGGCAGGTATTTACCAGGCTGCTTAAACACCCTGTGAAAGGAATAAGGTATTCTTAACAAAATCTCTCAACATTTTGATGAGATATCTGGAGTTGAATCACAGAATTATAGGGATTGGAAGGGACCTCGAGAGATCATCGAATCCAACCCCCTGCTAAAGCAGATACCCTACAGTAAGTCACACAGGTGGGTGTCCATATGGGCCTTGAATATCTCCGTAGAAGGAGACGCTACAACATCTTCGGACAACCTGTTCCACTGCTCTGTCACCCTTACAGTAAAGAAGTTCTTCTGCATGTCTGTATGGAAATTCCTACTGAAATGCAATGGAAACCACAGCAATGACAGCAAATCAACAAAGCCCTAGGCTGCAGCAAGTGAGGATTCACTCAAATACAACAGCCATGGGCACAGAAACAAAGGAAAGAAGCTGCTTACCTTCAGAACACCTCAGATATGCAGGGATCTTCAGTATGCTCTCACCTCCCCTGCCAACCCTTACATGAGGTCTGGGAAGGGCTGGATCCTGGCTCCACCCCTTCCACCTGAGTGCACTGCATGCACCTGAGCTCCCCTGGGTTGGCCCTGCCTTCCTACCAGGTGCTCAATCACTGTTCCAAGCCATGACTTAGCATTTCTGCTATACGTACATTCAAGTTTCAGGCCATTGCTCCTTGTCCTATTGCTATGCACCACTGAAAAGAGCCTGGCCTCATCCATTTGCCTCCCATCTCCCTTTAGATATTTATACACATTGATCAGTTCCCTCCTCAGTCTTCTTGTCCCCAGGCTGAACAGCCCCAGGTTACTCAGCCTTCCCAAAACAAGAGCGGAAGCAAACTGGAAGAGCATCCCATTGCCAACCGCCACGTAGGCATTTCAGTGCCACTCTCAGCAGCGTTCCAAGAAGCTCCCTTCCCCAAAGACCAGACGCACGCGTTCCCCACGCGGCCCTGCTGTAGGGCAGGGTGGGAGCAATGCTGGGACGGACAAGGAGCTGCTCCAGAGGGTCCTGCTGCCCTGCCCGGGGGCTCCGGCAGCAGCTCGCGGCGGCCCCCACCTCCACCACCCGCCGGCTGCCTGACCTCGCGGCGCTGGTGATGCATTGTCCCGTCACCCTTGCCGTTTACAGCAAAAAAGCTATTTAGCCGGTGCCTGCAACCCTTCAGCTCACAGTGCCTTGACAGCAGAGGTTATAGGGAAAAAAAAAAAAGAGAGAGGGAGAGAAAGAAAGAACAATGTGCAATCGGCACTGCATTAGAGATGGAAAAAGTACTTAAAGCCTGCAACATTCATCAAGGCTGAATACATAAATGCCACATTTTGAATAAGCCAAGCAAAAGACAATGACAAAGGAAAGGCGCGTTGCTTCAGGAATCTCTATCATTTTCATTTGCTGCTGTCAGGAACCTGTTTTTTGCCTCTCACTCTATCAGCCATTATAGCATTAATGAAGTAACCTCACATAGTTATTGACTGGCTTGTCAGAGTCCCTGCCTGATCCCTTAATAGAAACCATTGGTCTTCAGTTAAAAATGGGGTGAGCTGGGAGGTGCTGTGGGCATGTGCTGAATTTCAAGTGCACTCCTGAGGTTATCAAAAGCCATGAAATGCAAATTATTATATTTTTTAAACACACAGATTTCATGCAACTGAGCATATAAAATTGACTAATACTGTACTTTATGCATTCCTAATAATGTTTCCAAATATGCTCTGCATATGATCTTTCCCCAGAAAGTTGTGGGTGGTATTTGAATAAGCAGAATGGGCCTAGTTTTATTTCATGAATAAAGTAGTTTCCTGAGTGTTGCAAGTCTCCGTTCCTTCTAATATAAAGTAATGTTTATGCACTGTCTGTTCAAACAACACGGGTAATCCTTTGTCTGAATTTCTGTCTCAGATCAAAATCATTTTTCCTTCATCTTTTTTTTTTTTTCTTTTCCTCCTTTCGTAAAGTATCCTAAGCCTCAGAACGAGTACATTCTCATTTACTAGAAACCGAGGGTTGGCAGAGGGTCCAGAAATAACTTCTCACAAAAGTAACAAACCCAAGGTGTAACCTGAAGTGTTGAGCTGCTGCTCCAGCACCCCCACGCCACAGCGTGCAGGATGCAGGAAGGAGCTAGGTGCTGGGCACTGCCCACGCAGGTACGATGGCAGACGCACTTTTGCACATCTCCTGGGTGAGGGTGAGGCAGGTGAGGGGTTTTCCAGCTCGGTGTTTGGTACGGGGAGACGCTGTGGGTGGCTCTGAGGTTTCTCTGCTCTGATGGTTTCCTCTATGGCTCTCGGCATCCTGTTCCTGAGCAGCACGAAGCATCCCCACGTGTGGCGTTCCCAAACCCTACGTCGCTGCTTGGCTGGCTCAGGCAGCTTGCTGAGGTCAACCCTTACCTACAGGTGGGACTTTAAAAGCTTTTCATCCACACCGGTGGCCCTGGTGATGGTGCTACTCCCTCATCTTCCTATTCAGTAAGGTCTCAGAGGTTCAGCGCCGCGGCTGATTTGGAAGACAGCGATGAGACGTCTCACGTCTCATCCACCGTAGACAACAGTGGGAGAAAGAGCTGCTCAGCCAAAACTTATTTGAGATTGCTTAGACCTCCTGGGTACAGAAAACTGGGTTGGTGCTCTCTGAAGAGCAGGCTCCCCTAATAATTGTAGTCTTTTCTGATTGGGACAAAAAATCTCCAAGAAAACTCTCCTGGCGCTTCCACATCCCTGGTCTGAAATTAAGTGCATTTTTTCTCCTAATGAATACTCTGTTTGTTGATTTAGCGACACTTTTTATGAGTCTGAAACATCAGGAGATTCCCATTTTTTTTCCTGCTCTCGTCAGTTGTTCTCAGGCTGCTTCCCTCCCCCCAGAAATGCACATTACCTAATAATGGCTGAAGCGCCTTCGCTTTAACCCGTCTCCAAACACGTTCTCGGCCCGGTGCTCCAGGACAGAAACAGCCACACCGTGCACTCACCAAGTCACACGAGCAGCAGTGAAGTAGCACATCCCAGCCATGCTCTCACCTCATTGCTCCCATCACCTGCGTGTGCTCCATGCTCTGTCTGGGCACTGATCCCAAAGGTGCAGCAACAGCACCTTCCCAAGAACCAACACTGGGCCGTGGGGCTCCTGCAAAGCGTCTTAGTTCAGCACGGTGGGCAGGATGCACAACAGAGACAGTGTGCCTGGGGTCTGTTGGGGTCTGTAGGAGGTGGATCTTCCTCCTCAGGAAGGCCAGGTGCTGCTGTGACCATTTCTATTGCAGGTGTTTATCATGGGCTCCCCCAGAGCTCAGCATTCTGAGTGCTCCTGGATGAAAACCAAATCCGGACTGTCATCGTCATGCGGTGCAAACTCATCCCGGCTGAAATTAAACAGGTTTGTTCCTTATACATGGGGAAAAAAGCCAACGACGTAACACCAATTTTCAGAAGATTCAAGGGTCACGACCGATTAATTGTGACCCACGAACCCTGCACTTCCCACCAAAGCTCAGAAAAATTGGTGCTCATGTTGTGGCCCAGTGCGAAGCCCCAGCTGCCAGGAAGCAGCTCTTGTGGCTGCTCAGCTCTGCGCTCCGGTGACCTCATGTCATGACGTGGCAGGAACACGGGTCAGGTACTGGGTGTGCAGCACAGGCCCCAGAGAATACCCCATGGAGCAGTGAGCAGCCTGCATAGGGCACTGCTGCCCAGAGCCTGTCCATCGTGAGGTTCTAATTGCACTTAATGATTGCCGAGAGGAACTGAACAATCACAAGCGAGCTTCGGTTTTCCTGGCGATTAATATTGCTATTACAAAAATTGTTAATGATTCTTAGACTGAGGAGCAGCAGAGATGTTGAGCATCCCCAAGAAGATGCAGCCCACGTGGTCCTTGCGCTGTGCTTCACAGCTTTGTCCTTACCACAAACACGCCTCCACGAATGCCAGCCCCGGTGAGAGCCCAGAAATCCCTCCTAACTGACTGAAAGAAGCTCTTCTTTCTTTGAACACCCCAGTCCTAGACCCAAGACAATCATTTGGGGACGTGCTCTCCTTTCCCAGGAGCAGCATGCCCGGTGTTTGTGCTGCAGCTGCCGCTGCAGGCAGTGCGCGGTGAGCACCGCTGCACTGAATGGAGAACTGAGATCATCCTTCAAGGTTGCTAAATATCAGATTTGTGATTGCACTTGCTGTATGCAAACAGGCCCGCTATTTTGTGTGTTTTGTTGAGTGCAATATATTTGGCATGCAAAAGAAGTGTCTTTGGGGATTTCTGTTAAATAAGCAGTCTGGACGCATTGTGAGCAGCAAAGCAATTAGCATTCACCCAGCCCAGCAGGGCAGCAATTTAAACTTTTACAGGGAGTCAGAGTTCAGGATGCTGCCCTGCCATCAACTTTCCACATACAGAAGGGAAACAGACTGGAATATCCAAATGTTTCAAGCTACACTGGGTTAAGTGAAACTCCAACAGACACATTGCTATGGGGATACTGCTTAATCCGCCCCAGGATTTACTGCTGTTGTATGCTTGGTGTGGAGGTCTTGGAGGGTCAGAAAGGGCTGAGCTCAGTGCAACTATTTCATACTGCATTACAAAGTTTCTGACCGTACCTGTAATCCTCAGATTCGTTACATTGCTATGCAGACGCACGCAAACACTGCACGCAGATGGAGCTGCGTCGCGCCCTGCCCGCAGCAATGCCATGGCACGGGGAGGAGGGAGGCAAAGCGCTCTGCTGCTCGCGCTGTCCAGGAAACAGCAAGTTTGCGTCGAACAAAGCAAACAAACAGAGAAGTCAGAAGGGGGGGGAAAAAAAAAAAAAAAAAGCCCTACTGCGCTGGATTGATTTAACTCTAAGTGCACGGTGCCAGAGAAATGGATTTTTTTCACCCATTAGGCAGTCCTTTTTACAAAGATAGGATGTGAGCACTGATTAGCACTCAGAGAGTGGAGCGTGTTGGGGTGGATGTGGATGTCTGGGCTCTGTGTGCTGCTTCTGCTCATCCCTTGCTCCCCAGGCACAGCCCCTCCTAGGGCTGCCAATGGGGACAGGGCTGCTGCCACCATGGAGAGAAATGCTTTGCCCCACGTCATGCAACCCTTTGGGGCTTCCAGCAAGGAACCAGCAACACGTTTATTTCCTTGTTCCCCCAGCCTGGGCTGTTGCTAACAGGAGAAGGCACAACGCACTAGGAAGAGGAGATAAGAAGGAAACGTGTAGCAGCACATCAGTGAGTAGATGATTCACACCCTGAAACAGCAAAACAACCTGACAAGGAAGGAACTCTGGGTACCGCAGAGCTAAATATATTTTATTAACAAAAAGAAAGGGGACGTATCGAACCATCATCTTGTTGCCTGGGGAAGTACTTGTCATTGTTCCGCTGGCTTTTCTGAGCCAAAAGTGCTGGAAAATTCATTGAGTTTTTGGTGGGGTCTTCTTGCTTCAGGTAAATACATTCCAAAGCAAAAGGCAAAAGCACAAGGAAGCAGCGTACCAAACTGCAGGCTCCTTGCAGTTTGTGCATCACCCACCTTTACGGGAGCATCACATTAGAAGAGAACACGGGCGTGCTTCTTGCAATACAAGCAGGGTCTGTGAGGTGCTTGCGGTGCAGTCTGTACCATGCAAAGCAAGTGCTGAACACACAGCACAGCCCCTGTTTCTGCTTTCACGGCCCTCCCCATATCCTGTCTCCACCATGCACAGAGATAAACTCTCACTCCTAAGTTTTCTTTTCCCGGCACAAGTGTATTTTCTAATTGAAAAAAGAGGCAACTTGCTTTAATGTCACTGGCTTCAGTTAAGCACAGTTTGTTAGAACAGCTCCCGAGTCTATTTATTATTTATTAAAGAAAGGCTGGTCATTTTCCAGGGTGGGAGTGGACGCCTTCAGCTGCAGCTTCATGGAGTAAATCACTCTGCCTTGCTTTAGGACATGGGCAGGTTACCAACAGGGGCAGGAAAAGTCTTTCTTTTACCGATGAAGGGTTGCATAATGACAGCTTGGGCAGTTTAAGCCTCCCTGGCAGCAGTGGTTGTTTCTGGTCACCATTCAAGGATGAGATGCTGGCTTTGTTCGAGGGATTCTCATCTGGCCCCTCAGGTGTGGGAGCACTACAACGTCACCGTGCCAGGCACAGGAGCAGAGCAGGGACATGCTCACGTCCCTCTTGCCCTCAGCACAGGGGAGCTGCTCCGCACAAAAGGGCAAGTCCCACTGCGCAGGGACTCCAGAAATAAGGCACACGTGAGCACCTCGCATTTGGAGGGAGCTCCCCACACACTGCAGGCACCTCCATTTCCAAGAGCACCAACTGTAGGCCCGTCCCAGGGCGGCACTCGCAGGCAGGGGACCATTAAACACCAGCTCCAGAGCAGGGGTCTATACAGCCAATGAGGGGCCCATAAAGCCATTCCAAGTCGTATTTTTGCTTTTTTCAATTAAAAAAGCTTTAACTTTCCCCTCACCACTTCTGGACTGAATTGGTTTGATCCAGAGAGGTAGTTATGCATAAGAGTAACCATTTTATATTGAATTTCTCATGCAACACAACTCACCAATTACAAGGCAGGGATGCAATTCTATGATTTATAATACATTATACTGTTAAGTAATATAACATTATAGATACAATTTGTACCCATCTCTCCATGGATTAGAGAGGTGGCACACGAAGAGTGGATCATTAAACAGCAGTGCAAGGCCAGGGGCCAAGCACTTCTGTTTAACAAGCTGCTCCAAGTACCACCTCTCTAATCCATGGAGAGACAGAATAAATTGTTCCTGTATCTTGTTATAAATCATGTTCTTTTGGGTTTTCTCTCTTTTTTTAATTAAAAATAATAATAATAATGATTTCTGTTTAGGGTCATCTATTCTGGGGCTTAAGCTTAAGCTGAAGGGGCTTTTGTTCTGGAAAGGCCTGAAGACTGACTGTGTAATTTACAATCTAGCCAAATCTGGGGGCAAGGGGCCACAAGCAGCAAGAGCAGGCCGGGAGCATGCAACTTTGCAAGAAGGTGTTGCACAGTGACCTGAGAGCAACCAGTGGCCCATTGGCACCCAGCTTGCATGGCAAACCCCACTGCTTGCATGGCAAACCCCACTGCAAGCATAGTGACACTGTGACACTCCCTTCATAGGTGGTGATGCCATGCATGCACATGAGATGCTCCCCAAGGCTCAATAATCCTTCTGCAGTTCCATGCCAATGTTACAGTGCAGACGAGGCCAAGAAAGGTGAGGTTGGTGCAGCAGTACTTCGGTACTTCTGTGCAGGGTGCACTATCCATGGCAGCTGAAGGTGAGCAACTGCAGTGCTAATACTGGGGCACCGTGCCAACTCCATTACAACCCCCTTAACTGTGACTACACCATTTGATAACGGTACAGTCACACAGCTCCTGAGGAGGGGAGCACCAGGAAGGAGGCTGAAGATAGAAGGACTCTGTTAGGCTGCCTTATAGGCCCTAACTCATCATGTGACAAGTCATTGATTTCTATCGACGATTTCATTGTAATGTCAGAATGCAACCCAAATTCATCTTTCATCCGCTTCAAAAGTAAACAATGGCCCTTGGAATAGAAAAAGAAGAGAGCTAAAAAAATAATAATAGAGCCCATCTTTTTTTCTGAAAGCCTAATGAAGAACCAAGATCATTTGGTAGCTATGTAGAGCACAGCAAACTATTGATAGAGGATGTGTTATCTGGCCAATTTTATCAGTGCTTCTATTTGCAAATTATTCACAAGCCTACCGCAATTCATCTGATTCCTTTCAATTTATGAATCTATATTAAATTTGTATTCCACAGAAACTATTTCCAGCCTAAGAAGATTTTCTGAGCGATATTTACAGCATTTGCTGATGAGACAGCATCAGCTCTACCACAACACGGTGCTCTGGCTGAGCAAGCCAATCTTAAGTAAGTAAAGGCTGAGGGAGACTTGGATATCAGGCCTTTGACACGTTATGTTTGCAGAGAGTGACAAAAGAAAAGTTGGTGGGACTTGGCATTGATATTGCATTATGTTATGCATTTCTTTTAAAGAAGAGCAACAATCAACTCTAAAATTATTGTGGATCCATTCATACTCGTGTAGAATATATGTTCCCATGGTCTACAGTGCAAAAGATGGGGCCAAGTAATTTGGGATTTTTTAGTCCGATTACCTCTGAACCTCAGCTCTGGTCTGGGGTTTTGTGTGGTTTTCCACAGCAAAATGTGTACGCTCACGTGGGATAGAGAAGTATTTCATATGTCAGAAAAATGCAAATTGAAGTTTTCTAATTTCTTGTTTTCAGACACCTGTTGTTCTTCACCACGAGTGTTTTCATAGACACGATTCTGTACATGGTGCAGGCGAAAAGTTCCACTGGACTTCAGGCTTAGACACTCCCCAAGTCCTCCACAAATGTCAGGCAGATAGGGATACTGAAATACAGATTTCTGTGCCGCGATGAAAGCGACCCTGGAGCCTTAATGACAATAAAATAAAATTATGAAAATACATCATTTCAATTCCACAGGAATCCAAATGATCTGCAAAAACTCCCTACGCAATTTTCCTGCAGCAGAGCTCCTAATGAAGCTGAGGGGCCAACCTTCCCCCTACACCACACAGCCTGCCAGTGGTGGATGGTGCAGGGCTGTGATGAGCTTAATGGGTAAACTCAGGCTTCAAGGTGGAGACCAAGCCACTGAGGTCCAGTTGCTGGCCGTATCTTAGCCCTCAGTCAACTGCTTTTCTTAGTGATGGACCATCACTTGATACAAACTTAATTGTGAGGCATTTCTCTGGGGCATGTTAAGATAGGTTGCGATTTCAACACTTGTTATTTGGACTAGTGTTTTAAGTAGTTATCTTTAAGCAGTCTCAAATGGAATAAGCAGTAAGGAAAACATCCAAGATGACCACTTAATCCATACATTTTTTGCATAATTGAGATCCCTAGATGTTGCATTATATTGTCTTGGACAACCAGGAAGCATAAGACAGAAATGCTTTGGCTGTATAAGGGGGAAAAAAAAAAAGAATAGCCACTACAAAAACAAGGAAGCAAAACAAACAAAAAACCCGTTGAGACACTAGCTGATAGGGAATTGCAATCCTTCTAAAATATAATCTTACATGTTGCCCATCTTGCCTGTTCAAGTGACACGGCTCCTCCAGATACACCTCACCGAGCAAGTCTCAAGCAGGAGACGGAGTCATCCTAGGATATTGTCACATCCATCTGACGCGGAGGGAAGAAACCCGACAGTGCCTGGGACATCTTGGCAAGGAGAAGCAACAAAGAGCAGCCTCCGAGTGAAGAGCCGCGTCTACTGAAACTCCCCCTCTCATCCTCCCATCCTCCGGGCCCAGCTGGACTCGGCGTCCCAACTGCTCTCCCATTCGGCTGGGGGACGTGGGAAGCGCTACGGCTGGCAGCGCACCTGGCAGGCTCGGAGGGATCCGAGAATACCCTCAGGTTCACAGGCAATCAGAGTTTGCCAAATCATTTCAGCACATCTCTAATTGTCAGTGATCTCTATTAGCTCAGTAGTATGGCTTTGACATAAGGATGAACAGAAGGCTTGTTACTGGCTAGTGATAGGAGAGGAGCTTCTGGTCCAAGGAAGAAAAGCATCTTCCATGGCAGAAGGATAATCTTTTTTTTCCTCTCCACATAGGCTACTGTGTATGGAAGGCTAAGTGACAAAAGACAAAGGGATCACTACACGGTGCATGTCCTTCAGCTTCAACTTTTCCCGATGTCACACAGAAAAAAGCAAAAGAATAAAAATAACTTCTTTGCAGTGCTTCACACTTTTAAGAAACGGTAGACCCATTTTATGATCATCTCCAGGGGAGGGTGGGAAGAAAACAGAACCATGCACAGCTACTGCAGTGCTGCATAACTGCATTTGAACCTGCGGCCACAGGAGGTGGCCTGTCTGAGGGCAGCTGTCCCTGAGCCCCTAGCACAGCCTTCCTCCTGCCAACCTGAGCTACACACACACAGAAATGGAAGGGAGAAGGAAACGTAGCATCTCAATTAAGGGCTATCCTGCTCCAAGACCGGGATCTTTTGGGTTACGCCAAAATTCTGATCTTTCCACATTATTTCCATGAAAAACAGCCCAATTTAATAGGACCTAAGAATACCCCAAACACATTTTTGTTTTTGCAAACAGTATTTCACTCATGCGTGTCTGCCTGGTGATGCATCGTTACCATTGTAACGAGATAGCTGCTCACCCTGGACGGGTACATTCCTTAGTGTACCTGGAATGCTAAAGAGGGACTACAACTATGACATGAGATTAAAACAAGTTTCAGTATACAGAAATGAGAGAGAGAGATTAAGACAGCCTGGAGCTAGGAGTTACTTGAGCTTTTCAAATGGTCCCGGGCCACGGCCACCCATTTTAGACCTTCTTCCCCATGTAACAAGCAGCTAGACATCCCTTAGGCCCATCCTGGCCCCCCACAAGCAACTCCAGCAACATTTCAGGGATGGGGCCAGGCATTCAGGTGGCATCGAGCAGGGCTTTGCTGCTTGAGAGATGAATCGCAAAAAGGGAAAATCAATCAGCCCTAAATTAAAGTGCTCCCAACGCAGTACAATTATGCTACATAATGTTTACTTATCTTATATACACTCAAAGAGAAGATAAATATCTCGTAAAAACCACAATCCGCTATTAAACAGCTATAAAGTACTTTGCCATCTTCCCATTTCAAGAGCTCCTGTAGCATAAACAGTGGTCGAAAGTTCAGTGAACTGTCTTGTAGCCTTTTGCTCCATTCAAACCATGCTATTTCCAGAAAGTCTCCTGACACCGTATCTAATTTCCAAAATGAATATGCTTTAATTTTCCTTCTTCATGCATTGTGCTTTTTCCTCATTTAAAACAGCAACAGCCTCTGGCAGTAAAGGACATCATATTTCTGTGTGAGATGAAGCCTTTTCCCCCTATATGCGGGAGAATGGCATGGGTCAAGGGAGAAAAAATGTATGCAAAAAACATCACACCCCACTGACCCCAGTATATTTTACATTACAATTTTGCCATTTCCAAAATAGGTTCATTTTGCAGTGGACCATAGCAGCCATATTTCAGGATTTACAAAAAAAAAAAAAAAAAAAAAGTTTCAGTACCTGGAGCATTGTCTGCGTACAGCATGTCTTAATGCAATATACAGATTGTCTTATTAATGTGTGGTGCAGCTTGCAGAGAACACACGCACATGCAGGGAATACTTACGCATGCTGAGGAGGCAGCACTGGTGTACGTAGCACGGATTTGTGCATACATTCAATTTTTATAGCCCCAAAGACACGTGTGCGTTGTGCTTCTCAAAAACCAGACCGCTACGTGCTGCGGGTGGAACCCCTACAGTTGGGATGGGGGGACAGTGGAGATTTGCTCTAAAAGCCTTCCTCCCCAAAGCCTTAAAGTCCCCGTAATGGGGCACCTGACACACATTCAGTCTTCTAATCAGAGGTCGCCATGCTTTCAATGGGCAACAAAAATACCTTGGTCTGCTACATGCATGAAGAGACTTTGTCCCACATGCAAGCTCAGGCAGAGACAAGTCAGAGCCTGACTGGAGAAGCGCAGGAGGTCCTGGTGGCTTCTCAGGGCTTTGGAGCTGCCCTTAATTCCCTCAGTGCCCCAGCAAAAATGAGCTGCAACCAGACGCCTCAGAAAAAGGATGAAGGGGAGGCATGGGGCAATCCTTGTTTTAACCAGGGATAAAGCAACCCGATGTTAGAGCATCTCGAGATGTTTTACTTTAAAACATCAGTACTTACACTGACTGATGCAAGTAAAGCTAGAGAGATGTCTGCAGGAGTGGAGATTTTTACCAGAGAAAACGCTGCCCACATCATCAGTAGGAGCACTGCTTAAGACCATAACAATTTTGACTTTGTGTCCTGCAAGATCATAATGCTCACAGAAGTGACAGGTCCAACCACTGCTAACAAAATCATCATCCGCTATTTTGACAGAAAATCAAAAGAAGTCTGACTTTCCTTAAAAGTACCAATTCCTATAAAATCTTGCTGCCATCTATAGATTGTCATCTGGGTAAAGACACCTCTTACATACTGGTATCGGAACGTAAGACATGCCAACAAATCACAGTCGCATAATGGGAGCTCAATAGAAGTGGGCAGGGGGATTAAAAAATAATGATAGTTTCTGAGCACACAAAGGCAATATCACCGTCTTTCACATCATGCAACTGCTCGAACTATCGTGAAAAGAAGCACGTCCTGCAGTCATCCAACTCCTGCTTATCCCCTCAAAAAAACCTTGAAGCACTGTCCCACTATAGAGCCTCCAGACTTCAGGAATAACAGGCTTACCTGAAGTTCAGGGTAGCCCAAGGTGAGGAGACCCACATGGGTGGATGTCCAACAGACACGCTCAGAGGGACAGCAAAGCAGCTGAGAGCAGTGGTGTCTGGGAGCTGTATGCACCAGGATCAAACTCCAACCATGGTGGAAACAGCTCCATAGATGTCTGAGAGCCGCTGCTCGACTCCTGTGGTTTTTCCTCCCTTAGCACCATTGCTTGCAGCTGTTTTGCATTCATACCAACTCAGCTCTCCAAACCCGGGCTAAGCACACCTCAAATCCCGCTGAAGATGTCCTGCTGGGATAGGCAGAGCTGCTTAGGGCTATTTCAAGGCCCTAGGCATGGATTAGAATGGGGACTGGACAGAACATAATGGCAGAAGGGTTTCCCCTTTAACAGCAGGGGGTTCCTTCATTGGGGTGCCTTCAGAAATTGGAGATGAGATGTGGGATCAGCCTGTTAAAAATGAAGCTAAATGCAATTGCAAGAGCTGCACTGTTTTGTTGTTTTAAGTAGAAAGGGTAAAAAATGCAATATTTTTTTCAGCTGTTAGCTCTCCTAAATGTCACAGAGAGCCGTCCTATTGCCAAGGGGAAGTTGTGGACTTGTGGCTCAACAGGTTTGCTTGCTTATTGTCAGCATTTACCTGAACCGGTTTTTAATAAAAGCCTCAAAGGCAGGAAACTTCCTGCCTAGAGATGAGGCATCAGGAGCCCAGGCTGGAGCCCCTGAGAATTGCTGAGTACTCAGTGACAGTTGATTCCAGCTCCAATACAGCCTGATCCTTCATGACTGCAAGTCTCTGTGATGCTCTGCATGAGCTGCTTTTCTGTAAGCAGTCACTGGGTGGGAACCTGGTGGTGCTGTTGACCTCCACTGCCTCAAGAAATCTCAGTATTTTGGTGGCAAATATTGCAGTGTTTCAAGTGGCCAACTTAAGCAAGCTAACTGTGGCAAGGGCAGAACTTGGTCCTGTCCATATTCATCTAGGGCTTCGAATTTATCAAAATGAACCGTGATTTCATAAAATAATAATAATAATAACGTTCCCTTTGGCTTCAGAGCACCAGTTCCATCAAAGTACCAACTATTGAAAGTTCAACTGCTAATGGCAAGCTATTTTGAAAAGGGAAAAGTCTGGAGGCAAATTATGAGGGAAAGAATAGATATTAATCATTTTTAAAGTCATTCTGTCTCAGGTATTATTTTCCTCTTCTTTCATTATTCATGATGAGTTTTTTGCTTCAAGGCCAAGTGAATTCATAGGCCCTGACCAATCCAAACACAACCATGACTGCCTGAACAATGCAGCCTGGCTGAGTCTCTAGATAACTAAGAGTTGAAATGGAAAAAAAAAAAAAAAGATATTTTTAAACCATGGCTCTAAACACATTCATAAAAGTATAATTCTCATTCTAATCAACTAATTTCACAGTACTTGGTCCACTGTGTTCCCTGGGGTATTCGCAGTAGGGGAGTCCCAAAAAGCCTCTCCCCTTTCTCTTGCCTTTTTCTCTGCTTCTGCCTCTTCTGCCTCCAAAGCCAGCCTAGCCATGTCAAGCCTTTGGACCCCAAGAAATCACAATAGTGCTTCTTCCCTTTCCTTGTTTAGTTTAATTCCAGAGATAATGGAAACTCAGTAGTTTTACTCATAACTTGGGTAATCTGCTCCACATTTGCCTGCGGGGCACAACCGGTCGCAATGAAGAAACGTGCCTAGAGATGTTTGCAGCTCTTTGCTGTGAAAAGAAAGGTTTTGGAAGACAATTCTCTCCCAGGAGAGGTGGTTGATTTTTTTTATTCCCCCCAGAAAAGCCTCTTAAAGGAGATCTTTTCCATTTTGGGTGTGGAGAGCACCAGGATTGCTGCGGGTAGGCTCCTGCCTTAGGACATGGATGGATACTGTTTGCAGCAACTTGTTCTCACCTCAGGGTGAGGGAAACTGGGGAGAAGCTGTTGGAGCAGAAGCAGTGACAGTTGGTGGATCTGTTTTCTGCTTCTCCTCAGCAGACCTGAGCAGCCCCCTCTTTGCACTTTGCTAAAGGAAAACTGGAACTCAGGGATCCCTTTGCTTCAGGGAAAGCAAACCAAAACAAAAACATTTCTTGGGTATATTTGTATAAGCAACCGTGTTTCCTGGAAGATGGGAGTTTGCAGTAGAATGTCTTTGGCAACCTTGAAGGTAACTGCTGTAGTTTGGGCACTCTGAATAAACTCAGCAACACGTATCCTCACTCAGACTCTGCAGATACTTGCATCTGCAGAACTTGCTGTTAATAATTAATAGAACTGCATAAACCCCTAGGTATATAAATACACGTATCCTCACATTTTGCCAGTTTCCCTGTAACAAATACCCAAACCGAAACAAATTTAACAAGATACAACATACAAATCTGCAGTTGTATCAAAATTTTAACTATGTTCACCAATAAAGCGCTTCTATTTCCAGTAGTGCTGGCAGCATATGCTGTAGCTAGGCAGCAGCATTTATTTTCAATTATCATTTTTGCCTTTTTATGCAGCAAAATGAAATGCCTGGTAAATTATACATTTTTGTAAAACACAAACTTCTCTCTTTATTTGTGGCTCAAGTCTTGCAGTACCGTTTTGTCTGCATTAGTTCTAGCTCCTTATGAGAGGCCAATTACTTTCTTAGCTGTGATATGCAGGATGTGATATCCTACTTGCCAGTTCTCACTGAGAGGCAGCCTTCTGCAAAGTGACCACAACTAAGGCTCGGATCCAGAGGACCCCAGCACCCCGTTGTCTATATTGCTTATTTGGCTCCGTGTTTGATACCTAAGATTTCCAACCCATTCCTTGCTAAACAAAAATAAATTTTCAGAAAGAAAATCATGTTTATAGCTGCTCCTCCTAGCCCCCCTTTAGAAAGATGCTCTCTTGGCAGATGGAACTCAATATGCCGTCTCCCAAAGCCTAAGAAACTCTGAAAATATAAAGTTCACTTACACCAATGGGCCTTATAGATATATGCCAGCACTTCTCAATACCCTGTCTCTTTAACTGGCACTTTGAACTAGTGAACACCTCCTTAATCTCGCCCCATTATCACCCTAATAGTACCTCCTGATATTCATAAATGTCTAGCAAGACTTTCAGCTATTTTGTATGAAGAAGAAATATCCAGCTAAATTGAGAAGATTACCACATCACCACATAAATCAGTGACAGGCTGCGTGTTATTACAGTTGATTTTTGTTGACAGTTGGCTGTAGGCAGTTGTGTTTCAAATGCCTTTTTTCACTGGGAAATTAAACAAAATTCCATGCAAAATGCAGCCCTCCAGTTCAAAAACTGTAAATCCAAAATTAGCATTTCATACTTTAAAAGGTAGCACGGCACAATTTTCCATTGAAAGGGCTATGCAGTTGTCACAAATGGGTGCTTCACACATGACACTAATGCTACTGATGCCTTTTAAGAAAGCCACCTTTCTCTGATATTATTTTCTTCCCCTAATAATCTGCATACACTATAGTTCATCCCTATGGAAAAGAAAGAGAGCTCACTTACTTATCTCTCATATGGGAGCATTATGCTTTCAGCAGTTCAGACAGATAGGCTGGATTGGAGGGGGCTGGGTTGCCGAATCCTCCTCAATAAGAGGCAACGCATTGTGGCCAGTGAAAGGTTAATCTTCCCTCTTCCAGTTCCTCCTTCCATCTCAGTGTAACCTGGATAGTGAAGAAAATGCAAGACTTACGAAGCGAAAAGACACACTGGCACAAAACTCCATTCATACCGGATCGTGTAGCACTTCATATACAATGGCCACACTTGACCTAATTAACGAAAACCCATTACAAAAAGTCAGAAAAGCAGCTCAGGCAATACAGGAGAGGACTAAAACTTGCAAAGGATTTTCTGCTTCCAGCTGCTGTTGATCTACCGTTTTTCACCTCGGATATTGCTCACTACTAAAACAAATTTAGAAGCACTCAGGTGTCAGTCAGCAGCCCCAGCAGCAGGTGTTGGGATGGAGCACCTTCCTCATCTTTAAATGGATTCCAGCTTGGACCCCAGCTTGGAAAACACCACCACCTCCTCAAGAAGGTTAAGATTTTGCCTATATATGACACAGATATTATGGCAAAGAATTGTGATGTTTACTTCTGGTCACGAGGACAGATGTACAACGGGGTATTTCAGACAGAAGATGCTAAATGAGTCTTTACATAAATACTTTGAAAGCAGCTGACTTCTGGAGATGGAGATTTAAATAACCTCTGGTCATTACCAGTAGGGCTGAAAAGTGCCTTGCCAGCCACTTGCACCACATTTGCTCTTTCCCAGGGTAGGAGCTGTAAGGCCCGAGGAAAGATACTCTGCATGCAGGATCATCCTCTCCTGCTCTGCCCTCGGAGGAGAGCAAAAGATAGAGAGTTTAACTGGCAACATCTGAGCCACACATCCCCAGTGTTCATCAATGAGAAGGAAACATATTCACAGCAACCAGCGCCAGTAAAATTAGGCATTTCAATCAATATTGAGATGGCTTCATCTGACTTTATCACTGGGCATTTTAAACAACTGTTTCTCTCTCATTTTCACATCTCTGGCTCTGGGTTTAGTTTTACAGCATGTGCCTAATCTTCCCCTGGTGTCACCCTGCTGCAGAAGCTGTCAAGCCATCCATGAGGTCCTGGCCCCAACAAACCATGGCGTGCCAAGCAGCATCATGTTTTGTGCTGCTGATGAATTCATTGTGCAGTTGACCACCTCTTGCTGTTGCTGACATTTTGCATGGAAATAGTCCCACTTGTTGCTGAGAAGTAAGAGGAGATGGGAGAGACAGAAAATTGCAAGTTGGAAAAAAATTACAAAGCTATTATTTTTCACTTCCTCAGACTTAAACAGTGACAGAAGATACCCATACAAAAAAAGGCTCTTAACACTCTACTAATTTTTAGATTTGCATCTGATTACAGGCAAAGACTAAATGAACTGAGACAAACCATCAAAGCGAGGCACTGATTGCTTACCAGTTTCACTGCTGGGGAAGGAGGACCCAGACAAGAAGGGTGGAAAATTTCAGCAAAAGACAAACTAGTGAATACAATTGAGTGATTCTGAGCTGTCCACTGAGGACAGGAAGGGAACAGGCCCAAGCTTTGCCCTTGAGTGACCTGCAGGCTTGAATGACTTCAAGTAGCAATGACCAACAACAGAATTATTTATACTTGAGCTCTGTAAGAAATATTACACTATCCATAAAAAGCATGATGTCATTAATATGTTCTCTTGCAACTCTGTCTGCACACATTGTCTTAACATCTGATTTGCTGTGAATATTTCTTGTGATTCTCCAAAGCACACGGGAGGCATTCTACTATTTCTTCTTCTTCTGATCACACGCTGTGAGATCCAAGATGGCAGCAGACGTGGTTAGCAAGGTCACTGATGCTATGACACCAGCCTCTTTTCTTGCTTCTCTCCTTGGGGTCTTCCTGTAGAGGTGAAAAGCCCAGCATGGGCCTTATCAGGAGGCTCCTCAGGAAGGCAAGGCAGCAAGACACCAACCAGACTGGCAGTGTGAGGGAGCACTGTCTGCAAAGAAAACACAGTTTCCTGATCAAAAAAAGCCCTACGCAAATACAAAGCAGTGAAAACAAAAGCACATTTTACATACAAAGCTTCCTGCTCTGATAAAGATGGAAAACCAAAGGGAAAGATCACTGGGGAAAATGAGCTGAATGAGACATTATAACCAAGAACAATGCTTGAGATGCTGCATAAAGATGTCTGAGGAGGACTACAGCTCCAGACAGAAGGTCATGGTGGGAGGATAGACTGTTTATACACATAGACATATACACACAACACCTAAGAAGCGTGGCATCTGCCTGTGGACTCAGACATGAGAGGTTGCTCAGTCCATGGCGCTAGGAAGGCCACCTCCAGGACCATGCTCATGGAGGCTGCACACAGGGAAGCTGATGGAGAGGAAGGACAGTCTGGGGCACGTGTGCACCCTCACTCTGACTGCAGAAAAGCTTTGTGGGGGCCGGGGGCTAATGAAGGAGATATCAGGGTTCTGCTTGAAGAGGGGTGTGGAGATGAATCACATGTGGAATCACGGCCCTCATTTCACAGAGATATCTGGCCTTGACTGAAAGATCTCACTCAGCTTTGGATCATAAGCCCAGGGTTGTCATAAGAATAAGTCAATTATTCTGCAAACAATTTACAAATTTTAGTTGCACTAAGTAAGGAAGAGAATAAATCATAAATCATCAGGCAGTGCGTCTGTTTATAATTATTATCATGCAAGAAATACGATGTTAGTTGAGAAACATAATTCTTTTTGTGTTTTGGGATTTCCTAGTTTGCATCTTTTTGCCTTCAGATTTAGCTCTCCAGGGCAGATAAATTTGTTTTCCTGGTGCTGCATATAAATGCTTCTCAACAGGAAATTTCTCCTTTCAAAGTATTGTTCACGCGGCTGTTTCTAGATGACTCAGTCAAATGCTGCTCCTCACTTTTTTCTTACGAGTTGTGAGTAATGCCCAGCCTGGCTCACATGGTGAGCTGCACTCATGACAGCATTCCTGAAATAACATCAGCCAGCCATTGCTCGCGCGGCTCCAACCTTGCGGTCCCTCCTGACCCCAGGCTCATCAGTATTAGCAGTTGGAGCTGGATCTAATTGCTGGCCATGTAACAAAGACATGCTGGCTTCATGCACCGACTGGAGTTGGTGTGCCCCGGAAAAAATAAATTTGCAAAATATTCGAAAGGATGTGAGAATCAGAGCTCGAGTATTTTCAAACAATTCTCACCCTTCCTCCGTGGACTGCGGCTGATCTTTGATCTCCCTCATTTACAAACGCTGTCATCGCACCATTCTCTTCCTACTCTGTATCATTAATACAAATCTGGAAACAATAGCTTTCTCACTGCTAAAATATTGCAACATTCAACTATTTGTTTCCTCTCCTAAAATGGATCATTCATTATAGTCAATATCCCCAAAAGAATTTTATCATTTGAAACCTGTTTGCAGAGAATCTAACGTAGCTGGAAAACCATCTTCTCAAAAATTCCTGTGTGTGCTGGAGCCGACTTCTCCTGGAAGCCCAATAAAGCGCCGAGCCTCTCTCTGCAGGCAATATCCATTTCTTTTCCTTCTGATATATTTGTGATCCATTTTTGCCGCTGAAATTCACCGCTGGGCTACGTTAGCTCTTGCATCCACTTCATCACAGAGAGCTGTGATAACTGCCTCCTGGCTCCGCTGCTCCCACCACCTCCGTGCTTATCGCAGAGGTCAGTTTGCTTTGCTCTCTCCTATAACACACTCCCGGATTGCTGGTTTCCCTTGCAGTGGATGGGATGCAGCTCCCTGGCTTTGGCCCTAGTCCAGTTTTCGTGGTGTTTGTAGCACTTGAGTGAATACTTCCTCCAAAAGAGAGACCTCAACCTCTCACCACTTAAAGGCAGTATCTTACTTTATTTTCCATGGCCCCCAGCAGGAGACGATTAGAGTGAACGCTAGCCCATGTCAGAGAGTGAGACCAGAATACTTTTACTTGGGAGCAGTGTGAGCAGGCTTTATCCTGCTGTGAATTACAGCAAGGCCCAGCCAGGTGAGACACAGTAATGCGGGCTGCAAAGCTGATTTCACTTGCCAAAATCAGACTTGAGGTGCTACTCACAAATTGTCACCAAAGCACTGTGAGAGGAGTGAGGACAGGGCAGCTTTTTTCAGAGATAGCAATGTAATCTTACTTCCAGGGGCTTTCAGCAGACGTGGTGCACCCTCTTCTCTATTGAAAATGTGTCTCTCGATGTAAAAAAAGAGATCCTGTTTTTACATACCGCTTTCACTTACATAAGATATGAGCAACTTAGGTGAACTGGCCCTTGAGCAGGAAGATGCTGTCTGGAAATAAAGGCGTTGTCTGGAAATACAGGTGTCTGCAGCCTTTTAATCTGTGTCAACGTAATGCAGTTATACTTCCTGATCAATTGCAACTGATCATAATATTGATGACAACACTGACCACACGCACACAAAAGAGCCATGCTTTGCTGTTGCTTAGTGCCAGGCTGCTCCCTCATGCCCCACGTCTGTCACCAGTCAACCCCAGAGTCACACAGCCTGCCTTCCCTCTCACCCCTGTCTATTTAGAGCAGTAGCACCTCTTGTCCCCAGGCAAGGACTCCTGATGTCAGAGGTGGTGTGTTTAATCCAGGAGAGCAGAATGCACATGGGTGCCACCAACACCTGAGCATCTCTTCCCAGATCCGCGAGTGAGCAGGCAGCTCGCGTTGCACGGCAGGCAGTTCAGGCATTCCAGATGACCTTATGCTTTATCCCAGAGAGCAAGTTGGGCCCAACTCTTGAAGGAAGGCCTGTGAGGAATGCCAGCTGCCTCTCACTTCTCCTTTTGATAGTACTGCTAGAAATCAAGTTGCCATGTCCGCACCAGGCAGATGCCACAGAGACCGGGGAGCCAGCGGGCCATGCAGCTGTCCTGTGCACTACACCTGCGGTGGGGCTGGTGGAAAGCCCCGGCCTCCGCTGTCCCCAGCATGGGGATGTCCAGGGCCAGCTCACAGGGACAAGGCCATTGGAGCATGACAGCTGCATGCAGGGCAGCACGTGGTGAATGCGAGACAAGGGTGCGAGGAGGCCCCATCCCCCATGTGGTTACCTGTGCCTGCATCTGCACCCAAACTACAGCAGAATGCTGGTGAGAGTGGCCCAGTAGATGTGAGCAGGGGATGTTTGCAGCTTCTCATCTGAAATATTTGCATGAGTGGTGGCTTCCTCTCTGCCCTGCGGGGCAGCAGGGCTGCTCGCTCTCACTTCCCCATTTCGCCGTGAGCTACAGAAGTGAGTTCACAAGGGCAGTGACACAGGACGTTGTGCTGATGCTTTGAATCATCCCCATGAGTATTACTGGTGCCGGCCGAGCTACAGCCACACACCACCCCAGCATCTTCCATTTCTGTCCCTTTGCCATATTCTGCAATGTCATACAATGAGATTTTGCACTCCTTGGCTATCAACTTTACACCTTGCAGACACAAGAAAACATGTACACACACACAACCAAGTTACCAGCTAACTTCTGGAACAAAAATGAATACACATGCAACATGTAGGTTCAACTTAGAAGGCCTTCAATGAGTCAGGCTTTTAAGAAAGCCAGAGCTCGTAGGTATTATAGCAGCTTCTACTGGATTAACATAAGAACTTTGGTACTGAAGAGGGTTTTCTTCCTCATTTTGTGCCAACAACCTGGTTTGCATTACGCATTTGTTAGCACAACAAACAGCTGTGTTATATGCAGTAACTTACAGCCCTGCATGCAGCAATCTGTCCCTGTGCATCACACCCCAGACTCCAGGTCTGAGCACATCTAAGGAGATGGCCAAGCACAACAGTGTGAGAGCTGCTCTCTATTCTCACTCTAAAACTTTGCTGGATATGCCAGTTTTACACCTATTACAGTGCAAACACTGCTCTCCTCTCCCCCCGGGGGCTGTGGAAGCAGCAGGAGAAACAGAGGAGACTCTTCAGACCAACTCACCACTCGCTTTCGTGCAGCTGCTGAACAAAAGTGTTACGGTCTCAACACTGTGTTTTTCCATTTGTTTGGTTTTGTTATCACGGGTGCCACAACTCAGAAGGCTTTGTCTGAATACCACCAGCCTCAGTGATGCTGATAATGCAGATTTCCAGGCAGGATACCCAGCACGAGCCTTCTGCGTGGTGCTGTTCTAACCCGCCAAGAGCGCAGACAATTGTAATCTAGCAATTGACTTAGTTCCCTCCTTTGAGTTTTCATTTTCCCCAAGTGGCAGGGGAAAAAAAAAGAAACAATTTTTATTGCATGGAAAATGCCTGAGGGGAATGAACTAAATTCAGCACTAACTTGCAAAGGCAGATTTTAAAGTTGCAAAATCAGAGTGTAATTTGGTCCAATATTTCGTTTCAGTGTTTGGCTCAGTAAAATTAAAAAAAACAAAACAAAAAAAAATAGGACATGTTTTTTCCTGCTTATGAATTGCTGTTAAAATGAAGTACGAGTTCCCACAGACAGAAAAAGTATTGTGGCTGCGAGCAAGTAGGAACAACGCTAAGCCTCAGCCACGTGTGCTGGGAGAGGCTCAGAAGCTGGGGAGCCCGCATCACCCCACACCAGCTCCGCTTAGCAGCGCCACAGGTGGAAATTGTTCTCCCTGAAACAACTTCTGTCCAATTTGTAGCGGTTAATAACTAATGACATATAATTTCCAAATCTCAGCAACACTTTGCTCGCTCCTGCTTTTAATTAAGCCTGACGGTAGCAGCGGCGAGCCACAGCCCGTGCTGCACGGGGCCGGCGGTGCGCTGGAGCAGGCCGCATCCTCTCCTCCCTGCTCCTCGCATTGTTCGGGCCTTGTGTGCCACAGCACAGCCGTGGAATGGCTCCTGGTCACCCCTGAGGCCCCTCAGCAGAGTTGTGAGGGCTGGAGGAGATATGTGCACCTTCAGCAGACCCCAGAGCAGCTCTGGCTGCTGCCCCACAGCCACCACATCTCCTCTCGCAGGAGGAGGCTGACGTCGAGCGTAGAGTCTTGAGGCGATTTCCTCTCTGCTCCTGGATTTGTTTTGCCACTGCAGTATGTCTCTCTCCACGTGCCATTAAGAGTTCAAATCTTTATTCCACACCCCCCCCCCCTTCCCCGCCCATCCCCTGCCTTTTTAAAGCATCATGTTTATGCAAGTGGACAGGAGGCTCTCATATCTGGGTCACACGTTTGCTGGAGGTCATTGAAAGGCTACAAAATGGAGCATGCCTAATTCCGCTATTTCAGAAGTTTTCTCACATGTACTCAAGACAATTATGCCTATTAAATGAGTTCATTAAATTCCAGAAATCCTTTGAAAATTCTGGCATGCCAAAAATTATGCTGAACTTCTTTTAGTTCTTTAATGCCTCCTAAAAACGCTCAAATTCTCAGAGGTGCTGGGAGTGGGGCTCGCCTGCCTGCAACGCAGCAAAGACATTGGATGTGCCCTGTCTCCTTTACAAGCAGAGCTCACCGCAGCTGAACAAAGTGAATAAAACAGCACCAAGGTCCTCCAGGTGACACTCAGCAGTGCTGCTGTCACTGGCCCAAGTGCCGCTCTGCTGAGAGCAGTTTGGACTGAGGAGAGAAAAGTCATCGACAGTGCTTGGGAGCTGTGAGCTTTGGGACGACAGGATCCATGGGGCATTTCCAGGGCTGCGAGTTGGTGGTGGGCTGCTCTGCAGTCTTCTTGTAAGGACTGTGGTGGAATGTTAACCTGGAGGTCAACACTGGCTTACATTGCTCCTTCTCAAGCCCTCAGCCATGGCCATGTAGGTTCAAGAAAGCTGCATACAAGAAAGATGCATTGCTGTACCCTCAAAAGTCACTGTGGAGAGAAGGATCACCCCGGTCCTGGTTTTAAGCCACTATGACACGGGGTGATGACCCTTCTTTTGCAAGCACCCTCCTCTGTCCACAGGAAAAGACACCAAGCATCACTAGCACTTATGTCCTGCTGCCCACCAGCCCACTGAGAGTCTGTCTTAAGGAGAATGGAAAAGCTTTTGGAACAGGAGAAACCAGAGCTATCACTTCTTTGCATTTTGCAGGGCTGTACTTCCCAACATACCATATACCTCAAGGTCCAATACCATCGTGGAGCACAGGATTAACCACTCTAGTAGGAAGCAGCTATCCCTACAAAGAAATGTCCCAATTTGCAAAACGTGCTGAGCATCAGTAACGACCTCCAAAGTAAAGAGGAGCTGTGAGTGCCCAACCATTACGATTACAATCCACTGATCCTGAGGTGCCTCGCACTAACCAGATATGAATACTTTCTTGTAAGTAGTACTATAATATGTACAAACAAAAGTTAATAATTTATTGGTGCGATGCAAATTATTATGCAGATCTCATGTCATGGAAGTGGTTTGGCATCAAAAAGTTCTGGGAGCCTGCAAAGTAAATACTCTAAAATACTGCATAGGGCAGCAAGCCTCTGAGCAGCGCTGTCACTTCAGGGGAACTCTATATATCCACTGCAGCAATTTGGAAATTAAAATGTACACAAGATGATAGCTCATTAAGAAGCGTTTCTTTTTCATGGGTAGGGGAACATTTATCACAGCTGGCCCACACCAACAATCAGCTTTGGACAGAAGCCACCTTTACTAATGAATGGGAGGAAACAGTTTTTAATTTCTCTGAGATCTCTTATCAATTGATTTCAGATGATGTATGGTTGGTTTTATTCTCCAAGAATTAAAATACTCTTCGAGTGCCAACAGAGACCTGATATTTTTATTGTATGACTTTGTCTTCTGACACTGTGTCATTTCGCCCTGACACCGCAGCAGTCTCCCCACAGACTCACTGCTGTTGCCTCCCATTATCCTTGTCTTCCTGCTTTCCCTGTGATCACACTAACTCAGGTTTAGACAAACAGGAGGAAGGGGAAAAAAAAAAAGCCAACAAAGCAAGCACCACATCAGCTGAAACCTTTCACTAATTTTACACTTTGCAAATATCAAAGAAGATGGTTTGCTACTCCGCACTCACCGATACGATGAGAATTAACTGACCTCCATTGTTTATGTTTATCCTACAAGTCACACAAAGCCTTTGAGTGCTACCTGCCGAGTCAGAAGGCATTATGTTGGCATTGAAGAGAGCCTTTGATCAGGTCCTCGGGAAATACTTCCTACGTACTCCTGAAGTGTAACTTTAGACCAGGCTCTACCAAGGCCACTTCACTCTTTTGTGCATCCCCTTGAGTTCACTAGTGAATGAGCTGAAATCCGCTGTTTTCTTTACTAGATGGCAGATGTCAAGGATCCCTGTGATCACTTTTATTACCTGCCTTATCTAAAGAGCTCCTTGCTGGAGCCCGAGGTGTCAGCGGTCGTGAAAAGAGCATAGCTGGGATATGACAGTATTTCATAGCCCTCTGGGACAGACAATTAGCTGAGGCCCATTAGCATCTCCGTCTCAAGTCTTAGGCCAAGATCGCAAGCAGTGGCAAAGATGGGCAGTTCTCACCAAGGAAAGGGGAAAGCCCCATTTCTTCATGGCATTGGCTGGCATACCAGAGACGGGCAGAAAGTAGAAGAAAAGTTGAATATAGCAAGGTGTTTCACTGCGTTTGCCACTCTTCTGAGTCTTGCATTCAGTGGAAGGCGGCTGAAGTCTGGCGGCTCCACTGTGGCATGCATTTGAAAGCACAGCAGTGGTCCCATTTAGGGAATGGCTGGAAGCTCTCATGTCCCCCCATTGCTCCAAGGGCTCAGCCTAGCTCCTCCTGAAGTCAAAGAGGAATGTTGTGGCTGGTGCCACTGAGCAGATCCTTAGGCCTGAACCTGCCCTATCAGTTCTAACAGGAGCTCATCCTGGTCCTACTCTACCACTAAGGATTTGGTCCCAAGTGAAAGTGGGGAATGAGTGGAGAGCAGAAAAGCAGTGCAAGAAGAAAAATGGAATGTTGTCCTTTGGTCAGTTGCTACAGATTTCAGGGTCCAAGCCTGGTGTAGGGAAGAGGAGCACAGTGACCCTCCACAAAAGCAATCTCCTCAAAGCCTGACCATCAGCACACGCATGCAGCAAAGTGCCTGCTCCAGTACATGGATTCTTATTATAATAGTCTCCAGGAGAATAATGTCATATAAGATGTCAAAAACAAGAAGCAACATGTTAGAAGAGTGCCAGTTGGAAATAAAGCCCTGCTTTTACTGGATAGCTGATCTGCTAAAAGCAGTTATTTGAAATATCTGCAGATCTCTGGGATCCATGAATAATTGCTATCTGCACATCTCAAATTCTTTACAGTTTTGCTGTTAGACATAGCTGTGCATGCCTATAAATAGTAGAGCAATGATGCTCACTGCATAATACAGTCTCTGTGCTTTTACAACTCATCATGAACTTCTATGTAATTTATTTTTTATTGAAGAATTCCAATTAATGGCTTCCTGGTGATTTTAAAGCCTCAAATTATCAGTCTCTGAAAACAAAGCAGAGAACATAATTATCATAAACGAAGAATTTTTCATTTTGAAGCTTATCTGTTTGTGCTAAGTATCTTGTCTGTAAGTAATTAGTGTCTTTATTTTTTTTCAGTAAAAATAATGACCATTCTGTGCTGCACATCCAAATTTTGTTAACTGCTAGATGTACTGTATATATTATATTTGAAAACGCACCACCTTGGACCAGCTTTAAAGTATTTCATCAAATGATGATGGAAACAACAAAATACATCTGTTTGTCAGAATAAATTACGTGACATATTTTTTTTAAAAAAAAAGCTATTATATCTTTTTCTCTTCCTTCAAAGATGTAAAAGCCTTTCAAAAATATGCACTTCTTACTTATTACTATGGTGACAAAGCACGAGGAGATCAGTTGGCTGCTTTGTGGCTATTTGTAACTCCTAGCTGCCGACCAGAACGGATCAGCCAATTGTATATACTGACATGGCACCCTTTCTGCAGATATCTCAAAGTGCTTTGCCAAACGAAGTTACACGAAGTAACATAGCATTCATAGGCACGCCTAGGCTAAGTTCTTCACTAGCTTCTGACCTACTCTGCAGTTTTTTTCTTTAAATTCTGTGGGGTCGTACCCTTGTATCTCATTGAAACCCTGCAAACCCAGTGCAGCTGTACAGCAGAGCTATCAGAGAAGAGCATTAACTAACATTTTGTGTGGTATCCTGCAAACAGCCAGGAACCTCAGCCATGAACATAAAAGAAAAGGTCTGATCCTACAGACAGTGTTCCTTGCCTGGATTTCATAATGATGGAGGCAAGAGGACCCCCACTGAGACGATACCTGTTGAACAGTTCCATCTGGTCTAGCGCCTGGAATCTGTTAGCAGAAAATACAAGATTTCTGGGAAGATGAAGAGAATCCTTCCCAAAGAACCAGTACGATTCTGCCCACCATTGGGCCCATTCTGGCTGACCACCGAGCCGATCACACAATAAAACATGAGCATTATTGATTCTTCTCCTAACAGAACCATTTCCAGACATCAATCCATCACCAAATTATCATGTTTCAAACATTTCACCCAGCACAAGAGATGGATATCCAGTTTAGAGTATACAGCTCATAACGAAAAAAAAAATGGAATTTGTGAGACCATTTAGAAATGAACAGGAGGGGCAGAGCTCTTTTTAAAAGGCCTCAAAATAATACAGCCATTCCTTACACAGCCTTTTGCGTTAGTAAAATCATTCTTCAGCCGACTGACTTTGTTGGAGGCCGGGCAAAGTCTCTCAACATGGGATTAACAGACCTGTTAGGTAAAGTTCTGTGAATCAGTTCAGCTGCAGAGTCCTAGGTAAAGCTGAAGTAGCATCAGAGAGCTCTGCAAAGGACAGGTCACAGCACTAACAGAGATAGGGGAAGGGCACTTACAGTTCTGGGATCCCAGGGAGGCAGCTGCAGTTACGGTTTGGGGGGGGAGAAAATCTTGCAGCCCTGAGACATCTTTGCCTTGTGCTTAGCACACGTGGGAGTTCAGAGCAGGTAGTACGCTGAACCAAGACTGGAAGCAGCCAAGGTAGGTGTCATGGTTTTATGATTTTTGTTATCGATATTCCGTATCCTAGCATCATGTGGTGCACTGGGAGTTAAAGAGTTAATGCTCCAGTTCTGTGGATTATCAATATTTCTGGGTACCTGGTTCTCAGAAGAGAAGAACTACATTATCCCAGAAGACTTTCACTGTTCCGTTTCCGTTCTCCATTTAGAGGGAAAGATAAAATCTGCTCGGGAGTCACAAGATTGTCCCATTTTTTTTACTGCTCATTTCTGCGATGCGTGCTCCCTCGCTGTCTTGCCTTCCGCATTAGAGTAAGACCTTTGGATTTGGACACTCTCCCTCTCATTTTATTTGATTTATTAGCTTCAATTCCAATTATATTGTATTATATTGTGTTACCTTGCATTCCGTTATCATATGTAGTAAATTAGTTTTCTCCCGTAGCTCATTGCCACTGTTTTGTTTTTAGGCCCATCTCCCACCTTTTACCTTTTCCCCCTTCCCCCTCTCCCAGGGCATGGGTCCGTGGGTCCACTCCCTGCCCCATTTCATCACAGAACCAGGCCGAACTGGGCCAGGAACCTTTGACAGTAGAAAATGGGAGAAACCTGCAGTACCTTCTCACAAGAGTTCATTGTAAAGCAGGAATGTGAACCTGACACGTGATACAGTGAAATCCTGCTCCTGACTGGCAGCTGGAGAACTGCGCTGGAAGGAAACTTGTCTATTTAAAGTCACCCTAGTGCTGTGAGCAGGAGACGTGTGTCACTGATGTTTCAGTTGTGCACAGACCTTTACAGGCACTTCCTGCACAGTCTCCCTCGAGTGCAGGTGGGATGACTTTTCCTGGCAAATCAGCTCAAACTGAAGCCCGAGGGCCTGTCGCACCTTCTAGCTTGTAGTGATGAGCTACACCCTCACCCCCACCAGCCCTGGGTGATTTCTGTACCACAGAGCCAGCCCTACAGCAAAGAGCCATGAGGACAGAGGGAGAACCTCGCAGAAGTATCTGGTTCTGCATTTGCTCAGTGCAACCAGAGCATCCTCTATGCCACAGAGGAAGGTGGAGATCAGGTCCAAAATAGGAACGAGTATGCCATGTACCAACCACCCTCAGTATTACCATCAGTAACACAGCTGTGCTTTATTTCCCTGTCTTGCATAGTATTACTTTTTCCATTGTGGATCCCATCAAGAAAAGAAATCACATAGCCAATAATTCCATCACGTTGTACACTGGATAATGCAGGAAGAAATTAATTAGGAAGGCAATGACGATGCTGCTCTACAATAGGTTCCTGGTTATATACAGATATGAAGCAATTCCCTGCTTCTATATGGGATCTTGCTGAATGTGGTAGAAATGTCCTAAGGAGAATTTCAAAGGGACCTAAGGAAATACACCGACATTGTAATTTTATATAATAAATAACAAATGAACATGCATTAAAGATCTTAAGTCAAATTAGAGGAACATCTCCTATCAGTTCCCCTGCTCCTCACCAGCCAGCTCCCTGCTCTGCAACCCCAGTGCATCAGCTCCACTTCTTGCGTCAGCTGGGGGGGTAAATGTTCCTTTGAAATTTGAATGGGTCCTGACCACAGCACACACTGGAGCTAGTGACTATCCAGCCTTAGTTCCTGTCTTCTCCATCCTTGAACCAAATCTTCAGCTTCCCTTCAGAATTCCCTCCCCTTTTGGCAGACATCCAGGCCGGCTGCTAAAATAAATCTTCCTTTTCCCTGTGAACTCCGATGTTCTCCTGCTGGCAAAAGGTAGCGATGGTGACGGTGTTCCTTGGCTTTTCTCCTAAATGCATGGCCTCGTCACCCCACCTCATCCCCACACATCCCCTGACCGCACACGTAGGCTGTGGGATGGCAGAGCGAACCACTGCCATTTGCCATCCGCCTTGGAGTCTCTTTACTTCCAGGCCCTAAGTAAATGTCAGCTTTTTTACTGTGCTACATACATTGTTAATTTTAAAAAGAAATCCAATACCATTGTTTTTCATGCAAGCTGGAGTGATTCTGAAATTTAATAAAAATAGTGGAATTTTTCATTAATGGCAACCATAGCTTAAGTTAGAGTTTGTTACTAACTTTCTATAGCAGCAAGACGGGAGAACAGATAAAAAGAGGTCAACCTCATCTTGTTACACTGCAACAGTCTTCAGTCACAGCCTCAAGGGCAAAGAATTCAAAATATTGCTATCGCTTTACCGAATTGATGTAAAAATCTTGCACAAGTGTTGTATTAGGAGCACCTACACATACTTGTCAGGTAGAGATTGTCTAAGAACCTAAAAACTTAAGGCCCAATAAGGATTTCTATAAGGCAGAAATACAAGCACAAGGAAATTATGTGAAATACTCTTGCCTGATCTGGTCCTTCTATTGGACCTCCATATCTGGTCCCTCTATTGGACCTCCATATCTACAGTGAGGGACGAGTCACAGGTTATCAGGATAGGAGCATGATCAAAGCATCCTGCATCCTGCTTCAGTGGTGGGACATCCTTGTGGGGACTGCACTGCCAAGAGGAGAGGTGTATTGCTCACTGGAAGATAGCTTGTCTGAGAGCCTGGTGTTGTAGCTCAGGTAGTTACTACAGCATAACCTTTAATATCTGCATAGCCAAAGAGCAGATACTGCTACAGACTTTGCCGCCGTCATTGTGAAATCCAGGCAAGGAACACTGTCTGTAGAATCAGACCTTTTCTTTTATGCTCATGTCTGAGGGTCCTGGCTGTTTGCAGGACACCTCACAAAACGTTAGATAGCTCTTCTCTCATGGCCCCACGGGCTTTGCCCAAGTGCATCTCTGAAGCCTGCCACCACCACCACATTAAGGAAGAAAACTAAGAGGAAGAATGTGAAAAAAATACTTTGCTTCCAAAGTATATTTTCTTTATGGCTGTTATTGGGGAAAAATAAAAAGGTTCAATGTGAAAACCAAGTTGTGTGGTATATGTTCTTCTGACTTCGTTTTTGCAGAAGGGCTCCCCAGGTCTCACTCATAGCTGAGGCCAAAGTAAGTGAGGTCCATCTTCTCCCCAAACTCTTGCATTACAAAATCAGCAGTTTATCATCACTTCTCCAAACTCCACCATTGAGCGGCCACCTCACAGCACACTCACAGTCAGCAGAAGAAGGGGAAAGCCAGCTTGCAGCCATGCAGGCAGCATGTTGGAGCTGGAGGAGTGCCAGCACAGAGCTCACCGTCCCCAGCCAGGTCAGCCACGTGCCTGTTTCCCAACTAACCAAACACATGCAGAGAGAATGAAACACCCAGTTATTCTGCAGCAGTGTCATCACTCCATGAACATTTCAGGCCCTTCTATATGTTTGCGTGCTCCTGAGGTTGTATTATGGGTTAGTGCGAAAAGCAGAGAGCAGGCGTGTCTGCAAAATGGACTTCCCTAGAAGCCTGCCCAGCTCCAGTGTCACACACACTTATTTTGGGAACTGCATCTCCACCTTACCAAGGTCTTAGCTCAACAAGGAAAACAGGCTCATTTTCCACCCCTCTGCCTCCTTCTTCAGCCTCTTGACACTCAAAAGCCAGAGACAGAATCACAGAAACATGGAATTGTTTGTGTTGGAAGGGACTCTTAAAGGCCATCTATTCCACCTCCCCTGCAATGAACAGGGATACCTACAGCTTCATCAGGTGTTCAGAGCCTGGTCGAGCCTGACCTTGGATATCTCCAGGGAGATAGCATCCACCACCTTTCTGAGCAACCTGTTCCAGTGCTTCACCACCCTTGTTGTCATGAATGTTTTTCTTATATCCAACCTAAGTCTCCTCTGGCACCCATTCCCCTCCCAGCACTCACTTTTCCTGAGGGGGAACACTGACTGGGGCTCAGCCTTGGGCTCTGCCTCTGCCAGCACCACCTCTAACATCAGAGATCACAAAATCCCAGTGGCGCTTCTGCAGGAAGGATGAAAAATATGAATGGCTTTTAGCAGAATGGCTCTCTCCTTCTGCAGACTTGTGCTTCGTATTAAATTTGTCTTGTCATCGTATTTTTCCTCTTCACCACAAACATGGAACTTAACTGCAGCCAGAAATTCACTGAGTTTTCCCAAATATTCCCCAAACAGCCATTGCTTCTTCCCCTGACCATCGGGAGCATGGCCCAGGCAAAGCTCCCCGCCCAGCAGGCTTTGTGTTGGATCACTCCAGTTGCTGCAGCAGAAATCACTGGAAGCTTTGGAATCGGAGATGGCAATTCACAGTAATACGTGATAATGAGGAAGGTTGTTCTCATCTCCACTGCAGAGCACTGACCTTTTAGCAGAGCAAATGTCAGGGAGAGATAGACAAATGTGTTTAGAGTGGTACCGGGTGCCGCCCTGCAGGGTGCTCCGTGGGCACCAGTACTGCTCACAGCCCAGTGCTGTCCACACAGAGCAGGTGCAGTGCTGTGGCTCATTCTCAGAGAAGGCAGCTCTGGAAATCATGCTTTTAGGTGCAGGACCAGATCCCCGCAGCAGAACAGCACCACGCATACCCATGAGGTGCTAACACAGGGTGAGGCTCTTGGTGCTCTGGTTGGTGAGAAAAAGCCAGGGGATGGTGTGTCGGTATCTCGTCCAGTTGCTGCTTGCCTCGCTGGGCGGAACTACATGCCATTATGTCTGCACCATGGGACAGTCTGAACACCAGGCTACCTTTTCCAACACCAGCATGAAACCCACCTTCACCTCAAAGGCTCCTGCTTTGCAGAGGTGGGAGGGAAGACAGAATGTGGCAGTGAGCTAGAGGTGAAGGGGAATAGTGTTGGAGCAGGGCCAGAGGCCAGAAGGGAGCTGGGTTGGGATGTACATCTACTGCTTGGGGTACATGGTGCAAATGTGGCCCAGCACCTGCACATCTGGGACAGCTGGGCACGGGCCTCTCGCACACCTCTCTGATTCCCTGTCAACTACTGAAGAACAGTGCATTCTGGAGAAAAAGCTGTGAAGAGATCTGCTTCTTTATACAGTGGCGAGATGCAACATGGGGACAATGAAGAACAGACCTGCATGATCTGGGGTATCACATGCACCTTTCTTCCTTGGTCCAAGGAAAGCTAACAGGATATCTCTAGAAATCCACACACTGCAATCAAGTGAACCCTTCAGTTCAAAGCATCCATCTCCTGTCCTAATGGGAGGTGCATCTACACAAAGGAGATCAGAACAATCAGTACCTTCACACAGGGAGGCCATTGCCCAGTACATTAAAATACCACAATCTGTAATTGCCTGCTGCAGACTGGAGGACACCAGGCCCCTTTGCCATTGGTTTGCTCAATTTGTTGGGTTCCACCAAAGGGTATGTCAGAGTATGTTCTTCAGACACAAGGCTGCCCCACAAAGTGGTGGAGTCACCATCCCTGGTGGTGTTCAAGAACTGCGGAGATGTGGCACTGGAGGACATGGTTTAATGGCATGATGGGGATGTGGTGGATTTGCACCCGGTGATCTTAGAGGTCTTTTCCAATCTGAATGATTCTATGATTCTGTGACTACGTAAGGAGTGTGCACATGGAGTCAATATCCTTTGGCTCCTTTTGAGTAATGCCAAACACCCAGACCTAGTGCCCAGATGTAAGCACTGCAAACGGAGCTGCAGGGCCCAGCACCCCGCATGGGGCTGCACTCCTTACGGTGGCAGCAAAGCTGGCAAGGCACAGGCACAGGCACATATAATGGTGATTAGCTCCCTGCTTCAGCCCTGTGGACCCAGTGCCAGTGGAAGTGGGGTAGGTTACACCTCAGGGTCCAGCTGGGCCTTGGGGCCACGAGGAGGCAGCGCCTTGCGGCTGAAGGAGGAGAGTCGGGAAGGCAGCAAGCTGTAATCACAAACTGTTGTGCTACCTGGCGCAGCGATGTTGTTGGGGGGACGGGAGAAGGTAATAAGCAGAATTTTCTAGGAAGCACGCTGAAAATAAGGTACTAAGAAAAGTCACTGAAAATGTCAGGCGAGCCAACAGGGAAAGGTCCAAGAGCAAGCAAAAGCGCAGCGTATACTTTTTCATCTATTCAATCTGACCCCGGGCCCGGCGCCACAATCTTTTTAAGGTTAGTGGTGGGAAAGCTGCCTTTTGAATGTTTGCAGAGGCCTATTAACATCCTGTGCCGAGGAACCTTAAACCCCAGGTAGTATTTCAGAGGAAATGGACAGCACAAAACACAGACTGAAAATTAACCGCAGCAGACCCCAGGCCTAAATAAGTTCCACTGGCCCTCTCTGAAATCACTTAAAGGCTTTCCTTCCAGTTGGACTCCTGCCCAACCACTTTAATAGGTGCAGCAGGCGGGGGGAAGAGAGGGAGTGGGGGGGGGAGAAAGAGAGAAAAAATAAAAGGGAAACAAAACCAATTGGGCTGCGTAATTTAAACATTCCTCGCAGAAAAAGGAAAAAAAAAAAAAAGAATAAAAAAGCAGTTTAACAAAAATTGCGACTGTAGTAGGATGGGAGGGTAACTCAGCAAACGCTCTGCGGATGGCTGCAAACCTCTAATGGAAAGTTGTGCAAGTGGTGAGGCCAAAGTAGGCATTAATTACAATGAAAAATCAGTTTAGTGCAGGCCACAGCTAAATTGGAAGCTGGTCCTCTAGGTAAAACAAAGAAAGTGCACAGAAGCTTTAGATTTGATTACATGGGAATACAAGAAAAATGTGCTGTATGTTGTCTATTATTAAAGCTGCTTTTGGGCCTTCTGTGTGTGCCTAAGGGATTTTAATAAAAAATTAGTAATAGCCCTGCTGCCCTGGCTCACTGTGGCTTTTGGAGCGTTTGTACAAGGTTGGCTCTGCTCTACAAATTAAGTCACTTCAGACAAGCAACCTTGAAAGCATTAGGCGATAGCAAAGTTCAAGCAGCACACTCCTGCTTTAAGAGGACGCGGTCCCTTGCTGGAGGCCAGCAAGGGGTTTAGAAGCAATATCATTTCATCGGGGAAAAAAAGTGCTGCAACTGTTCTATTTGTCTTTGATTATTCTTGGCAACACTAGAAATACTTATCCAGGTTCATAAACACTATGTAAGTGTTTAAAATACTGCAAAAGCCCCAGTTAATGGCAAAAAAGTCACCATTAACACAGGATATCTTATTTTTTTTATTTTTTTTTTTACAAATGCTAACTCCATAACTTTATTTAATCTGAGGTAACAATATTAATAATATCATCCTTATTGCTAATATCAGCATCGAGCCTTTGGCATGTCTGGGTGCAGCTAAGCCAGGAAAGTTCACTGGGATTAATTTAAAAACACCAAGAAGACCCAGCTCTCTCCATCTCCCCATTTATAAATGGGGACCCTAACTTCTCTGTTTATAGAGGGATTTATTTTAAGGTGAAATTATGTTCTTTACACTCCACTGTATCTATGCAACAGTGAGTCCAGTTCTGCCATTAAGTCTCTGGCTACAGTTTTGCGTAAACTAAGGCTAAAAGAGCTGTGCAGAATTTGGTAAAATCCAGGGAAATGTGGTCAAAAGGAACCAGGGGGCTAAAGAGGCAAGGAAACATCCAGGAGCAGACCACAAGCAGCTTCAGCTCCCTGGGCAGCAGGTCTCTGTCACTCCAGCGTCCCTTTCTGGGGAACAGCCCCCAAATGAGTGGGTATTTGCTGGTGTGGGTCATTCCCTAGGAGCCTAGCCCTAGAGCCCTGTCTGCACAGGTTCACCTGTAGTCACACGTTGCCAGCATTTGCTATTTTAGTATGAGCTGCAACAGGTTTTTATGATTTGCACCGACGGGTCTCCTCTTGAATTACCTTTCTTATCCCAAGACCATTTTGTTGCTCTTCTTGACTGCAAAGCACAATATGGACAAAGCACCCAATTCTTTTCTAAAGGTACCAAGTGAGGACTGAAAAAAAAAAAAAAAAAAAACACCAGGAAAATGCAAGGTCTACCATGAGTTTAACTCCGCCAATTTAAACCCATCTCATGGTTTTCCAAGTCCAACTCATGATCAAATGCACAGGAGATGACAGATCTGCAGCTCTCATCCTAGGGCAGCAGCTCTGTGATGCTAACAGCTACACGCAAACCTGGGTTCCTGATGCCCATCAGTGTGATGTGTAAAGGGAAGTCTCTGTGTGCCACGCTGAGACGAGGGGGCTCCTCTCTGCAGTGTGGCCAGGATGTGACCCAGAAGAGTGCTGGAGAGGAAACAACTTTGTTTTCAGTTCCTTGAAGATAGGAGTTAGTCTTAAAAGCCCTTTCATCCCATTCTGGTTGTTTGCACAGATTCCTGTCACTGTGTGCTATACATTCCCTGCTTGCACCAACACCTTCCTTCTTCCAGTTGTGCGCCATGTTTTGCAATGCTGGGAAGGGATGACGCAAGAAAGAACAAGCCCTATTTATGTTTCCAGGACCAGCAGAGGTACTTTATAGTACACACACAGACCCAGATTACTTTTTAATAAAAGTTACAATATGAACAGCGAATGCACGCTGAGCTCAGAGTAGGTGTTTTTAAAAACTTTAAAAAATAAAAATCATAGGAATTCCCCCAGAAAGCTCTGTAAATTCCTCCAGAGCAGAAGAGCAGCAGGAGTGGGTGGCTTCCCTCCATCATCTCAAGGCACTTGGGCACCTCATGGCCCCAGGCTTTGTTCCTGCTCCCTGCCCACCTCTCTTCCTCCTTCCTCTCTGACCACAGAAGCATCCTACCAGAAACACTGCTGTGGGTACCTCCTGCAGCCAATCTGTCTGCTCCTTCCAGGATCCAAGCACTGCCAAGTACGCTGTCCTTGGCATCCCTTGACCTGTTGGCACTCAGAACACCCAGGGCTGAGGTCACACATGAAAACAGAGCAAGTAAAGGAGAGCTGGGGAAACAAATGTCCATGCCTGGCATTGCCCAGTAGAAGCCATGTAACCAGCAGCAGCAATCCACTGCTGGTCTGCAGCCCATAGACACGCTCGTGGGGCAGCAGGGGAGGAGCAGGGTCACCTCTGTCTGCCTGCGTTGGCAGCAGAGAGAACCCATGGAGCTGGAGGATAGAACAGCAGAAGATAAAAGAAAAAGTCTCCTTATATAACCTGTCGACACATACATATCTACATGTACACACGTGTTTTGTCGCGTGGGTTTGAAATGTGCTACAGCACACTGACGCTTGCAGGCTTCCCTTGAAGATCCTTACTTGCTCCTTCCCTTTCTTTCCAAGCCTGTTTACTTTTCCCAATGAAAACCCACAGCCTTCGAGGCCGCCTGGCTCCACATCTGCTCAGTAAGTGCAGAAAGTGGTCTCTGGAATCATGTCTCTTTCTCTGGTGTCTCTTCTGCTAAGATCTGTGAAAAAACAACGTGGAAAGGAAAAAAAAAAAAAAGAAAAGGGAAGGAAAAAAAAAACTTTTGTCTGCGGATTCAAAAGAGCCCTCTTTATGCCAGATTCATCTACACTGAATTGGTCATGACCTTCCAGGTGTCTTTAAGGTTGAAGTGTTTGCTGGACCATTTAAAGCTCCTCTCGCAGGCTCTGGCGACCCTCCTGACATGGAGAGCCGGGCTTTTAAGAGTGTAGCCACCTTGTCAATGCTCAGAGGTCACTAATAGCCTGCCTTGGGCCTTCCAGCGGGTCGTGTTCGGCTTCCTAGCCCGACACAAAGGAAAAGGAGAGGAAGGATGGGGAGGGGGGATAATTATCATTCTTCCCCCTCCTCTCCCTCTCTCTCTCTCTCGAGGCTGAGAGTTATGCTCCATGTCACTGTGTTAATGCGCTTGCATCCAGGGAGACACATAATGCTCCTCTCAGCCCTGTTTATTAGTGAGATCCATTTGCGAAAAGCCCTTCTTTTGTACCACAATATGAATGTGCTTTGATGGCAAATAATTACGCTAGTCCTTTTGACATGAGGATCCACAGGCTGCCCTAGTTAAGCCAGTAATTAGCCTGTCCTCCTTTTTTTTTTTTTTTTTTTTTTATTATTATTATTATTGAGAAACTACAAATTATCCTCATATGAGCACTGGCCATTCCTTTTTCTCTTTCTATTCTGCCTCCCTTTCTCCTTCTCTCTCTCTCCCTTGTATCTCTCAGCACTTTGGATAAGGGGAATGCAGCTGCACTAGAGCAAGATAAAGCTCCGCCATCAAGATGATGAACAATTTGGATGAAGAGGCTTCGAGATGAACACAAAAGCTGAAGAAGTGCGGCTGATGCAGCCCCGGACAGCTGAAGAATGCTGTAGTCTGCAGATGAATAGCCCTCATTTGTGAATATACAGATTTTCCATGATGAATAAAAACTGAGTGTAGGTCACAATAAATAAACTTTTTTTTTCTCTTCTTCTTAAATAATAATTCAGGTTCCCGGCACCAAACAGCTGTAAATTGAAGGTTGTGCTTAGTTTTCTCAACTCTCAAAGGGGATAATTAAGCTAAGCTCACATTGTTTGATATATTAGTGTAATGATGAGCTACTATATTCTGGCTTGTTTCGAGTTATTTTAGGTTTTTTTTTTTTTTTCCATTATCTTTTTTCTTAAATTACATTTCAAATACATTTTAAATGTAGAAACAGCATTTCTGAAACACAGTTGCCCTGTGTTTGGGTCTATCTGAAATGTATTCATATAACATTTAATTAAAAATGCAACATCCCCTTTTTTTGGAAAAAGCATGGAGGTAATAAAAAAAAAATCAACATTATTCAGCTCATCCTGACAATCTCACTCAGCTGCTGAGCCTTTATCCTCACTGGTGCAAGACAATTAGATGGGATTCTATTCTTTGTCAATACAAATGGTCATTACATTTCTGAAACTTCAGGACTGTTAGTTCTTGTCAACCGTAAAACCTATCTTGTCCCCCTATTTTTTCATAAATTCTTTCAAAGATCAACTGAAGGCAAACAATTTCTGATCTTACCTGGATAAGAAGTCTCACCCAAGACAGAACACCTTTGCCAAAGAACTTTTCTCCCCTTTTCTTCCATCTCTGTTTCTCTCCCCCAGTTAACTCTCAATGTCATCTTTAGAACAGCAGGTAGCAGGCCCATCTTGCTGCAAGTCAAAGAGACACAGAGGTTCACCCTCAGACTGGTGCATGGCATTTTTCTAGGATAACTGACCAGGTTCTGCAGGAGATGCAATCTTCTCCAAGAAGTTTAAAACACCTATAGGTCTAAGAGCTGTCTTAGAAAGGAGAGTAAAAGTGCAGGAAATCAATGAACGTGGGTGCAGTTGGAGAGCAATGGTCCCAGACAGGTTCAAAAATTTAGGGTATGCTGTGTCTGCTAAAGTGAATGAAATAGTCTTGTCTAGTTTCTATCTGCCTTTAACTCTGATCAGCTAACTTGTGTATGAGGTGAGCTCTTACGTAAGGGATACTGGAGAAGGACCTGGAAGTCTTCTCCCCACGTGGGCACTGCTGCTTTTACCCATCCACTGCACTCTGTTGACTGACAAGCTGGTATCAATCGTCCCCTGTGCACGAAGAGGAAAAGAAGCCATCGTAGGCACCACAAGTATGTTTACACTTCTGGGGAGAAAAAGGCTATAAAAAGGATGGTTTTAATTTTCCAGTGACTAGGTTTCAACCAGAAATTCACCCACGATGGGGCTATGTATCAAGAGTATTTCTTAGCTCATCTTTTTCCAAGCCAGAACCACACTCAGCCTTTTCTCCTCCTAATTCAAAGCCAATAAAAAGTTTAAATATCCTCACCTTCAAATATGCTAACTTTAAACACTGCCCTACGGAGTATATTAGAGAAGACAGAAATAAGGGAGCTATGTACAGCGATTTGACTTTGAGTTTTAATATTGACTATAAAATTCTGCCAACCTAAGGCAAATACTCTTCTTTTTGCCCACATTTTGAGAATTAAATTTAAAAGGTGTGCTGTGGGATTATTGTCTATGGCTATGGCACAGGTTCATTACCTGGTCAGCAGAGACAGTTCTAATGCCTCAGAAAAATGTTTCAGAAAAGGATAGGAATACCCTATGTCGTGGCCTGTTTCTGGAACCAATGTCAAGGCACATACGTTTTTTTATGGTTCAAAAATGTGTGTGAATTGTTCCTCTCATCTCTAGATTGGGATGAAAGGGAGAACAGCCCCTGTAGTATTTGCAGTATGACTAGAAAGAAACTCCGGAATTCTTCCACTGAAACATATTCCTGCAGCGGTCACCGGTTGCTCTGTGCAGCTGGGACACTGCATGGGCTGGGCAAGCATGTGGGCGTTATGCATCTGGCTTTCCCAGCCCCAGTATCATCCTGTTTTCCCTATGAGGATTTCAAGCCACGCAGTCAGCTTGGCTTGTTCTCAGACAGCAAAGCAGCAGTCCAAAGGCAGAGGATTTCAGTGGATTCAGCATTACATTCCCCACCTTTGCTACAAGCTTGGCAAGCTCTGCCCTAAAGGTTTGCCTATAATCCACCTCCTTGTGCTCATCCCGTCTGACAGCAATGAGATGTCACCATGGATGTGGTGGCCTCAACTGCCTTCTTCCAGCCACATCCATCTTCACAATACACTACTCACAACTGCATTAGGAAGACCAGTTAATTAGAAATCACAAGCAAAAGTAAGAAAATTGTTTCTTTTTCCCCACCTGGGAGAATTTCCCATGGTGGCTCCCTCTAAGACAGTACTGCAGCAATTGTGATCCAAAGGCCACTAGAGACTGCAAGCCTTTCCATGGGCTTCCAGGGAGTTTCAACCAGGTCATTATTATATTCAGCAAAAAAAATGAAACTCACAGAGCCTCACAGTGCCATGTATCAGAGAAAAGCAGAGACTGTGCACTGTCCCCAAGGACCGCAGCTCCCAGAGCCCTGCCAGTTTGTTCACGGTGGCACTCATGGTGGTCAAACAGGCTTGGATTATTGTCTGGAGTCCAACCAGCACTTAAACCAATGATCAATTCCCATTCACGCTTGCAGCAACAAGCTGAACATTTATTAACTCTTTTTTTCACACATTATCTCCCTCCTTAAAAGGATGCTCACAGTAAAACTAGAATCAATAGTTAGGAAAACAGATCTTTCATTTGAGAGTTGTGTAAAAACGTACATTAATTTGTATATAGCCCTGGACAGAGCAAGTGTTACCAAATAGAGGTGGTTTTTTTTTTAAATATCCGTAAAATTATTATTCATACTGTTGATAGGACCCAGAATTCCTCAGCAGAGCTGTGCTGTGCTGGGGCCTGCGCATGCCTGTCATTAGATGGAAGCAGACAGCTCCTGCTCTGAGGAGGCTGCAATTTCAGCATGCAGAGACAAAGGAGAAAAGACAAACTGCAAGGGGGGCTGAGGACAAAGTAAAGGTGAAAGAAAGCCTGTTCCGCTGTAATAAGTTCAGCCTCAGCTTATACTATTATAGGATTTCAATATTTTTCAGATTATGCAATCTGATTTCATCATCGCTCACTCAATATAACTGTTGTTCTTTCTCTCCTCTCCCACATCAGCTGATGGAGGTAAAGGCACTCGCACCCGGGAAGCCCTGCTCCCACATTCAAAAGTTAAGGCTCACCCATGGGATCATCAATCAGTAACTCACTTTAAAATTCTCTTTAAAAATGTTTTATTGTCTCACTTTACTTGGCATTTTTATCACTATTTATATCTCTAAAGCAGTGATATAATTAGTAAAGCTATTAATGTTTCTTATGTTTAGGCTTACAAAAGCTACAAATATCTATAAATCTGGTTTATAGCAAAATAAATAATGACAATAATTCTGTCAAGCATCAGTATAATTTGCTGGACAGCACTGTGTAAACCAAGCAAATATCTGAAACATTAATGAGCTTAATCTGTGCCATTTAGCTGCCCCTTCAGTAAATTGTTCTGCAGGCCAGAGAGGAGAGTTCAAGTTAGTTACTTTGCCAGCTTCCCTCTTCCTACAAAACTGACTTCCCTGACTTTACCCAGTTCTTACTAAAAGCTAGTGCTGGACACTCTCCTGCCACTTCAGCAAAACCTTTCCCAAAACCAAATTCCTTATCAAACTTGTGGGTAGAGGTTTTATCCCATCCCTGTGAAACTCTGAGATTTCAGAGATGCCCATGTTCTGCACAGATCTGGGTTCTTTCAGGAGAAAACAAAAACAAATAGCAAATAGCCCACCTTCCCTCTCCTACCTCTCCTTCCAACAGTCTGTTTTCAGTGGTGAGAGCCTCCACTTGCAACACAATAAAGTTAGATATCAGTCTCAGCTCTGCACGTTTCAGGCCACAACATGAATTTGAACCCCAGCATCCCTGTGTCTTTGCCTTAGGGTTAGGCTCTCTCCTTGTAAGACAGCATTCATCCTTCAGGCAGAAGGAACCTCACCTGCAAAATATCAAACTAGCATGCTGAGAAGTCCTGCTTCTTATCATATTGCCTGTTCCCCACAAGGGACTTATGTGGAAAGCACCTGGATAGCTGAAGCATTCAAAACTTCGAACCACTGCATGGGGCACCCTTTATTCTGACAACACTCAGTTTTCTTTAAATTTACTGGTTTTCTATATATGTGCACGAAAAAAAAAAAAACCAGCAGAAAACTTAGGCCACATCTTGGCATTTGCAAAGTAAAATAATGCAAACTCCCTTTCTCCATTGCCTCTTATCCCATGGAGAGACTGCCCCCTCACCAGTGAGATACTCAGACGTGACCCAAATTTCCACTCTACAGCTACATCTACCATAACCCAGGTGAAACTGGTATGAAGTGCTAGCAGATAAGAATATAGAATGCTTTTGTTCTTTTGACTGGGAAGTGCAGGGGCACCTGTACCATCAGGGCACTGGCACCTCCTCTGGCAAAAAAAAACCTACCAGTGATCAGGCACCCTATGGCTTTAGGGCTGTTTCCAGAGCTTGGGTGGATGCAGGGAAGGAGAAGGAAAAGTCTGGTGACTGCTCCTTGTCACAGAGGCTGGAGAATGAGTTGGGCTGACCTTCAGCAGCCCAGGACAAAACGTAAATGCTGATCTAAATACAAAAATACGATCCATAGCATTAGCATTTTCAATAACAAATGTCTACACTCACCATCACTGAGTAACAAGACTTTCAAGTAAAAGTATTAGAAGAATGTGTCAGCTGTAAGATATAATACCAGTGACTACTACCACAGGATGAGCATTTTTAACATTCACTCTAAAATGACTGGATAAGAGAGTACAATATGTATTTTGACTTCAGAGTGAGAAGATCTTTTTAGTATAAGTGTTTTATGACGTAGTCAGACATCATTTCTAACTAAAATGCTAAACAAAACACAATCCTTTCTGAAACATAGATAAAGAGTTCTTGTTACTCTATTTTATTCCATGAGATATTTTCTCAACCCAAACTTTGATTTTATTGATGGCACTAGAAGGTTCCAGTGTATCTTCTTTTATATCGGAGACCATTTCCTAAAAAGTGTGAGCTAAAATTCAAGAGTCTTTACACAGAAATAATTTTTGGACACGCAATCATTTATTGGGGTAGTCATAGTCCCACATGATGGGATTAATGGAGGTTAAAAGGAGCAGGTATGTTCTGCTGATTGCTTTGGCGCTTGAAAACCCCTCTGAATTCAGAGCAGGAGTTTTGTGGCTATTATTATAATATTGGGGATCTTGGAAGAAAGGAAGTGGATAAGCAGAAGGGAACGAAATCCAGTAATGTTTGTGCTGTCACAAAGCCAAGAAGGTTTGGGATATGATTTAATCCTATGGTACAAACCTACCCAACGCTCCTAAGCAAGAGATAGATAAATAAATAAATACAGTAAAACAGAAGTATCTCTGCAAAGTAAAATCCCTCACCTTTCCCTGGGCAATTTTTTTTCTTTCAGCTCTAAGACTCACCATGAATTTGTCTGCGTGCTGAGAAAGAATCTCAGCAAATTGCTACCTAGTCCCTTTTATAGCCTCAGTGAAACATGACATCCAAGGAATTGCCTGTGCTTTCTGTTTCTTTGCTTGTTTGCTTTCCTGTGTACTACACAAGCAGATTGTGTCAGTATCTATAAAGAACAAAATTATTTTAAGTAATGACTACTGCAAAAATATGAAACACCTTTTTTAGTACTTGATTCAAACAGAAGGATAGAGGAAAGGAAAATGCAGCATGCCCAGCCATTTCCCACACCTTCAGAGATGTAGATGTCTGTTTACTGCATCATTCCCTTTCAAAATTTCTTACAGTGTCTACCACAACTCCTCCCAAAGCCCGTTGTCTCAGAGGCAACAGGTTTGACTTCTTTATGCTGACATGACAGTCTTCATCAAAAATAAAAAGTAGACCTACCATTTATTGTTTGGGGAAAGAACAGTAGTGTGATGTTGCACAAATTATATCACATCTTCCAGAAAACCTGAATGAAGCATCTCAAATCATCAAACGTGCCGTAGTTCTGCCTTCACATGAAGTCAGTAGAGCAATGCTGAGTTATACCAACTGACAGGACTCACCTTACCCCACTGCTCACTGAGTCTGCCCACCCCATGCAAAGCCAGCCTAGAGAGCTCCAAGCCGAGCTCTATAGACAACCATCTCCACCTCACACACTGCAGTCCTTACTTCTCCATGTTCCAAAAAGCCATGTCTCAAGATGTGGATCAGAAATATCCTTCATTCACTGTCCTCCCCTGATCACTTCTAATTATTGTCTACTTCATAATAATGCAGATAATACCTTGCCAGGTCAAACTATTCTGCGTACACCAGGTGAGACAAATCTTTACAGCGCAACCTGCAAACAGTCCCAGATCATGCCAGGGACCAAGACAACAGGCTGGTCGAAAGGAACAGTTTACATGACCTAAGTATAATGGTAAAGCTCAATTTCAGGAAAAAAGTATTTTTAGAAGATGAAACTGAAGCCCAAGCGGCATGGAAGGGACAACAAGGCAACAACTTCTTTCCATCTGCTCCACTTGGAGACCTACCACCAGCTTCAGCCTCCTTTATGGCAACATGGATCCATACAGGGATTATGTTCAGCCGACATTTACCATGTCACAGATTTGCACTTCAGAGATAAAGATATAAGCAGAAGAAAATTTATAACAAGAGGCGGGTGAGCTCCACCACTACAGCCAGAAACTGTCTCCGCTACTTAATAAGGTTAAAAAGAGCTTGATGGAGCAGAGGACTGTGACATATCTGCAACAGAGGCCCATGGCTTGCTTTTATAGCAGTTTAATAAAAATAAAACATAATAATAATAATAATAAAAACAGGCCTGTGGTTGTTCTTGTTTTGAGTTCTTACGCTACTTTGTCTATATACCTCCTGAAGTTTCTGGCTGTGGTGCATAATCAGAACAATAGCTCAGTTCTGGTTACAATTAGCTGGGACTATTTTAACTACCTGTTGGGTTTAGAAGAGGGTTCTGGTAAAACCACCTCTGTTACATTAAGGAGACTTTGGGATTTATTTTATTCTGAATGTCAACATCATGATTTTGAAAACTGAGATACTTCTTCCCTCCACATTTTTGCATACCCTTTTATGACTCCTAAGTCTCCTAGGCAGTCCATATTCCTTCTTTACACACAGTGGCCAGCACAACAGCATTCTGTTCCTAGCTGGCCTTGGAGCTCAGTCAGAACAAAACAATCCAAAGGACAAGTGAATCACAGACATCAGCATGAACTTCTCCTAAATCTGGATGAAAACCCTTGTGAAATCCACAAGGGAATATCTGAATGCATCAACTAAAACATTATTGAAAAAAAAAATTAAATGTGATAGAAGCTCAATTTCAAATAAAAAGCAACAGAGAGTGAACCTTGAGAGTCCAGGTTTTCAATAAGCTTTCATTATTCCCTGACCTGAGTTTTTTCTCTATGTTAAGCAGAAATCAAAATACTAAATGGATGCAATAGGTGCCGAGATTTGCAGGTGAGTGCTGCGGACAGGCTCATCCTGCAGAGGTGCAGGGAGTGCTCTTTAACCATGCGTAGGAAGAGGCTGTGACAGACTCAGAACTTCGCAGTACAAGGGGACAGCTACTCAGCTAATTGGAGGAGATAAAAGGCTGGTTTTTATGAGACAGTCTCTGTCGTTATCAGAAATGAAGGATAGAAACTTGAGCAGTTGTATCTCATTTTATCACTGGGAAGTCTCAGAATGAAAAAAAAAAGAATGATCCAAGTTTTTGATAGTTCTATTTAATTGAAAGAGAACTATGTTAATGTAACCTTAAACTCCAAAATCAATGTAGTTCAGAGTTCAGGCCTCTGCTTCTTTCCTAAGCCATATGCAGACCCTGGACTGTGCAGGCCACAAATTTTGCCTGCTTGGGGACATCATGTCATGAGGACACACCGGGAGAGGGCTGGATGGACTTTCACAACTACATAATTTTGCATCTGTGTTCTGAAGTTACATGTCCGTTGTCTTTCGTGCAGTCATTTTGGGCAGTTGGATTTTCTTGGGTGTATAAGATCTTCCTCAATGGAGGGAGATGAACCCATAAGGGTAGACCATACTGCTGACCCAAGAGCATCCAACACAAAAAAAAAAAAAAAAAAAAAAGTTGAAGGATATTTTTTGTAACATATATTTCAATATTTCATAGTTTCCCAGCTTGCCCCGAAACACCAGAATTTTACTGAAGTAAAGAGACCCAATGTCAGCCTCATCCCAAGGAGACTGCAGTCTAAGTTGCAAAAACAATGCATTACACTGGGAAGGTAAGCCCAACTTCCACAGTGACCCAACACAGGGATGTGCAAATCTCAGCAGCTCAATTTAATTTATTATTAAAATGGCTATTTTAGGCTCTTATTGGGTTAGAAAGATGAAAGAGAAGATTCTGAAAAAAGCGTATGGAGGAGAAGGCAATGGCTAACAGGGCCAGAACATTAATATAATCTCTGGTGCCATAACAGGGTGTAAACAAGCAAGATGCACGTCCTTGTGCTGTTCACCAGGACAGCCCTTTGAGCTGCAAACATGCAGTCTTAAATTTTCTGGGGGTTTTTTATTCTTTTTTTTTTTTTTAATTCATGAAAATGTAAAAGCAATAAACACTTTTTCCATCAACAAATCCAACATGGAACTTCCCTTCCCAGAGCTCAGTCACAGCCAAGGTATAGAAGCACTGCCAAAGCATTCCAGACCAAATCTTTCTGAACTTCTGAATTCCCTAAATTTAAACAGAAGCCAGATTGATTTCTTAAAACTGAAAAATGTGCCTACAAGAATTATTTCTGTTCATGAAACCTGACAGGCTATACCAGAGCCTAAGCAGGCAGCATGAAGCACACAATTTAATGGCCAAGTTTAAAAAGCCCTGAAAGTCTGGGTTTCTAATGAAAATACTGACAGACCCTTAACTATACAGCAGCACTGGCAGGCGCCACCATAATAACCATTTAAGCCCTCTTTTCTCAGAAAGGCTCAGCCCAGCCAATGAGGGAGGAGTAAACAGGGCTGGTAAATTAATGACCTTTGAGCATTAGCAGATGGCCTTTTTACGAGCACAGATTAGCAGAACATGGGAGTTTTCAATGGCCACTAACAGGTGCCAACGCTGCTTTTCTCTCTGTCCCTACCCACAGACAGCGAGGTCCAGACTGAGTTCAAACTGCATCTCCATTCCCTGCCCCTTATTTCTATGTTTACAACACACTTTCTTGGATGATAGGGTGACTCACATCCCAGGCCAACCTGCAAGTGTTGTGCATTACCAAAAGCAAACAAGAGCACCCTACAGCTGGAAGATAGCTCCACACACAGAGTCATTATCACCATGCCACCTCACAGGCAGATTCGGCTAAAGAGTGATGGCCGAAATGGTGGCCCTGTTCTTTCCAGGAAAGTTGAAAGAAAACCCAGCCATGGGTCTCAAAGGCACTTGAAAAGAAGGAGTCAGAGCAACCCTCCGTTATTTATAGCATCATTTGTATCAGGAGGATATACAGGACGCATGGCAGCCAGGCTTTGCCAGGCCCAAGTGTCAACTCTCAGTTATCCCTCAGATATGGGACTGCTGAAGGAAAGCTTAGGCTCTGGGGCTGATTCTCCATCTCCTCCACCACCTCTCACTTGCTCAGCTTCTGCTCTTTGGGCATCTTAATCACCGGGCCTCCCACTCTCTTGACCTCCCACCACTGGCCTTCACTCTTTAAGCCTTCTTCTACCTCAGCCCCCAAACATGCAACTGCCAGCCTCCAGGCCTCCTTCTCTCTCGGTCTCTACTTAACGGGTCTCCAGATATGGGCCTCCCACTCTTAGCTACTACAACTGTGGGTCTCAACTCATTGGGTCTCCATTATCTAGGTCTTCCAACTGCAGGGACTCCCTCTGGAACCTTAAGTCTCTGGCTTCCCACTCTCTAGGCCTCCCACTCACCAGCCTGTGAATCACATACCCTCCACCCTCTGTGCCCACTCTCTATAAGCCTCCAAATATTAAGCACATTCTCTTGCAGCCTCCACTCACTGGATCTCCACAGCTTAGGCCTTCCCTTCTTGGCCTCTAGTTCTCTAGAATCTTGTGCTCTCTCAGCCTCCCAATTTTAGCCTTCAGTTCTCTAAGCCTCCCACTCTCTGGACCTTTAGGCCCTGCACTTCCTACTCTCTCAGCCCAAACACTCCTGGCATCCCATTGTCTCAGCCTCCGCTTGCTGGGCTTCTTACTCTGGACCTCCCATTTATCTCCTAACTCTCAGCCTACATTCACTGGTCCTCTCAGTTTCTGTTCCTACTGCTTTGATGGCATCCCTTCTCTCAGCTTCCTGCTTGCTAGGCCTCTGATTTCCACAGCCTCCATCTCTTTTCTCCTCCCACTCTCTCAGTGTTCAGTCTCATGACCTCCCAGTGCTAGTCTCTCATTCTCTTAAGCCACCACTCTCTGGCTTTCTACTTTCTAGGCCTTTCACTTGCCAGACCATTATTGCATCACTGATGCTGCTGTAAGACTTGGATAAGACATTGCTGCATAATTTCTTTAATACAAGAGAAAGGTGAAGCTCCTTAGAAATACATACAACAACTGAGAGCATCTGTTGACACTTCTAGTGAATAAAATGAATCAGCAGCTGCCCTCTTAATAATGACTGATTTTGGAACCAGCACCTTTTTGTAGCTTTTCTTTAACTGCAGCAGAGGAACAAAGTACAAAGCTGTGATAAAACAATGCAAGAACTGTGGCCCTCCAGGAGAGAGTAAATACAAAAACCTCTTGTTTTTCAAAAGGAAAAAAAAAAACAAAAACCTTGATACAAACTCAGGATTAAACTATAAAATAGTCTGTGAGTCATGGAAGTTTGAAGTACCAATCTTACAATTATGTTCTCTCATTACAAAGAATATATTATGGCTGGGATTTGGGGCAAAACACCAGGGAAAGGGTTTGGAAAACTCAGGAAAAAAAAACCTTGATAAAACAATTAAAATGTACCACACAGAGGAATTAAACCTGTTCACAGCGGAGTTCCTGAAAAGCAGCACTGTGAGATGATTTATATAAACTACTGCAAGAAAAAGTCCCAAGTCAGGAAGCCATAAAGAACCAAATGCTGGAAACCACAGAAAATGGCACATAACACTGTCCACAGCATGGCAATTGATAGATGTGAGGAAACATGCAGTGGTGGCCAGAGTCAATGGAGGTAGAAAGGGAAAAGTAAAATGTATCAGCAGCAGTGTCAGCTCTGGGGGCCCTGCTGGCACCAACCACCACTGTTGTGTTATAGTGTCTGGATGTGCCCAGGGAGGAAAAAAGAGTGCTAGTGAGTCCAGCAATGGTGCATAAGTCAGTGTGAGGCCAATTCCAGCAGTACTTGAGAGAGGTAAAAAAGGAAAAAGAACAAACCTACAAGCAATGTGAAAATCAAATGTTGAATCTCAAAAGATACAGCAGCAGTTACGGACTTCTAGTGAGCACGTGCAGGACGCTCTTCCATAGGGCAGGAGAGACAGCTCCAAGAAGAATGCAGAAAACTCCAAGATGTGGGGAAGAACAGCTGAAGAAGGTGACATGGGCCTCTCTTCCTTATGAACAGGTGTTTCTGCAGAGGTGTAAAAAGAGAGCATTTCCTATTGCCTACAGAGATACTCCTAGAAATTGGGCTCATACTGAGCACGTTCTTGTGTTGGACATGTCCAGACTGTTCCTCTAATTCATTCTCAGGACTGCCTTGGGAACTCTTTCCTGCAATGCTGTTTGAATTGTGTTTAGCTCCTGCAGTATTTCATGGAAAAATGCAATTGGCAGTGTAGAGGTCAGGTTCTGCACAGGTGCTGGTTGCAACTGTGCCTGATGGCCCAGTGACACTAAGCTGCAGAAGAAACAGGAGTTTAAACAGATTATAGATGTAACATTTAACACTGAGGTCTACAGATCCCAACATAGAACAGAGAAGCTCATTCTTTTCAAACTATAATGCCAAAATTGAGACCTGGTCTTCATGCAGCAGGAGTACTAAGAAAAACACAATGTTTACTGAGACAGAGAAGACTCTGTGTCTCCACTGAGACACAAATATTGTTGCTTTAGTCACCAGTGCTAATGTGGGGAGGGAGCTGTGCATTGCCAAGCAGATACCAGCAACCTCAGGGACCTGCACCCCCTAACACACAAGAACTCAGCTTGGTCAGGGTGCACAGATCAGCCACTGCTGCACCCAGGAATAGGACTCAGGGTAGCGGCTTTCTGAGCTCCGTGGAAGCAGTGCCTTGGAAATGCTTTAAATGGGAGGACTGAGTGTTTCATTGGCTTCCAGCAGGAAGAGAGATAACATCCACAGAAGTGGGTGTTCTTCCTCAGAAAGCCAGGCCAGAGGAGTGTGGTGAGGCAGCCGAGTGTGGACAAGATACGACCAGAACTCATTAACTCACCGCTGTGGTGCTGCCAGTGCCTCCAGGGAGACCACACAGCAGCACAGAGCACCTCAGAGACTAACTGAACACAGTTAATTATTAGGTGGTTTAAGATACATTTGCATTTCTTTACTGTGTTTGTGTTTGTTGTAGTTGCTTTTGGCTGGGGAAACGGTAACTTACAGAAACTTTAAAAAGAGCAGTTCAGAAAGGACTCTTGTGTCACCCAGGGGTTGAGATGACCCATGGCTTTGCCACCTCAGTCACCTCCAACCCCTTCATTGCCTGCTGGGATGGGAAAAGAGCCCAGAGGGCTTTTCAGGGTGGCAGCCTGCCCCTAGTACATAAACTTGCAAAAGTACAACATAAAATAGATGAGACCCATGCCTCAACAGACAGGAAACAGTTTTCTGCTGGAATCAACAAAATCTGAAACCCGAAAGAAATTATTTCTTTAGTTAATAAAAACTGGTAGCAGAATCACAACCCTCCCCCCCCGAAAAACAGCCCCTAAGTATGGGCATGGAGCTCTAGGTTTTAGCTAGCCTAAAGACTGTGTTAGCTGGAAATCTGCTTAGAAATATCACCTCAGTCAGTGTGAGTTGATTCATGCCTTTGCACCAAGATCTACCTACTGTTATGGGTTTACACGGAGAAGCTGAAGCACAAGGCACAACTTACGTAATGGTGTCACAAGTAGAACAACATCAAAGGAGCAGAGAAACACCTTTCCAGTGGAGAGTGCATTCATGTGATTGCCATTTGTCTGAGATTGTGTGATTATATGAACACTGAAATTTACTGAAAGGGGATGGAAATTAAACACTCAAGTGATGGGGAATGCTTGCATGCATCTTTGTGAAGCCAACACGCAGAGGAGTTGTGTTCAAACTATCTGGAATTTTTAAGTCATTTCTCCAGAGTATTTAACTCACATTTTCACTAGCCTGGCTCAAGCTCTGAACATGGAGACCAAGGGATCTGCTCCACAGAGAGTTAATTCCTGGCAGCCTATTCCATACGCGGTACAACTCTCCAGACATTAGGGGTGTTATCCCTGGGGATAAATTTGGCCAACTGCATCTACATCCAGCCTGGATGAGCAGGAACGGCTTCTTTGACTCATAGAGATGATTTGTGCCAGCTCCAAATTTGGCATTGTGCCTTTCTCTTTGTTCTGTGTATAGTTAAATAGACAAGATGAAAAAGCCATGACTAATTAGACTGTTAAATTAAACTGCTTTAAATTTATTTTATGTGATGCATAAAGTTCATAAAAAGAGGTACCCAGAGTAGTATCAATGACCTTTCTCCAGAAGCTGCAGTCCACCCGGATACTTTTTTGAACCAATTGGCTGAAAACTCATGGATTTCTTAACACCTTTTATTCCCTCTCTGCCACTTGTAAACCTGAAGGATTTATTTTTATCAGTCCCTCACCCACATAATGACTTTAAAATTCCTTAGGTTCATACCTTAAAATATAGCTGGGAATTAGAAGTAATGCCAATTAACAAGTCAAGGCTCAAAGGCACTGATGGAGTTAGCTTGCACTTCTCCCTGGAAAACTGTCATAAGTATATACAGGAATCTGCACACCTCTGAGTTTTGGTGTGGAGCTCTGCCTGTTGGAAAGAGCCCTGTCAATGCTGTCTGCAGCGCTGGCCAGGCAGACCTGAGCCAGAGGAGAGACAGAAGCTGCACTGCCCCAAAAGCTCCCTCCCCAGCAGCTGCCTCCTCCTCCTCCCTCTGTCTGGGTGGGCTAGGCAGGCGTGTCTGCATTGGGTCTACCTTCACAATGCCGGAAGGGCAGGTTGTATGCTCCAGGCATCAGCTGATTCCTGGATCTGAAAACCCCGAACATGAGACAGACAAAACCCCCTTATCTGATATGCATGAGTTACTCTCGTTCCTGTTTACCGGGCACACACATAAAAGGTGGTTTGGTGAGACCTCATGAGCCTCTGCTTCAGGATTTGGCGCATTAAGGAGTACTGACTTTAGTTCCCAGGTCTGTCAGTGTCTTCGGGCAAGTTATTTCACTTTCCTCAATTCCGTTTCCTTGTCAGTGGCAAAGAGATGCTTGCAATATAAAGTAGTACGCTCTCCCTCCAGCCACGGAGCTTTGTTTGCTGTTCTGGAAATGCTGCTTTTACCTCTCAGGGCTGGGACGAGGGAGCTGGAAACAGTAAACCGAGTCATCTGGGGAGAGGGACTCACCCGAGAATTTTGGCAGAGAGCAAGCTTTCTTTTATCTTACCACAAGCTCCTTGTGTGATCCTATTATTACCAACACCTATGCTGTCAAAGGACTGTCTCCATTTCGCACCTCCTTACAAGCGATCCTGGTTATGTACACCCCAGCTCCAGGTCTGGGCTCTCAGTGCACGCCATCATCCTCAGCCACGGTGCCCAGCGCAACCCACACGAGGCCCTGCCTGCACGTCCCTTCTGCAGGAGCCGCTCGCAGCGCAGCGGTGTGACTGCTGCCTGGGAGAGCCCTGCCACATGGGCTCATGCTGCCGGGCACTCACTGGCCACACCGTGTCCCCGCGGTGCTGGGACAAGGCACGTACTGCACATAGCTTGGCACCGTGCAGGTTTTCTTTCCGTGCCCGAGGAAGAAAAGTGGGGTGGTTAGATGGCTTCTTGGAAGCCTCCAGTTGTGTACTGTGGCTGCCGCATCCCCTGCTCCACGCTGCGCCTCCCTTCTTTGCGCTCCTTTATTTGGGAATGATGTATTTTCATCCAAGGTGTGAATGCCTCTCCCTCTGCAGCTAATCCTGTCCCACCAGCGGCCCACAGACGCTGTATTGCTAAGCAACACTTGGCAAAATGCATGCCAGGTTGTGTGGGTCTCTCGTGATGTTTCACAGAAGCATTGTCGTTTCCAACTCTGGCATTGTTTCCAGCATTTTGGGTGTCAGCGTTCCTGAAAACTATCGCAGAAAGGATGTTTACTGAACTGTCAGAGGGTGAATGATTGACACAAGGCGCAAGTACTTTTCATGTTCAGGTTTTGGCATGCCACAATTGGATTATTTCCTGATAAATGCCATCCAATTCTACCAGATGGACCACTGAGAGATATGCCAACCTGTGTGAGAAATGGAGTAGATGCTCAGTGCCACTTATTGGTGGTGTGTGCTTCTCCAGCCTATCCCTTTGTGTAGCTGCAGGGTGTTTTACTGAAGCAGTGGCTTTTGTGATGCACATAATTAGAACAGCAAGGCAATTGTCATCATGGGAAAGAGAAGATTTCAGTGCCCAAATTTGATTTCCATCGCCTGAGCACAGAAGTGCATTACCTGCTCCTCTTCTCTTGGATCAGTGCAGGCTCTGCAACTCGCGCATTGGAGATCCGTGAACTTGGAAAGTCGGAAATTTCTCATATATAAATAATTTCAATACACCAACCTTCTGCTTTCCCACTCATCTTTTCCTAACGGCTCATTTCTCAGATCCAAATGCGATACCAGGACTGTACGAGTGAACGTGCTATACACACCACCCCAAGTTTAGCAGTGAAGCTCAGGGGGGAGCAGGCGGGATCTGCGCTCCTGAAATGAAGGAGCAGTGAGTGGCAGTGAGAGGGCACGATGCACCCAGGGAGATGCCAGCAGCGTGTTGCCTTGAGGCTGCCAAATGGCTCTGGAGCTATATGGGGTGTGTGCTGAAAAAGGGACCAGGGGCAGGAGGAGACTCTCCCATGACAGCGGTGCCTGTGCTGAGCACAGGGGAAGGCAGGCACCCTTTGCACCCCTTGTACAGACACAGGACAGGACCTGTCATTCAGCACAGAAGCTTTGCTTGAGCTCAGCTTGGAAGGGCATCAGGAAGAGAGCGGCCTCTTGCTGTTTGCTTGGAGTGACATACAATGACATCCCTAATTCTGCAGGATGGGAAACTGCAGGACCATGAAAATACATTTTTTTTTTTTCTGTCTAAACCAAACCAAGTAGTGAGACAAAAGGAACATTAAGTTATCTATTCCTGTACTCCTCGGCACTTTAATATATACATAAAAAGCAGAGCCTTTGTACTATAGCTAATGAGCAGAAGTGAATAATGTGGTATAATTAGCTCGCTTTCTCAGCCTGCTCTCAGCACCCTTCTGACAACGGCGTGGTACGAGTGGTGACTGGTGCCTACATCTCAGATTTACCATCACTTCATTGTTCTGCACTAACACATTTTTCATCTTGGCCATTATGAGGCCTTTCTCCATCGCGCTCACTTCTGCAGTTCAGCCACTGCCTCTGTCACAGCTGGCTCACAGGAGACACAGCTTGGACAGCAGCTCCAGAGGAGAGGCTGTTACTGCACCATCCTCTCCCCAGAGACCTGCGGTCAGACCCTTGGTGCGTGCATGCATGCACACCGCCTAAATTCACATCTGGTCACAGTGCAGGCTGCCATCACCAAAAATAACGCACAGAATAGCAAGCAACGCTTCTCAGATGTTAATGGAGGCCTTCAGCTTGCAGTGATTTCCACATCAGCCAAACTCCGATTTTCACTGGGGCTCAGGGACCCCAGAGTTAGCAGTACACAAAGTTCACAAAACAGTAAGGAAAAAAAATATATGAAATAACAAAGCTTTCTGCAATCTAGTATTCCAGAGCAAGACTCCGAATGGTGGTCTTTTATGTTTTGCTCTTCCTATGAAAGGGGGTTGAGAAATAAACTGATGATGCATGGCTTTAAAACAGACAGACCAAACAGCTCCGGCTCCGTGAGACCATCCTGTGCAGCAATGGCACCAGGATTACATCCAGGACAGTAGCTAACACTGTTACTGGGGCTTCTTGGTGAGCTCGTAAATCAGTTCAAAACCAAGAACAAATCTGTTAGCACACATGCCGTAACATGAACCACACGTGTGTAATGCTGCTGGTTGGGAGAAATTCAGAATTTCCTCAAAGTATGAACTTTAATTCAGTTCTTTCTGGCATAAACTTTTTCATCCCATTATGTCAAAAACTGTATTACCCATCCATTTGTCTGTCAGAACTATTCCCCCTGGGCCCATATAGCAGCGGTTCTTCTATTCTAAAGCTTCCCATTACATCTTGCTATCAAGAGTCACAATTCTCAGTGAAAGTCTCTGGTGATTTTTGACAATGTTTTACAGTGAACTAGGCCAGGAGCCTCAGAGTTAAAGGAAATCTTCCATCCTGGCAATGAATATGTAATAGGCATTACACGGTGCAGTATACCAAAAATGTAAGGTTCATTAAGCCTTTCCGAGGCGAGAACCTCCGTGTAGCTCTGAATGAACCTGTCTTCATGGTGGCATTAGCAAATGATATTTTGGGCAAGGAAATATTAATACTCCGCATTAAGGAACAAATTTGTTTAAATATTCTGTGGCTCTGCGTGGATGCAGATGATCCAGGAATAAATAAAAAGTGAATAGTCGTCCAACTTTATATGTAAATTGTCTTTGGCTTATATGCATAAGAATGCTCTTTGCTACTAAATTCCTCATATTAACAAGCGGGACTGTAACTAATATATAAAACAAAGTCATTCTCTTTAATGAGAATGCTAAATATTTTAAAGAAATGCACAGCTATGAAATATTGTCAAGGGCATTTTTATACTTAAGTTTAAGAACACTTATGACTTAACCGTTGAATAATTTAACACATTCAGCCTTGAAGTACTATTTATGTATGTTTTTTAATGTTCATACTTACGTTGGCTTTTCTTTGCTAAGGATTTAGGACCTTTGATTTCTGTTTATAAAATTTACATCTTTAATCTCCCAGCTCCGTGCATTTTCCCATTCAACTCTTGCAACAGTGTAAGCAGAAAGAGGAGCTAAAAGCCTCCTGCAGCTCAGAGCGAGGATTTCAGTGAGTATGAGGACAGACTTGAAGGAAATGAGCTCCAAGTGGAAAACCTATATAAACAAGAGCCACCCATACAGTGGGGATGGGGGATCTGCATGCGAGTTCATGAGCTCTGTCTGTGAGGCAAGGAAAGCCCTCAGCGCCCTGCCATGGCTGCACCACATCATGAGGAAATACAATGGGTTGGGGACATGGGTGGGCTGGGGGTACCTCTGCACCGAGCTCTGCCCACCATCGCCTGCGTTGGGCCAGGGGCAGCTCCGAGTGCTTTGCTTGGCTTGAAGATGCCCAAACGTTGAGGCGTTTGGCTGGCCGCCCCAGGCAAAGGTACCATGCTGTGGGACTGCGTGGAATTCGTCCCGGGATAAACAAAAATACTGGCCAAACAGCTGGCAGTGTATCTTGTCACCTTCCATTACGGTATTTTGCAACACACCGACGCTTTGCGGCGCAGCAGATGTCACTCGACACGTCGTACACTGAGCAGCGGCTTTCAGGATTGTCTGAGCCAGGTTTCTTTCATACAGCAGCATCCTGACCTGGCGTGGGGCCGCTTGCAAGTAGTACTGAGCACAGTGGCACCAAGGCTGGAGGGGCTGGCTGCAGCGCAGAGATCTGACTCCACGTCTGCATGACGTGCTGCACGCCACAGGCATGGAGACAGGCAGGTCATGTCGTGCGATGCGATGGATGAGCTGCTGCCGAGCTCTACAGCTGCGCAGCGATGGGCCCCTCAGCACCCATTCTGCCTCCAATAGTCATTGCTTGCCAGCATCCCAATGCATTATATATATATGGCATGTTTATGGTATGAAGAAAGATGAATCTGAATATCACAAACCTTGGGCTCACGGGATGATGACTTCGGGAGGAAAGCAAGTTGTTCAAGGGCAAAAAAAAAAAAAAAAAAAGAAGTTAGTAGAGTTTTGTCAAAGGGAATTAATACCTCCTGATACCAGGCTGCACTGCTGCACCTTGAGAGACCACTCAGCGAGGAAGACAGAAGGAGAGTGCTGGGATTACCAGCAGGAAGCACCACCTATTTCGGTGCAGGGACGTCTTCCAAGCTGGAAGCTGCATGCAGTGGCCCCTGGCATGGCTAGGTGAGTAATTCCAGCAGTGCAGATGGGCAGGAGCTGACACAGGGAAACTTTCCTTGCAGCACGGGGCCAGATGGGGTCTGGTGCTGAGTCTCCCTGCCCCAACTCAGCATCACTGCTACATAAGCACGGATCAGGGTGCTTGACTCAGCACTGGTGCCAGCACCACCCTCACGCCCCAAGGAGGAGGTGCCCAATCCGCTGACAGTAACCACTGCATTCTGCCTTTGCCTGCCAACACATCCATGCTGGGAGACTGCTTTGTTCCACAAAAGCGGCATTAAACAAAAAAAAATTTCGAATATATTGAGAGAGAATTGGAGAATGAAAACAGCCGTCACCTTCCTTAAATTAAGTAACTCCACACGTGTCCTTGGGATGTCAGCAAAGGGATCCAGCAGTCTCAGCAGGAAGGCACAGCTGACAAGAGGAATTCAGGAGGAAACGAATGCTGCAGCTGTAATGCACAGCTCACCGTCTTCCTGGGCCTCGCTCCTTTATACAACATCTAAAGCTCTGGGTCCTGTAGCTCCAAGGATCTCCTTTCCATGCGTGCCTCCTGTGAAGCTTTATTTCCCTTTGAAGACCAGTTTCTGTTGTGTTTGGGTTTGGTTTTTTTTTTGCTTTTTTGTTGTTGTTGTTAAGAAATCTATTTAGGCAGGCCCTGGCCGTTACCCCGCAGACAGCTGTGGCCATCAGTCACTCAATAACCGCTTGTGAGGTTCACCAGACAAAGGGTTAGTGCAGCTAGTACCACAATAATGTAGAAACAGAAATATTACAAAGTAAAGGCTTATAAAATAATAAAAATTCTACTTAGTTCAGATACCTCCCTGTGCCTTTGGCAAAATACCTTAAGCATTCCACATAAGGCGGGCATTGTCTTTATAAGATGGCACCTCATAAAATGATATTAAATATCACCAACGGGGCTTCATATTTCATCCAGCAGGGTTTAGGCCAGACATGTTCTATATCACACATTATTAGAATGACATCTGCTTTGCAAGTTGTGTACCCAGGAGCATACCTTGATAACTCATTTCAGCACTCATTCTCGAGGCTTCTGTGGCTTCGCAATACCTAATATGTTTAACTCATTTTGAACAGAAGTCTAAAGCCTGTCGTGGCCCTCTGGCCAAAACTGTAGCTGTCAGGCAACGGAGTCGGCTATCAAACGTTGCTCATTTATCATTAGCGGTGATGCAGCTGTACAGAGAAATGTACCCACTGAAGTGAAGGGCTGTCAGTTGTTCCCTGTATAATACTTCTCAACAGGGCATTTCTCCGTGGGTGTATAGCTAGTACACTTCACTACTTCCCCATAGCGCGGAATGTATAGTAGCAGGGAGGTGGGGAACACATTTTCATTTAAATTTGACTGCCACGAGACAAATCAAGCAATCAATAGAATCCCTAATCAGAGAGATACAAGTAGCTGTATACAAACATAGGCATGTGCGTGTACAAGTGTGTGCGCACACATGCGTCTATAGCACGCTCCCTCTATGCCTACATGTGTAGTTCAGAATTGGCACACATTCCAGCTCTGCTTCCTCTTCACTCCTCATCTCTGCAAGAAGGCCAGAACGTGCCATTTAGGCTTCAAATTTCCCCATGAATTCTCCGACACGTGCTACCCTGAACTTTGCTAACCCCAGCTCTGCTCCCCGGGGAGGCAAGCAGCCCAATGAGATCTGTAGGAGAGATCTCCTGGCTGCAGACACTGCTGCCTTTATTCACAGGGGCAAAGCATGGCCATGGGCTGGGAAAGCACCACAGTTAAGATCGTATCTTCAGGCTCTTTGAACTGCTGCGGCATGCGAACATTTGTATACAAGCACTATGAAAGAAGCTGACACAAGCCCCTGCCTTTTCACTTATCTGTGTCTGGGCGAGATACCGAGCAGGAGACCGACGCCGGTGGCAGAGCAGGGCTCCTCCACTGGGTTCCTCCTCTGCAGCCCGTGAACCAAAGTGACTCGCCCATTGCTTTCAGAGCATTCACACAGCTGCAAAGACTTCAGAAGTGAGCACGTAAAATCAGGAATCCAAACCCACTTCCAAATGACAAGTCAACTGCTGCTCATATATTACGTTTAGACCTTGGGCCACTTACGGCCAAGTTGCTGGAAAGCAGAGATGGTGCCGATGCTGTGTGCTGAGGACATGGCTTCAGTTCTCTGAGCAAGAAGTAGCTGCAAGTACCAGTCCTCTGAGCTGTTTGACTATGAGCAGATACCATGTGAAACCCTAATTTTCTCCCCAAACTGCTAGCCATCCCAGACTCTGTCCCAGTTGTGCAACACCCCCATGGATTCTGCCACTGATAATGTTACCTGGTTAACAAAACAGCAACTGAACCACTTTGTATGTATGATTACACACTTCTAGAACACTGACAACGTAGGCATAGCGACACGGTGACCCAAACAGAGCTGTATTTCCCCAGCTGTGTTTGGGCATGCCCAGACATAGCTGCCAGCACCAACAGGGTTCTCATCTGTAACAGGATGAGTAATACAAAAAGGGAGGAAGGACACAGCCCTGAATTACAGCCAGCCAGCATGGGACGGCTGTGGGGAAGGCTGCTCCGCCTGAGGAAGGAGCCAGCTGCAAGCACAGGCAGGGCTCTGGAGGGGGAGCCACTGGAAAGGGGCTACAAGACCCACCACCCTTTTCCTTTATCTCAGGGTCTCTTTTTTCCTCCTCCTCCTCACCCCCTGAACAGAGAGCTTTGCGTTACTTTGGAAATACCAGCATATTTCATGAGCGGCTGAAAACGAGCGCAGCAGAAAGGAAGACGATGAATGGCAAACTTTTCCTGGCAGATGTGAGCTATAAAAAAAAAAAGATCCTGATGTGGTAGAACAAGTTTAACCAACAAGGTTGGCCAGCAACGCGGTGAAACGGGCTTCAGTGTGAAAATGACACCACCAGATTCATAGAAGGAAAAAACAATAACAACAACAACAACAAAAAAAAAACGAAGCCTATCGAACAAGCAGCAACTTGGGACCCAGTGGGACGCTAAGCAAAGTGGGAACATCCACTTTTGTCCATGTGATGTCCCTCCTGTATAGTCCAAGGGCTGGGCTGGGCTCACCCTGTGCCACAGGGCAGGACTACAGCTGCCGAGCCCTTCTGGCTGATGTCATGCTTTTTGCATCCCCTTCTGCCTTCAGAGCCCTGTGCGCTCACAGTGCCACAGGTCTGTGCCTACTGCTGTGGCCCACAATACAATCAAACTTATTTACGTTCACTCACTGACTTCTTTATTTAATCAGGGCAAGTGCAGAAGGGCATGGCGAGGCAGTAGTGAACGGTGATTTCAGCATTTTATTGCTAAACCAGCAAAACTCACCACTTGAACATGGCCTCTTCTCTCTTGTTTTCAGCCAAACTCAGGACAGAACCCATCTTTCCAAGTCACAGGGTGCACGACTGCATAAAATCCCTAGGGCCTCTTCTCAGAGTGGTTATGTGAATTGCAAGCAGCTCACACCAAATAGCACTGTGCCCATCCCAGGGCTGAGCGGCTCCCTCTGCCAACACTCCCAGCTGCACGTGGCTCAGAAGGCAGGAACACCACACCACAGACTTTTAAAACGTGTTACCACGCAGAGAAATTCTTGACTTTTTAAAAGTCCTTTTTTTTTGCAATATTACATGCTAGCAGAAGTTACAGCTTTGGTTCTGACTCCCAAGTGCAGCAGGGACTGGAGAAGCAAGCTGCCGGCCCGCGCAGGAAGCAGCCACAGCTGAGCTCTGTGTGCTGAATGGTGCGCCAGGCTGCAGAGGACAGAAATGCTCCTGGGACAGGAATGTCTCTCTCAGGGGTATGCCCCTTCCCAGCTCCTGGAGGATAATTTCTCTACCACGTCCTGGAAGGTAGCTGTGACTGGTCAAGGAGCCTTCCCCACCAGGCTGCACGCACACAGCCAGAGATGTGAGACAGGCTGCTGTCCCCTGCAGGAGGGGTGCTACACTCGGCGAGGGGGACAACCCGTGCTGAATCTTCCCCCAGAGGGGGAAAGGATGCTCCACATCCATCTGCAGGACCCCTGGGAGCTTTGAGCTCTTCCTTCCTCCCTAGCCAAAGGCTGCTGCTGCTGCTCCCACATGGGTGGCTGCAGTGCCCTGCAGTGAGTGACCTGTGCTCACTGCTCCCTCTCAGACCCAGGTGCAGCGCTGTGCCCTGCAGCACGTGGGCTGGCACTGTCCCTTGCGTGCCTTTCCCACCGCTCTGTAGCTGACGGGGTAACTGTAAGCAGGCAGAACACACAGCTCTGGTCAGCGCCTGTGCACTGACTCATGTGCAATCACAGCAGTGTCTGAGCAAGGAGGGCTGAATTCGAGCCGCCTTCAGTGACTAATTTCAGATTCATCCGTTCTTAGAAAGGTACCGTGGCTTTTTAGCATTACTTTGTTTCCCTCTGGAGACCCATCCTTCCTGTCCTTGCTCTCCTTGTAACCCCACTGCACTCCGAGTGCCTGTGTTTCCTACTCAGATGCATTCCACGCTGCGGGTGGCTCAGTACCACCTACCCCCTTCCAAGGTAGGACAAAGGGTCTCCGTTCCCACCTGGTAGCTACAGCACCATGGCTGACTGGGATTGGCGAGCAGAGAGGCAGCAGAGGCAGCAGAGATGCAGCCAAAGGCTGGTTGCAAGCTGTGCTTCCACCGCTGCAGCTCTGCCAAACCCACCTCCCATGGCAGGTGGCTGTGATCCCTCTGTCTACTGCCGAGGTCAGCTTTCATTTAGCATATGCCTCAGAGCACTGCTCTTTCCCACAGCTCTTCAAGGTCTGCGTTCTGATACAGTTGGTGAGTCAGGAGCAGATTAGTCACAGGGGAGATTTATTCTTGCCTACAGAAAGTCCAGCATGAGTAAGGACAACACAGGAGCAGCACCAGCCTATTTCAGCTCAGGCCAATGACTCATGCACCCCAGTGTGCGACTCTGAGCATCTGCACGGGGAGGGCACGCAGCCAGCTCCATGCTGTTCTGCTGACACCGAGGACTTTACCACCACCAAGGCAGAATGGTGGCCATCTCAGATGCCCTTCTACAGACCGACTGCTGAACAGAACCCCATCAATCACACACAACTGGTGCATGCAATGCTATGAGTCCTCTTGAAGCTTCCAAGTCTCTAGCCAAAGCAAAATGAGAAGTTAGGTGACATCTTGTCTTTACTGAGGCTGCAACAAAATGCTCCTGCAAGGCTACAGTTCTACTCCATAGTGATGAAATGATTAGGGTGTCCAATTTCCCTACATACCTACCAGTCACTGAGCGAGTACTCTCTAAATTACCCACGGAAATACTTAACTGCAAAAACTGCATTTTCGATTTCATATGGACAACGTAACGTCCAGCAGCAACAACACATTTCTCACTGGGGAGCTGTCTGCTGTTCGGTTGCCATGATGCTAAATTTCAGCTAATTTTTTTTTATGAGTTTACATTGTGAATGTCAAATTGCTGCAGTAGTAGTCACAGGTTTGCAGGATGCTGACTCAGAACCTGAGCTTCTGAAACGAGATGTTTCCATTCATATTTTAAAATTCCATTCATTAACAGGTGTATATGGTTTGACTTCTTCAAAGTATGCTGCAGACACAGCCTAATAAATCTCCAAGACACCTCACTGCATCTCCATTTTATAGATGTGGTGATTCGAATATATCCAAGTGAAATGACTTGCCCAAGGCTAATGAAGGAATCAATGTCAGAGACAGGATTAAAAGTAGAAAAATTCCTGGCCCTCAGTCTCATAACCTAACTCTGGTCTGCATTTCACTCATATCAAAACAGGAAAGGGAAACACATATATTTTGAATATTGTGAAAAGTAGTTCATGGCAGATGGGCAGTCTGATGTTTTAAAATTGCTTTACCTATTGTCATAAAATAGCAATAATACACAGGATGTGGTTCTTGTCCAAGACTGTACTAAGGTGCAAACAGCACAAAACGTGTCACTGGTAGCTTGCAGAGCAGCAGAGGTTGCACTAGAAGTATAAAGTGAGCAGCTTCTGAGATGTCTCTCCTGCCCTATTTCATAAAACGCATTTCTTCCTGTGTATTTCAGTTGCCAAAAGCTTCTCTGAAGCTGGTTAGTAGCTGCTTGGTACTGAACATATGGCAAGACACCTATTGTTGCATCTCAGGGGTGGGAAGAGGACTGTAACACCCATTTCTCAAATATGCAAGCAGTGCCCACCAACATTTTTTCGTGGGTCTGCCCACCTGTTTCTTAGATGCTAACACAGAGCTAGGCAGTGCTGCCCAAATGTAATAGGAAGACCGTGCACCTGCCTAGTTGTGGGGAAGAATAAATTAAAAAAAAGAAAAAAAAAAAGAAGGTACACTTGTGTCATTAAATATGGATGAGCAAGGCTCATTGACTGAGTTGGAGACAGTAGGATATGGCTTGAAATAAAACCCCATGAGGGCCACACCCCCTAGTATGCCCAGGGCCATCCCTTTAAAGGTAGGACAATTATAATTAATTGAGCAATCTGACAGAAAGCGTACATCCATACACTAGAGCAGAAAGTGACACTGTGCACAGAGCCATCCAGGACACTTGAAGGGTTAATACTGGTTCACTAGACCAAGGACAGTAAATTCTGCCTGTGGCTACCACCAGTCTATTGTATTATTATTGCAGGCTTTAGAAACAGCTTTTAATTTTAACCCATTCCAGCCCTCTCTACTATCTTCTCTTCATATGATTGGCATTGAATAAAATTGCATAAAATCTTCCTGGTCATGCCGTTCAGTAATTTCTTTTCACTTTCTGCATTTACTACATTGTTCAGAGAAAATAATCCAAGGAACCTGGGCCGCCTTTACTTATCATTATTAATGGTTAAAAACCAAAATTATTGCCAGAAAACTGGGCCCCTTCCATTTTGTTGTTATCAGCCCTCACTATCTGCTGCAAGGATCACTGAAGAATCCCATCTGTTACCTTTTGGAAATCCTGTCATGACTATCCAGAGTTATGACAAACACGTAGACTAAATATAGATAACTGTGTAACTCTTTCCATCTTCCCAATACCTGCATTCGTTCACCGACCTGCATTTTTTAAGCTGATGGACTGGGAATTGTTTGTGCCTATACGAGCTGACAAATCAAACCCGCTGGTTACCTGTAATGCAAAAATCTCATGATCGACAACATTTTCAGCAATATGCTGAGCACATCACCAACCCATAGACAGGCTAGAGGGAAGCAGCTGATGGAGAAGGGATGATATGAGGCAGTGCGGGTGATAGCAGAGGACTGACTCAGTGACCCAGGGTGTCCTTTCAAACCTGCGTTTCTACATTCGTGTGTTCATATTGAAGTTGATGGGAGACATTTCCACTGACTTCAAAGGGCTTTTCTGTCCCGTTCCATTTCTTTTCAATATATAGATGCAAGAGTAATGTCACGCATGATTTTCATGAGACGTGTTAATATACAACCAGTTCTGGGAGCAGCAGAATGAGCCCAGGTAGATAAATCGCTCATCCCAAAATGCTAAACATGCCACCATCTGAAAAATATATCTCCTTTTATCTAAATTGCAGGTGAGTCCAGCAGTGTCACGATTGAATTTCTCGTCATCGTTAGCCTTAATCAGTTATGCCGAATAAATAATCCCACCATCTACTGGTGCTATTGGCAAGCTACGTGGATATCGTGAACAAATGGCTTGGACCTGGGGGCTGGCTCACCTCAGGGCTGGCCCCCTCTTGCAGCAGTAGGAAGGAGTGCCCTAGCACTAGCGTCCCACAGTGAAACCTGTACTCGTGGTGCTTAGAATGGAAGGTTATTTCATGCATATAGAACAGCGCTCATTTGTCAGAGTGGTAAGCCACAGAATGCTCTGAAGAGTGTAGAAGCCTAATACTGATGGCCACAGAAAAGAGGAGTGAGAAGATAAGAATTGGGAGGCTGTGTATTTACTTTGTCCTCTCTTTTTTTTACATTTCTTTTAACAAACGGGCATTCAGCCTGTTCGGTAGAGTCACTCCAATATGTTATCTAATGGCTTCATCTTTACTTGTGAGATTCCCCATCTGTGGCCAGACTGTGCCACTGCCTCATTCAGCTCAGCAAGTGAACAACATTCATTCCCTCGCTCACATCTTAGGAGACAGGTCTTGCTCTAGAGCAACAAAAAAAATGAGCTGCTCCATAGTCAGGTCTGAACCTTTGCACTTAAGCCAGCCTTTAATGAAACTTTACTCTGGATTTCAACGCTGCTTTTTATAGCTGGGCCATCTACTCACTCTCTCTGTGTCCCTTTCTTTGTTCTTTATACTGGTATCATTCTGATCTATGTGCTGGTTTCTCATTTTCCTCTTGAGATTTCTGTATCTGGCTTGTTTTCAAAGCCAAATAACACAAGTAATTATTTATAATCTGTAATTGCCTCAGAAGGATGAATGCTCAGACATAATCGGTCCATTTTGTTATTTTTTCACCTATTATACAGTAGTGGCTTCTTCTGCTGTTTGGAAGCTTCTTCACTCTTTTTCTGTCTCTTTTCTCCTCATAGCAAAATGTAAAACTTTAAGTGATTCATGAATCATGGAAGACTCTATCATGTCCAGCTTAGCAGTCACTTCCTCCTACCGGGTTCATGGTGCCTTGAACCAGGATACTCCATGGATGGATCGGCCACTGGCGGCACTGGTGCAGCCATTGCTACCACTCCTTGGGCACAGTGGGTCTTTCTCATTACCAGAAGCAAAAAATGACATCACATCATGAGAACAGGGATGGTCCAGATGCTAAAGACACCTGATGGGCACTGAGAAATCTGAGTGCTTCATGGCTCCGTCTAGATCTCCACACATGCCCAAACGGAGTCAACTTGCTGAAAGCTGTTGCATTTTGTATCTGGGAATACCATTTCAGAAACCACAGCGTTGGGAAGGAGAAGGGAGAGAGACTGAGGCACATCTGAGTTTCTGCTCACTTAGTTCAAGGAATGGCTATAGGAATAACAGACTCGGGAATGGGGAATCAGCACTGCTTTAGCTCCTCATTGTCATCCAGTTGTAATTTGGTTCAATCGGTTGTCTTCTACTCTGTCCGAAGGCTGGCTTCAAGTCATGGGTGTTAAAGGCCCATGGCTAGAAACAGAGCCCTTGGGGTCTTGCCACGGCCTTGCTGACAGCACGAACAAACAGGAGAAATTACATGTGACAGGCTGGCAACAAAACAGCTAGTTTTGAAAATAAGGGCTTACTCTTCACTCCACTGTCATGCTCTGCAGACAGCTCACAGCAATCCCAAGAGACCCTTTTGTGCCTCAGAAATAGTGATGCGAGGACACTGGCAAATGTAGCAGACAACTTGTACACAGTGCAGCATTCAGTATCCGAAGCAGAAGGGCCTTGCATGAGAACCAACAGCGTGTCTTCATTTTGGAAGCCCAGCACATTCCCAAGACAGCCTAGATCCACAGGTGGCACCAGTCCAATGGAGTCACACCAATGTATAGAGAAATGCCAGCCAGCTTGTATTTGGGTGCAGTTGGTACAGACCTGCAGAACTGCTCCAACTGACTTCATGATTATCTCATCAGTGGCCACATGTCACTGAGGGAACTCAGTCACAGTTTGCCATAATTTTCCTACAAGGGGAAAGAGGAGGATAAGCGCAGCAGAGCTGTGCTGATTTGTGCTGGCTCCAGGACTACAGTGTGGCAAGAGATACCTAGGACTGTCACACACAAATTTAGTAGATAGCATACTTACTTTTTGTTTGATTTTTAGCAGGTCTCTCCACAATATATATAAGAGTAGAATGCATAAACAAAGCGCTTGGCACTTAGAGTTTATCTCAGTGAGGGAAAATTTGATTGATGAATAGTAAGTTCAGAAAGTGGCAAATGTTCGACATTGGTCTAAATAACCCTTTGCTGCTTTTTTTTTTTTTCTTTTCCTGGTTCAGTTTGTCTTAGCTTTCACTATTCTTGTCGTTGAGTTGCTTTGCTCTAGTACTTCACTAGTTGCAGGGAAAAAAACTGTCCTATTTGTTCCTTGCACCTATTCCTTTCACTGACTGGGTTCTTTGCACTGACTGGGTTGCTTATTGCCTGGAAGAGACACAAACAGAGAACTTTTGCATGGTCACATTGCTTCTTGCTTTCTCTTTAACTTCACTGGGACAAAGCCTGTGAGGCAGACCTTCCTGCACGTAAAATAGTCATTTTAATCCCAATTATTACTATTATTGCACCACCAAAAGATAGGACGGGTGCACAGAGGCAAGCAGAGCAAGGTGGCTTGGGGCAAATTCCACTCAAAGTAGGCTAAAGGGAAGAAAAAAACCTATTTTACAGAGAGAGAAACTGAGGCACAGAGCCTTACAGTGGTCCGTGTCCATGGGAAATATATGAAGAGAGAGGCAGACAGGTATGACAGCCCTGGAGGCTCCTAGCCTTGTGCCTTAGCAATGAGACCACGCAGCCTCTACGTGCAAGCTCGGAGAGAAGGGGCCACTTCCTGAGAGGGAAATCCTTGCTGGGTTGAGCACTTTGCTTGCCTTTCTCTTCTGGCTGCTCTCATCCTTCAAAGAATGGAGAATGGAAGGGGGCAAGGTGCTCTTCATCCCACCCCACATCCAGTGAGTACAGGGACTCCTGAGCAGGCCCCCATCACCCACACCCCTCGGCTAGGGAGGAGAGAAGTGATTTGTAATTACGATACTTTCATTACCGTCTCTTAGTTCTTTGCACACTGATGTCAAGAGCTTTGTCTTTGTAGTGTTATTGGCATTTTTCATCATATTCATGAAGTGTGGGTCAATTTTCTTCAAAAGGCTCACTTCGCCAACTTGCCACAAAGACAGACAGTAATAAATTCTACTAGTGCACAGCGAAGGCTTCGTAGCTGCAAGCAACAATAAAAAGCAATGAGCTGGGTATCACTAAGTAACTCCAGTTTACACTGCATTTTCTTCTTTTATTGAAAACTCAGAATATGAATTTATTAATGAATACACAGGCCTACTTTGAAGGGGTGTGGGAGGGGTCCGAGTCAATTTATTTGGTATTCACACAGTGTGCGCCTACATTGTATTGTTTCATCATTTTATGGCCAGGCACAGCTTGTTAGGCTGTGGCCCTCCAGAAAAAAGCAGGCTCATATAGCAACACCTTGACGTAGATGTACAGCTGCTTTCACTGTGGCTGTCTCACCTTTAGCCCTGTCTGTCTACTGCCGGCTTTCATTTTCCGCATTCATACATCAATAAGCTTTGCATGCTGACACCTAATTTTGCAGGCTACTTTGGTTATGGAGGCCGTGTTTTGCATATCACTACCCACCCCCTTCTGACATCTACTGCCTTTAAAGAGGGAGAGAATAGAGAGAGCACGAAAGAGGGATTCTTTTCTTCTCAGCCTAATCAGAGATTTCTTTATATTTGTCAAAAGCAGATCTGCCAAATCAACTTTAATTGATTCTTCCACAGTTCTCATGTATGATTTTTGAAGGACTGGGCTTGTGTTCCAAGACACAGTGTTGTGTTTCAAACAAATATGAGGTTTCTACAGCAAATCAAATTTAGAAGCCAATTAGTTAGCATTTTCCATTCCAATTAAATTTGAGACCTTTCTGATTTTGAAAGACTGGTGTGTCTGTGCATGTGTACATATGTATTTGTGTGTATCTGTATCTATTCTAGATGCAGATAAAGATATATACGTCTAAAATATTTAATGTGCCCTTGGTGGTCTAATAAGCAGGGAGGGGCTATATCCACCCATTTAAATATACATTTTGGAGGATTTTTTTTGTTGTTGTTTATTTCACACGTGCTTACCAGCCCACTCTAACCTCTTATGTGACACCACGGAGGTTTTTACTTCTCAGCCAGGTGGCTAATATCATTATATCATTGACGACTCATAAAATGTTATAATCTAATAGGGCCTTCCCTCCCCACACACACACACTGAAAGCTCATTGTAGCAAAGAAAAAGATTAGGGGCAAAAGCAAGATTAATGGTTAAAAGAATGGAAGCAGGCAGAGTCCAGATAGAATACGGTAGCTTAAAAACAAATATAATTTGTATATGAAAATGTGCCTTTATCTAAATAGATTTACTCCACATAAACCAAGTAGACAACATAGGACGTTTCCTACTGAGTACAGCATATTTCAGCAAAGTCTATAAATTTATTTTGAATTAATTTTTAAATAAATTCCTCAAAAATCAGGGCTCAGGCAGATTCGTAACAGAGACTAAGATTGAATCCAGTTCTACAGCGATGGGAAAGAAACAAAGGCTTCTTTAGATCAGCTAGAACTAACACGCACCGTCACGGTCAACCATAAAACTATCCCAGACAATGCTGTGCCACAGAGCAGGGATCTGCCTGGCATCCAAGGTCTGGCAGCCACACAAGGTGCCAATCAGCAATCAGCGAGTTTTACCTTCCAGGACTGCGTGAAAGACCTCAAGGCAGATGGACAACACAGCTCCAGCTGACCCACTGCTGCTCTCTGCCAAGGACTCACCACCACGGCGAGGAACGCACGCCCTCAGTGAACCTCAGGTGGGAACAACCACACGCCTGCATTCCTTTGGCAAAGAGATTAATTCGTTTGTTCCTGTTACAAAACATAAAGAAGGAAAGACCTGAGCTTGAAAAGGTGAGAAAATCCAGACATATTTTACCAGCAGGGAAACAGAAGAAACGCCAGGTAGCTTGGAGCTGGTACACCTGTGCTTTGTACTCTGTCCTACCACGTGTGACTACTAGCCCATGCGATCAAAAGCAGCAAAACGAGAAATTACGGTGGCAATCAAGCACTACTCACATATTCACAGTCTCACATCCCATGTCAGTTAGCGTGGCTGTTTACATAATTGTTACACAAAAGGAAAATCTACAGTGCTACACAGCCCTCAGATTCACGGTTCTGGTTGGGCTTTGTTTTGTGGTGTGTTTGGCATGCACAAAATAAAATCCATGGGAAATCTGTCTAGCACCTGATCTTTGACGAATCAGTATTAGGATAATTTTCATGTATGGTTTTAGATCAAATTTTTCAAGCGAGCTTCTCTTTACACTTGGGTAAAAATGAGCCTTTGGGGTGAAAAATGCTCAGATTTGCCAATAGCTTAAATTTTGATTTGACCGAATGGACAAGTTGAGAAGGGAAATTCTAAAGAAGTACGCAAACATTTCAAAACTTTCAAAGCCAAACTGTCTAAAGATTCTCCTGTGTAAGATCCTTTAATTACTGGTTGGCATAAAACCAGAAGGGTTCAACATGGAAATAAAACTCAGAGAGCGATGTTGAATGTCAAACTGGCCTTCTAAAGTTTTGTTTATCCTTTTTTTAAGTCAGAAAAAGCCTAGAATTTCATTTTTGATTCAGGTGATGATCAGCACCTCTTCCGTGTTTCAGGATTTCTGCAATAACATGCCAAATCCTCTACTTTTCGCCCATTGTGCTCACTTCTGGAAAAAAAATGTAGGTCTTCAAGCTATAAAACGATAGAGGAAAATCAGAGAATGCTCCTCTCCATGCCACAGTGATGCACAACATCACCACTGCAAGGGGAGGATGTCCTCACTGCAGCACCACCGGGAGCTGTGGTTGCTCCAGGACCTCCTCCACCCGGAGACACTCGGCGTAGCAGCTGAGATGGGCTCCTGGTCGGGGCAGAACCTCCACTAAATACATGCCAAGCCCTTGATCCAGACCACACATGCAGCAAAAACAATGGTGCTGATGAGCCATTAGGTTTCTTTGTCTGCAAAGTGCTCGTACCAGAGCGTACTTGTGTATAAGTGCGCTGCGGTGTTGTGCATTAAGGTCTTTCTGTGTTTGTCACGTCAGGGATATTTAATTGTAAGGTAAGCACAAGAAAAAGAAAATTGCAAGAGGACCACAGGTTGGTTTGACAACAGTGGCAAGTAGTGCCCCTGTTCAGCCGCGGGAACAGGCTTGGGAAATCAAGGTGGGCACATGAATGCGTCTGATTGGAGCTGTCTTTAACTGTGGGCAAAACCGGAGCTAAAGATTTCAGCCATTTTTTGATTTACGAACCCTTACACTTCCAATGGAGACATGCTTGCGTGAAACAGGGAATTAAAGCCTCCTGAAAAAAGGCCTTTCTCGGTTGTCTTTCCATTGCTTTTTAGAAAGGTGGCTCAGAGATGCTCTAGGGCACATGGCCCACAGCTGGAAGCCTGCAGGCAAAGAATGAGCAAAGGGACAGGGACAGAGACAGGTAGCATCTGAGTCTGGGGCTTAACTATCCGTCATTCCATTTCCATCTAACGGTGGTGGAAAGTAATAAAAAGAGGCCTTCGTTTTCCCTCACAATTTTAAGGCTAACAAGGACTATTAGATCATCTGTTCTGACCTTTTACATCTAGAGGCCACAGATTTCCTTCAGCCTATGAGCGCCTCCGTAAAATAACAGCCCATATTAATTTCTATCACCAGTGAGGGAAATAAGCCCGCTCCAATCAGAAATGGATTTGTCTGAGGCTCGATATTTGCCACCACTGGCACTCTCTCTGCTCACATCCTTTCTAAATACTATTTTCCTGCTGTATACCCACAAACATGCTGTTAAAATACTGGGAATATTTAAATTATAGTGGCATCCCATTTTGGTCACACTCTGTGACCACAGTAAAAAGGGTCTCCAGTGGGAAGACTTCGGCAGCCTAACAAGACAAGGCCAAAAAAAAAAAAAAAGACATTAAAAAAGAAATTGTCATTCTACCAATCTCACATAAACCCAAAGCGATTAAATGATTAGTCAAGAGTCACCCAAAAGTTGGTGGCAGAGATGGAGCCAAAAGCTTCTTTCTTGAGTCAAACCCAGAGTTTTAATCACCCTAACACCCTTCCTCTCCCTTCATTGCTTTCATTTATCATTTCCAGGCTAGGCAGACTGCATTGAAATGATGGCTTTGTGAAGCATAGAAACACCGTTTTACGGGCAATAAACAATAAATATGAACCTGAGAGACATCTCCAGGAAACCACCCTTCCAAAAATGAGTCCATTTTCATTTTTTTGCCTGAAGATGGCAAAAGCCTTCCCTTCCCCTCCTGCCCACCCTCTCCAGGCTCAGCCTACGCTGACTGCACCAGCTCCCCTGTGCTATGCGGGGATGGGAATGGCACAGCATCTCACAGCATGGCTGCAGGATGGCACCGAGCACTCCCGCTCCTGCCAAGATGAGAGGGCCCTGGCTGCCACAGCCACCACCTCTGCCAGTGCACCAGAGAATCAGTGGTGCAATTTCATTTCGGTGCTGCTAACTAATTATTAACTGGAGGCTCAGCATTCAGGGCGCAGACAATGGGATCAACCGGGCACCGCTCCACTGGTAGGGAGGGGGGCACTGCTGTAGACATGGGTTCTTTTTAATTATGGTGCAGAGGAATCAGTCCTGGAGAAGCAAATTGAAAAGTAGAAAAAATTCTGATTAATAACCAGAGCGGCTTTTTTTTTTCAGTTTTTCTCCAAATTCCCACCCCTACACCAAAACCCACGTCCACTTTGCAGAATGGGATAAATTGTTTTGCCCTATGGGACTGCTCCACAACAGTCACTTGCACAGTGCAAAGCCCTAAACCAGATCCAGATCCAGACTTCTACATCTTTTGTGCGTGGATCCAGATTGAAACTTTGAGGATGACTCATGGATGGTCTTAGTTTTTTAGGGTCCAGGCAGCACATAAACCTCTCTACAGGCTGCAAAGCCTCTATTAGGGCTGGGGTCCAGACTTCACCATTTCAGGTCTTCTCTTGATGTGACACTTTGCTTTGTGCAAAGGCTGAACCCGTAGGTCAGGTTCACTGTGAAAGTAGCTCCAGGCTCCTTAAGAAATTGGGTGCAACACAGCAACCTTTCACATGACTTTGCAAGGCGTTTCTCCATTTCTGGCAGCCCACTGAATAAGATGTTTCCATCTCAAAGAAAAAGCTAAGCGGAATTTTTGTTCAACACAATTTTGGATCTTTTGGTGGAAGCGCTTCCTCCTGGAAAATCTTTGCTCCATGCAGGGGATTTCATGATCCACGACCTCCTCTGGCACCTATTGGAGGAGGCACCTCAGTGCCAGCTGGAGCCTCTCTTCTCTTACAGTGTCTCTACCAGGAAAACACATCACTTGTGCAGCCAAGGGATAGTGAGGAGCCAGCAGCCACACCAGTGGCTGGGCACGCTGGGGCAGCAGCTCCTCCTAGTCACGCAGTACACAAGCAAGAGCTGCTGTGCCCAGGGGTAAGGGAGGGCACATAACATCACAGAGGTCACTTCCAGGGCCAGAGCAAACAAGCTGCCACATCCACAGAGCAAGTGCACATCAGGGTCTGAAATGGCCCTGTGCAGTGGTGCTGTACCTGCTGGGAAACACTTTCTGGAAATGGAGATATCAAAAGGAGATGATGTTCCCCAAGGCTGGAAAAATGTTATATGAATCATACTGGGCTCCACTCAGGAAACATCTCTTTCAGTGAAATCCTATACCAAAGACATATATTTTTAAATTAATACTTTTTTTTTCCTTTCCATTTCCAATACATTGGAAGTGCTTTTTCACTAGGCAGTTATTAAAAAGAAGGAAGATACAGTCTTGTACTTGGGTAATAACTCTCCACCACTATTTCTCAATCTCCCCATGCTCCTCCCTCTTCTCCCTTCAGCCTCCCAGTTGGAGCCATGGTACACCTGGTCACAGCATTGTGGGTTTGGTGCACGGGTGCATCCCATGCACCCAGGCTCCCCATGTCCTGCCCATGGCACTGCAGGGGACAGAGCCCTCCAGACACGGGCAGGGGACTCCAGTCTGTCCCCAGGAGGCATGGGGCCCTTCCAGACACCATCCATCGCATCTGCAATGGCAAGACGTCACAGGATGTTGTGTTTTACTCTCACCAAACCGTGCTGCTAGGATGACGTTTATTATGATACATAATGTGAGTAAAGGATGAAACCATACGCAGCGTGCTGATTTGCTGTAACTGTGATCTGAGATGGTAGGCTCTAGTTTACACCTCGGATGAATTTTGCAGGGATGGTACCGATGCTACCAAGCGCTGCAGAAGTGTATTTCACAAAGCTGCCTGGGCCTGGCATGAAGATCATGGCACTTTAAACAGTGAATCTGTTATTGTGATGTTTGTGAGAGATGAACAAGTGGGAAAGTCACTTTCAAGCACAGCTCGGTGCTCTTTTAATGAGGAACGGGGTCTTCTTCGGAGTCATCCAACTACTGAGGAGGAGCTGACACCCTTAGTAGTCAACATCCTCAGAAGGGCTGACAGCCCCAGATAAATCAGTTTGTGTACTTCCTCCCCTGCTCACATCACCTGCGGTGACATGAAGGCACTAATTTCCTTTGAGAGGGAGAGAGATGGATGCACGCACGCATTGCAGGCTTGTTGATCCCTCAGTGCAAAATTAACAAAAACGGGCTGGGGAGAGCTGGGAGTAGGCACAGCACTTTGTCAAGAGGAAGGTCTTGCTGTGGGGCAGCGCCACATTCATCATGCGGTAATGTACGGATATGCATACAGCAGCATCTCATTGCATCAGCTCTGGGCAGAAGCCACTCTGACACACGCAGGGAGTGCATGGGAGGGGGAGCACCCCATGGCCATGCTCCCCAACTCCATCCCCACGAGGGCTCCTCTGGTGCGAGCAGAGCAATTGCCACGTGCTGGTAGGTGGTGACTGCAAGGCACGCTCCCAAACTGAGCCACGGCGTGCCTGACAAGGCTCAGACCCACAGCCCCTTCTAGGGGCATTTTCCTTCTAAAGATAAGCACAAGAATCTGAATTTATCCAGTCTCTCCACTTGTGCTTTCCTAAGCTGACAATGACTGTGGTGTTCCCGTGATGCATCAGTTTACGTCAGTTAAGTCATCAGTGATTTCATTGCACACGTATTTATTTATATCTATCTATCCATATATACACACACACATATAAGGAGGTATGATTGATGTGATCAATCTCAGCAATGATATGTTGGAGCAAGAAATTGAAAAGGAGGCATTTGCCCGACCACCATTTAAAACAAATTACACATTTGCATTGCAAATAGATATGGACGGCCACGTTCTCACACATAAAGCTCTAAATGCACCTACACGTGCACACAGGTGCACACGTGATTGCATACCCCTGCTCCTGTGATTTCCCAGCTAAACCTCTGCTGCCTGGGACCCTCAGCACAACAGCTGATCCCACCCCAGGGCCCAAGGAGGGGAAAGCCAAGCAGCACTGAGCCCCACAGAGCATTTTGGGGGTGGCAAGCCAGGCTCTGCTGCACCCCCAGCCATACAGTGTGCTGGTGATGTAGGGTCACACATGGCAGGGCAAGAATGCCCATTTTGTTAACACCACGGTGGGCTGCTTTCTTCATTCGTTGTCGAGCATTGCGGGGGAAAGGCTCTTTTGTGTGTAAATAACTATTAGATGCTTTCTTTTTTTTTTTAAAGCAAAGAAAATTCATAAAATAAAGCAGACAGAATTCATTTATATGAAAAATAGAGGGATTAAACATAGCCAATAAATTATAATAAACTGTCCACAGTGAACAATGCCACCAGATGACCATAATGGAGATCCAGTGCTCTCGTGCTTTTATTAAAAGAACAAAGCACCGCAATTAAATGTAAAATCCAGTAATATGTCATCGTACCTTAAGCATCCTTTTCTCATTCATTGAACACTGTCCTCTGATTTAATTGAAGCCTCTGGCCCCTTTGAGACGGCAATAGTTCTCACTCTAGGCCAAGTTTAGCATTTCATTATTTAGTAATCTGAGATGGAGTCATGCTATTGACTCTCAAGCAATCCTCTTTGCTTCTTATAACAAAAAGGATGCCCACAGAAATAATTGATACCACATTCTCCTCTCTAGTAAATCGTCCCTCGGTGGATTGCAAGAAGAGGTTTTTGATTTAGTCTTAAGAATAACAAAAGTTGGGTATATTTTTCACTGATGACCCCCATATGACATGTCCATAACCCCTTTCACAACAGGAATGTTGGCCTAAAGGCATTTCAGCAGCTAAAATGAGTGACTAGAGGCTTTCCAGGTTTTGTTATATATTTTCAGTGGATAAGTGATGCCTTCCTGCCGGAAAGCCATTTCTTTCTATAGAACAACACACGCAGACCTGATCTTCTCTGGAGTGTGAGGCAGCCGGTGATGCCAGCGCCTCATCGAGGCAGTCAGCCACTGAGGCACACACAGTGAGGTCCTGCAAGCTGGCGATGGGCTGAAGCAGCTCGGGTCACATGCTGCACTGCATGGACCACAGGCCAAGTGACCAGGACCCGGTGTCAGCGTCAGCAGCTCCTGGCCCCGGAGCAGTCAATCTGTGGGCAGAGGCCTCTGATGGCTCCGCTGCCAGGGTGGAGCTGGGTCCACTGCTTCTCCTGCAGGGAAAGGTACCAGTCTGTAGGATGGCCTCAGCACCCAGGAAAGCCAGCTCCCCAGGTGCCTCTTGCTGAATGTGTAGGGGATAAGGAGACACAGTTTGCGGTCACTCAAACTCAGCCGCACGTAACTCTGTGCGATCAGTTTGCTACGTTAACCATTTCAAATTGTACAACGTCAGGGTTAGAGCCAAAACAATGAACTGCAGGGGTAAGACTTGAATTCAGGCAGTCCTGCGAGAGGCGTGGGGAAGGAGGAGAAACTCACACCAGTGAATGTGTGCGGGAGAGTTATTTGACTGCGGGGCCAAACCCTACCAGGGCAGTTTCAGTGTGTTTTGTTTTGTTTGTTTGCTTCTCTCCTCCCAGTACTCAAATTACCTCCAGGTCCTGAGATCCATTAGACTAATTAATATTAAGAACATATGCATATGCAAATTAGGCCGCGGTGCCCATATATTTCACTTTACACGACAGCTTGAAGTGTAGTTGCGTGAGTCAATCAAATGCCATAAATTTGCTACGCACAAGAGATCATTAATATTAATTGGGGCATGGGCACTGTGCAGTAGCCCATGCCACCATTAGAAATGGACCCCTTGCTTTAATTGTTTAGCAAATTCTTTTTTTTTTAATCAGCACCTATGTCCTGTTTAAAATATGTATTTTTTTTTTCTAAGGTAGCCTTCAGAACAGTACCCGAATTGTATTAAAAAATACAGAGCAGACCTTTTCTAAGACAGATGGCACACAATGAGGTTAAAAAAAGTATCTCGAGATCCAACCAGCAAGAACAAAAAAAAAATTGCTTGCATTGTTGTTTTCATTATCTTGCTTCTGTCATTTCATGAGCTTTGTATCTTGCAAGGAAAGAAAGAAGGGAGAAAAACTGTGAAATTAATCTTTTGTGCATGGCCTGATAAAGAAGAGACATGCTCAGACAAAAGATAGACTGAGAGAAGGTACCGTGATTGATGACTAAAGTAAAGGTGTCAGAAGAGTATTATGTAAATTACGGGAGGCACAGACCATTGAGGAGAGAGAGGGAGGGAGAGGGGAAGCCAGGGAGGGAGAGAAAGGACTGCGGAGTCGATGTCACCACGACGCCGGTCCCCAGCGCCCATTCCTCGCCATCTCTCATCTCCCAGACAGCTTGCCTCACCTTCTATCTGGTTTGCACAGCGCAACAAAGGAGGAAAAGCTGTCAGCATCGGCACGAGCGCAGCCCAAAGCGGGACTTGATCTCGTGGCGTCTGACACAAGTGGGCAAGGCGGGAACTTGAAGGAAGGTGACCTCAGCACTTCTGTGTGTCAGTGGTGACTGGCAGCCCGCGAGCTGCTCTGGGTCAGAACCAGGATCCAGAGGGACGGGCCCAGCTCTCTGTGTGTCTCACACCCGGCTCTGTGACCCAACACGTGCCCAGCCCGTGTGGAGGAGCAGGCCCTGCCTGCTCCGTGCCCACATCCCTCAGCCAAGTCCATGCGCACAACGCACCCGGGCAGACAGAAAGGCAGGGGCCGCATCTTTGTCATGATTTAATTTGATCTCTGGCTTTTATTCAGAAACTTTTACTTTCCAAAGTAAAAAAAAAAAAAACAACTGTAAACGTGGTCGTCGATCACCTCCACGGTGAGAAGTGAAAGAAGCACTCAAGGGGAAAAGAATGCCCAAGTGGAGGTGGATGCAGTGCCCCACTGCACCCCACACGCACCGCTGAGACTCCGAGCTTTGGGTGCAGGCTGCCCCTTACACGTTCACTCCGTACCCCAACACCCAACTTTGGAAAAAAAAAACCACTTGTTTCTCCCCGTTGAATTTTTCTTTTTTTGACTCTTTTTGCGCCACGAGCGCAACAGTTGGAAAAATGTAAAATCCAGAAGTGGCAGCTATTTCTATAACATCAATTTGTCCCCTAAAGAGTGAAACGATAAAATGAGTGGAAAAAAAATAGGTGTCCTGGGCACCGAGCTCTGTGCGAATCAGTTTTTAAAGTATCAGTGAATTCACATTTTAAAGAATACTTTAGTTTGCAAGATTGAAATTCTTTTTAAGAAGAAACTCTCAAAGGAAGTTGTCATTTTAGGCTGCGCAAACCCAAACCCCTCCAAAATCAGGTGCTTAGAAAAAAATTGAAGCACTATAATAATTTAAATTGTTCCCCTTTGCACATGCCCAGAACCCAAATCCCTTCTCTAACTGAAGTGCTTATATAAAAATTTGACAGCTCTTATAATTTTAAATTGCTCTACACTGAGTATGCCCAGAACCTTGATCACTTCCAAATTCAAGGGCTTATAAAAATTTGAAGCACTCCAATAATTTTAAATTGCAATGCACAGTGCAGAGTGATTTAAAATTATTGGACTGCTTCAATTTTTTTAAAAGGTCTTCAATTTGGAAGTGAGTCAAGCAGCATTCTAATACAGTAGTTTAAGACATACTGTACTGATCTAAAATTTAACATCTAAAAATAATGAAAATTAAACCAAATGCACTATTTTAAAAGTGCGGATGGTTTTCCCAAACACACCTAGGAAACACAGTAAACCACAACATCAGACAGCTTAGTCTTTCCTCTCAAACAAGTTAAGAGCAAAGAGTGAAGGTGGAGATGCTTGAGAGGAAACCACAGCTTCAAGGCCAGTCCTGGTCCAAGGGCTGAGCAGCACAAGAAAAATACACAGGGGAAGCGCAGAGACACCCAAGCTGCAACAGAGTGGGAGGCCCACAGAGCCCCACTGGTGTCGTGGCTGCAGCACACAGAGTGAAACATGCCCATCAAATCATCTCCTTTGGGCTTGGGATGCCATCCTGGCGGTGTGTCATATCTAAGAGCAGACAGCGCTCCCCGATCCTCAAAGCGAGAGGTGGGCTTTGATTATCGACAGAGCTATTGGTTGTAGACCAGCATGTTTTTGGACGGTGTTCCTGTTTCCTCCCAAGCCATATGCTTTCCAGTGAGGATGCACAGCACGTGTCCCATGCCTGGTTCAAAGAACTGACTCCCAACTGCTTGGTTCGTGAAGAGTGGAAATACAGAACTTCTGCTAGGTTTAGTGTTAGGCACTGTCTCTGAAAGTCTTCTTGGCAGCTATGCGTTTCCCTTTAAAATGCTGCCCATTTTTGGAGGTGATTTAAATTAATAAGCTGTTTCAGCTCAGAACTGGCACGATATGTAAAACGCATGCCTGTCTGGTATTTCTGTTGTGTATACATAATTTGAATGGTGGGAGGGAAGAAGGCAGTGCCGTTTAGCTGGATGGAGGACCTTTCGTGTTCCAGGAATGCAAGTCTCTTCTCAGGAGTCAACCTTAACTATTACAGAGTTTCTTCAAAAAAAATCAGTTTTGACATCCTGAAGATAGGGAAGGAAAAAACTTGAAGTCACCACATTTTCCATGCGTTCATGAATAACTTGCAATGTAAAACGGTTTCACAACAGGGGCCAGGCTCTATTTCATCTTGTAACAAGTTGGGAGTCTTGCCTATTTGCAGCTTGTTCAGTCTGTTTGATAACAGAGACACCTTGTCTTTGGCTGCAAGCTTCATTTTGAAGACAGGGTCCTGTGGCCTTCTCTGTTGTCTTTTGTTTCTTATTAAGTCAGGGCTCACAGGAGATGACAGAAGGAGTCCTTACACCTACCTCCAGGGCAATAAAGGAAACTTGTTACATTTTTATTATTGTCTATTCAGAATGAGCATTCTTGGACAAAAAGAGAAATGGCACCTAGGGCAACGCAGCCTCTAATGTGAATTCCCAGAAGAGAGAATCTGTGGAAGTCCAAAGTAGCCAGAGTAAGTAGGACAGGCAGGGAAAGTTTGGGCAGAAAGGGTGAACAGGGGTGGTTTCAGAATGGAAAGGTCCCTTTTAATATTTGGACCAGCTAAAGGGGAAGGAAAATGACTCTGCAGGGGAGAGGAGAGTCCCTGGACTGGGCAGCCCTTAGGACAGCCTGGGAGCACTCCCTAAGTAGCTGGGAGGTATTTTCACCTGAGCCATGCTACTCACTCATCTGCATCCAGCAATGTGAGCTCTTCCATGGTCAAAAGTGCTCCATTAAAGAAACATTATAACTTCTCCTTTTCTGTTCGAAAAGCATTTTTGTCATTTTTTATTTGCATCTCTCTGGTCAGAATAATTTGTTCTACAGGGCAAGGTCAGAGCAAGAAGTCCCTGTCACAGCAGGATAAAGATAAATTATGTCCACCGATGATCCTACACCACCAAAGTGCACTCTTACACAATAGAGTCATGATTTATCATATAAGAAGTATCTGCTTTGAAAAAAAAAAAATGGTGCAAAGAGGTTTTATTCAATAGGCTGTAATGGTGAGCTGTTATGGTCTATCAGGTGGATAATGTGCATCTTAAAATACTGTGTAAATACATATTTCTATAATAGCCTGTTACATTTCCAAAGGAGCCGCTGCAGACTGCATTTGAAGTGAGAAGGAGCTCATAGGAGATGGGCTCTGGCACTTTTTTCCCTCAGCAGGAGGTGGGCAACGACAATTCCTCCTAAATTAGAGAGGGAAAATATTATTTTCTGATTCACGTAAACAATAAAAAAACAATAGGAAGCAGCACACAGAGAACTCTGACTGGAAGGAAGGGAAGTAAGCGCTAATGTGATGAGAGCACTGAGAGAGCTTTGCTCTCTCCTACAGTCGACAGATTTCCTTGCATCCCAACCGAGATGGCAGCATTACATGAATGTTCTCCATGTTTTCTTCCCAAGAGCTGATAGAATTATTTGTTGTGAATAAACTCCACAGGAACTTTGATCCTGAAAATGCCTGTATATGAGAGCAACTAGACACCCGAGAGCAGGACTTTTCTTACTGCACCCACACATCCTGAAGTATGACAGATACATTCATCACGGTAGTTATTAACATGAAACTGAATGGGACAGTTTTACTGGCTTGCAAATATCTGTGTAGGATTGCCAGCCACTGGTAACACGTTACTTGTGATCCAGGTCAGACAGACAGTGTTGGTTCCTCAACCACCCGGAGTTTCACAGCAGGGGATAAAAATCCAAAACTGAAATAACGCATAGGAAAGGTGGGGTGGAATTCCTAGAATGCGCAGAGCTCCTTCCCACTGACTGAACAGGGCTACAACGGCCCATAGACAAAAGCAAGGTGATCAGATGTTTCTGTTTGAAAAAGGCAAAGAACTTGCAACTCGGTTCATACTCCTCTGCTTCCAACGTAGAAGATGACAAGACCCCATGCAGGCTGCCGTGAGGAGCTGCAATCCTGCAGGCATCTGCATGAACTGACATGCAGCGTGGCTTCCATCCTGCAAAGCTCCAAGCAATGCCTCTGCAGCTCTGACACAGGGGCATCTCAACCAAGCAGAAGTGCAGACCAACAGCCAGCCAGCACATTGCACTTCTCTGCCTATTTGCCCTTATTTTGATATTTACATTCCCTGCCATCCCTCTCGCACAGCACATATATAATCTTATATCGTACTGCTGGAAAAAAGATTCTCTATTATTTGCAATTATTTCCTAATTTGGCCGATATGAGAGGTTATTGCTGCTGAAAAGAATGAACAAAAGCATATCTAAGGCAAATAAGTGCTAGTAGTAAAGTTTAAAAAGAGCACCGATGAAGATTAATAACCTCAGAACTCAGAGCCCAGAGTACTTGAAACCAGTAACAAGATGTTACGGAGCAAAAGAACAGAGCCAGGGAACTTTTGTTGTGACCCCCAAAGCCGCACGCAACTTCTCAGGCCATGAGCGTTCCCTGTGAGCCAGCCCTGATGTCAAGGAAACAGGGATGATTTGTGATTATTTTTTTTCCTACGGAGTTTCAGATGAGCGTGTTTTCTGACTTAGCTGAGAGAAACATAGGGAGCACACGCTGGCAGACACCGGAGGCCTGCAAGGACAAAAATATGGGTTGCCATGTCAGGTGGAAGCACGCAGTCTGGATTGACGAAGGGCCATGAAGTCAGTGGGAGCTCCTCAGCTGAACTCAGGGCTTTGGCTCGTGCCCTGAGCAAGTGGACAGCAGTTGTACCACCACACTGAACACAGACTGTCCATCCGGGAAAGGGACACGTGGAGAGGGAAGGCCACGCTCCCAACAACCTGAACCTGATCTCTGCAACCAGCACATCTTGCCCCGTTCCAGTAAAAACAAAGGAGGACGCTCTGCAGACAGTTGGCAGATGTACACAGAGCTGCCGTACGACCTCACACGGACACAAAAAAAGAGTGCAACCTTCCGAACTGCAGACACCGCTTGTGAAAGGCACTGGCACAAATGTCTGCACCCGTGCAACGGCTGCCGATATGGCGGGATAAAGCAATTAGGGCTCGGCACTGAGTTAATAAAGGCAATGGAGAGATGATTAAAAATACTTTGCTAAGGAGAAAACAGTTTTGGTCACATGCATACTGAGATGTCACCATTTAATAAAATGACAAAAACTATCTATCACATATGCATGAACACAGAACAATATAAAGAGGTTAACAGAAATTGATGGCATCCCAGCTTTAATTTTACACTGAATCGGAGTCTTTGGTGATTGAAATAGACAAAGATGTATAGGGTTATCTTGTTGAAGAGGCTTTGCTAATTACTGGCACTTGTCATTTCTCCATAGCTTTATCTAAGTCAGGAAGGCTAACTAGCTCTTTCTCCCCAGCGTGCATTGTTTGTTCAGTAGGCTTTGTGCTGAGAAAGCTTTTTTCATAACTGCACCTCATTATTAACGGGTTCATAAATAAATGAGTCCTAATATTTTCCTCGGTTAGCATTTATGATAGGGACATTTGGACTACAAAAGATTACACTTGTCTTTAATAAAAATAGGCACTTACACATGAAGCCTATTAGGGCCCTTGTTATGCTAAAGAGGAGGAAGAGGAGGCAGAAAAGGGGAGGGGCAGGGTTACAAAAACAGGCTTTATACCACTACCATATTTTTTGTGTGATTCCAGAAGCTATTTATTATCTTACATTAGCTAATTATGGCCCTAACCTGAAATGGATTTCTGGATTACATACTCTACACTGCGGTGTGCCATACTGTGCACTCCCAAACCAACACGGCAAACACTACAAACCAGCAAATACTTCTAGACCTGCAGAAATAGCCAGACGAGAGCAAGAGTGAGCTGCCTGGGAGCTGCCCCCGGGTGGCCGTGCCCCTGCAGGTCTAACCCTTGGGTATGGAGCCACAGCTCAACTTTCTGCACAGGTCAGGGTTGGGAAAAGCCAGGAACTGGCGGTGAGGTGGGGACAGTGGCATTGGAGGGGTCAAGGCAGTGGTAAGGCTACAGGAAGGTGCCTGGGCATCTCCCACATCCCAGGCCACTGTTTTAGCTGTAATGTCCTCTTTGGTTTTTTTGTAGGTTTGGGAATTGTGCTGCCTGCACACTTGTGGATGAAGCCAGAGGAGCCAGCAAAGATCATAGAATCATAGAACCATAGAATCATAGAATCATAGAATCATAGAATCATAGAATCACAGAATCATAGAATCATAGAATCATAGAATTGCTCGGGTTGGAAAAGACCTTCAAGATCATCAAGTCCAACCACAACCTAACCATACTACTCTAACTCTAGCAACCCACCACTAATTCATGTCCCCCGAGCACCACATCCAAACGGTTTTTAAACACATTCAGGGATGGTGACTCAACCACCTCCCTGGGGAGCCTGTTCCAGTGCTTAACAACCCTTTCTGTAAAGAAGTTTTTCCTGATATCCAACCTAACCTCCCCTGGCGCAACTTGAGGCCATTTCTCCTTGTCCTGTCACCAGTGAGAAGAGACCAGTCCCACTCTCACTGCAATCACCTTTCACGTATTTGAAGAGAGCAATGAGGTCTCCCCAAATACCTGAAACGTATTGGTAAGATTGGTAAGATTTGCCAGGAAGCTGTAGTAAGTAAGTGAGATGGGTTCTGTAACACCTTGTAGTCAAACCTGACCCCTCCTTTCCAGTGCAGATGCCAAAATTTTGCCATCTCCTTGTATTTTTCTCAGTCTTGGTCTCGGCTAGGGTTGATCCCAGTCAAACCTCAACACTTTTTCACCAATGCTACAAAAAAAAGCCTTAAAATAGTTATATCAATTCTTTTCAGAAGAGAGGACATCTTCAACATTGCCAACAGGTTTAGAGCATCTTGTGACTCAAACAGCATTCTCTTTTTATTAGTTATGGTAACACTCCTTTTGTTAGCTATTTATAGAATGCTCTGTACTCTTTCTTATACTTGATCTTTTCAGAAATAACTTCAGAGCAAACGAGCTGTAATGGATGATTCAAGACTATGGAAATGCATCTGGCTGAGCCCACAAAACTTTGTCTTTCTCTTAGAAAATAATCACTTGAAGGCAAGTACATCAGGAAGCGTGTAGTGCAGTACACCAAAGAGCCAGCTTGTTTGGCTTTGTGAGGCAGGTTTGAAGACCCAACAGCACGTATAACATTTGGGTTTGTTTTCCTAACTAGATGTGGCTTTCACTTTTTTCTTTTTTTTTTTTTTTCATGTCATCTAATGCTAAAGTCATTGAAATCAAAAAATCATTTAAATATATCGGGCACGGGCTTTTCTCTTAAATCGATGTGAAATACACAAGACCAATTTAATCACAAAAGTACCACTTCCTTCAGGATGTCAGTAATTCTCAAAATTGCTTCAGATATTTGCTGGATATCAGAAATGGGTAATGCAGCATTTTAAGTGGCAGAAATGCATTAGTACTATGTAAGTACATGATCCTTAATGTACTAATCTCAGCAATATGTGTAATGAGAACTTTCAGTAACACTTAAAATAAAGTGTCCTTTGAGAAATGCTAATTTACAATGAAACACCTATGGAAGTACATGTGACATCTATATGAATACCAAATGAATTCATTTTGATCAATGCTATTACAATGAATATGCTATGAATTCACAATGATAGGGCGTTTAAAGAATTACCACATTTTCCTTTAATATTGCATATGTTTTGAAGATTAGCGTACACTAAAAACCCCACTGCATGTTCATCAGGAGGTATATATGTTAGGATGTGCACTGTTTAAAACATGTTTGTATCATGTAAAACAATACAAAAAATACCTACTAGTAGTGGACCTTATTCTTCCTTCAGTCCTGGTAACAGGATCTGTTGAGTTCAGCGAATTCCTGGGCTTGCATTTGAGGGCAGAACCTAGAAGAATGGGCTGGACTTCATGCTCACTGCTCCCTCAGCCATGGGATTTCTCACCTGCCAAAAAAAATGGTGGTTCAGTCTAGTAGAGAGTATTTTCATATGCAAGAACAACGTGACTTGGGTGTTAAACAAAACTGATGAGTCCTTTTAAAACCCGGCCATTAATATCGTGGAAGGAAGCACTGGGACTAGAGGGCTTTGCAAAGATGACCCCTTAGCTCAAGTGCCAGAGAAGGGGCTGAACTTTCAAAACCCCACGGCCCACTGCTGTCCTCACAGAGAAGCCTTGGAGCAATGCACAAACCAGGGTGCAGAGAAAATGTTCTGAAAACCCTTAGGTTTGAAGAATATGAGAAACTAATTTGGTCAGAATGTATCAGCCAAAAAAAAAAGACACTGATCCCCGCTGTAGGTTTGTTGCCACCTCGCCATGGGAGCTGGCTGCCATTCCTGTCACAGGACGCAAACATTCCTCGTGCACCATTGCTCTGGAGGCAGAAGGGGAGAGTTTTCCACCACCAAGTCTAGAAACTGCTGCAAGTCAGTCTGCAGACTCTCTCTGTCCTGTGGTGGAGGCCACAGCCTGTTACAGCTAGACCCTGAGGTACTCGCTGTAGTTTCACTTCACTTCAAAGTCCTCATACAAACTTTTATACATATGTGTGCTTATACGGCAGCAGTGTCCTTCTCTAAATGAAACTGTGTTTACTGAAGATCAGTAGCAGTGGCAACGCCAGCATCTCCCTTAAAGCAGAGGGCTGTTTCTTATTGTTGCACAACACCCCTGGCTGTGTTTACACAGGATCATTTCCTTTTACATCTGGTGGGAACTCTATTTACTGGTAGATGCCAATAAGCAATTGCACTAATAAAGGTGCAGCACCTGCCAGAGCAAAGGCTGAACCAGCAGTATGTGTTGGCTGAGCACTGAGAGATCCCCCTAATTGCAGTGGCTGCCCTCTGGCTGCTCTGTGGGGCATCGGGAGCTCTCAGCAGTGATTCACGTGGCTCGGAGAAGATACGGGAATCTCCCCGCAGCACGAGGGTCCCTTCACACCCAGCATCAGGTACCTCCTGTGAGACGCTCCCTGCGCTCCCCAAGCTTCCCAGCTCTGAGCAAAGCTCAGCACCTTGCTGCTGGAGCCACGAGTTTCACATGCCATGCAATGACCACCTGGCCCAAAGAGGTCCTCTGAGCTCCTCCAAGCTCCCTGAGTCACGGTAGTATAGAATCATGGAAAGGCTTGGGTTACAAGGGACCCTGAAGATCATCCCATTCCAAACCCCTATCCTGGTACCAAGACTATGAAAAAGGCATAGTTAAGGGGCCGTGTGTCCAAGTACATCTATTTACACAAGCACACGGAATTACTGAAAGCAGGCTTGCCATCTTCCCCTGTCTCAGCATCGCAGAAGGGATTGTTGCTTTGACCAGCAATCAGAAATTTAATGAAATCATGGAAGAGATCCTGAACTGTTGCATCTGTGATGGCATGAGCACGCTGCAGCAAAGCATGTCATCTGTCATCAGAGAAAGTGAAAAGCAACTGCTGAGATTGTTTGGTGTTTACATTTAACTCATTCTTTTAATTTAGGCAAGAAAGCAAGGGCCACGTCTCAGAAGAGTAGTAAAAGAAAACAGCATTTCGTTTGTCAGCCGCTAGGATAAATAACACAAATAAGGAATGAACTTCAGCTAAAAAGTTGAAAATCTGATTTAGAATAATAATACCATTAATACCATTTCTCACACTGTTTGCCCATATGGGCCACATGTCTTTTGGCATGAAGTTGGCGCCACGAGATATACTTCAAATTCACGTTTCGTTTCATCAGCAGAAGTCTGGAAATCGGATACCAAAAGGAAAGAAAAGAAAAAAAAATAGTTGAAAAACCGTAAAGTTTTGTCAGAAAAATCGCCTCCGAATGAAATTCTGCCCTTTTTCTTCAACTCCAAGAAGTCATTACCATCTGACAGCTGTTTAGTGGCATATGCGTGTTGGTGGTACCAGTCCAATTCCTAGTGGGCAGGTGTCTGCATCACAAAAGCCACCATCACAATTGGCACTAATTGGCACCCTTGCTGGCAGCATCGACACAGAAAGCAAGGATTAGATGGCACAGAGATCAAATTATGCTGTCACCACAAAGGTGATCCCCTTTGGGCTAGGAGGGCCTGTTGGCAGGACAGTGCGGGGAAGTTTGCACTGCCCAGGCTGCTGGCAGCGAGGCACGTTTCGCAGCCACTCACACTTGGCGCTTTCCGCTGAATTTCAAAACCAAAAAAGAAAACACCACCACCCAAGCTCAAAATTCAAACAGCAAGTCAGAAAATTCCCACTTAATTTGGAAAGATTCTGACCAATACAAACTCACTATGTTATGCAGATAGTCGCCATACTGCTCTGCTGTGGTGTCAGTACATGAGATGTCTGTCTTTGTATGTTTTTTCTTTTTTTTTCTTCTCTTTTTTTTTCGGAAACAGTGTGCAAATTCTGTGATTTTTCTAAGTATAGGGTGCAAAATACCCTGGAAAACAAGGGGGAGGAGGAGTGTCTTATAGCTCAGCAAGCTTTATGAGGATACTCTCTTAGTTATTGAGATGAGTTGAATAATTCTCCACTAATTTATACACCAGTGAAACTAGCCTGTTGGCAAGTCCACAATTAATGCGGATGCCAAGTGGGATTGCAGCTTTGTTTCATCTAGGAAAACACTTAGCTGAACAGCAGCTTTCCCAGCTGAAAATGTGTCTGTCTTTAAACTTGCAACAGAAGCTGGCGTTTCTTCGTTCCCATTCACTCTATCATTATGATGCATTATACAATGTAATGATGTAATACGCTGGAAAGCTGAAACGCTATCTCTTTGCCAAAAATAATAATACAAAAAGTGTACAATTATTTTCATCTATGAAAGCCACTCTCACTGCCATCTCCCACTCCCCACTCAAAGAGAAAGCTTCCCTAATAGCGGATCATCTCTTTCTGTTTGCGAATTGAACGTGAACATGAAGAGGGGGATGCCAGCTCAGCCATGCTGAGTTACAACTTGCAGAGATGTAAACATTTCCAGCACGCAATGCAGCAGCCCAGCACTGCACGCCCCTCTTGCCTTCTCTCTAACAGCACTCTCCCCGTGCACGAGCCTCTTCCCTGTGGGTTGCAGCACAGGGCTGAGCAAGACACGATTACTGCAGAAAAGAGGGACCAGAATTTGCACCTTGGATAATGGATCAAAGAGGCAGGAATTTTTCAGGCCTGGTCTTACTACTCCTAAATCACCCAAGCCAAGAAAGTATCACACTCACATGTGTAGCTCCATAGATGATGCAGGTTCAGGCTTCAGACAGGGGATGTGACTTGCTCTGGACATGGAAAAGGCAGTGAGGGAGCAGGAACAAAATGCAAAGCACTTTAGGTTAAGCATTTGCTCTGCTGTTTTATCTCCCATTGACTTACACAGGGTTCACAAAGCCCCAGCACCCCAGCACCCCCTATGTCCAGAGCCTCTAAATCAATACCCTCCGGCCTTCAAGGCCCTCCCACAGTACAGCTGTTAATACACCATCCCAAAATTTCCAGAGCGACACGTCTGGGCTTGGTGAACGGTACAGAAATCCACACAGACACAGGTTTTCCTCTAATAAATGCAGGAAAAGCATGGCACAGCTGCATTTCGCTGAGCGTATTCACCCCTGGGCTCTGCACACCAGCAGAAGAGCGTGCCTGCCACACAGAGCTGGGAATCCCGTTTGCCAGCATTGGCCGTGGAAGCCCAGAGGCAGCGTGGAATGATGCACGGCTTTGGATGGGGCCGTGCTACCCCTTAGACCCAGCTGCAGGGGGAGGGCATACCCAGGAACAGCGCGTGCTGTCCTGCAGCAGCAAAGAGCCATCCAAATCTGTCTCGCGACAAAATCAGCTACTGCCTCGTTGCACATGTTGGTCACCAGACCAGCAGCTCCCAGGGCAGGGATTGCTGCCATGGCAAAAGCCACTGGTGGAGGCTCAAGGGCAGAGCCAGCCCCTGGCGAAAGCCCAGCCCCACTCCCAGGAGCTAAGGATGACCCTCTGGGGAGCAGGACTAGGAACCTGAGGGACAGAAGGGCAGCAAGGAGAAGCTACCAGCAGCTGGGTCAGGGGCAGGAGTCATGCACTGTGCATGGCCTGGGTGCAGCTCTGCCAGCCAGAGCACTCTGCTCCTGCAGCGATGCACAATGGCACAGCAAGCGCGTCTTAATCATACAATAAAGTGTTAGCTCTGATTAGAAGAGAAAGATGAATTTTTCTGCTAAACCAGGGTAACCCTAAAAGCGTGTTAACGTGAAATACTAAACAAAATGCTACTCATCTATAATAAATCTTATTACGCGTTTTGGCAATTTTACTACTAACATACTGAAGGTTTCAAGCAATGTTTGAAAATAGAAATCTTAAATTGAATCATTGTTGCATGAATATATGCAAAATATTCATTTCTAGCACTGTGAGGGTTGAGTGCTTTTAAATTGGAGAAATCACTCATGACTTCACCTTTTCATGCAAGATAAAGTTGTATGTGGTAACATCATTACAATGTCATGAAAGGAGTGGAAATCATACAACAGTTCTGCCTAAAGCTAATATACAAAAAAGTACTTCTATATTTTTCAATATTGTTCAATATTTAAAGGTGCAGTACAAGGCTTTAAATATATAAAAAAAATCATTAGGCTTCAGATGTCAGCACGGCCTTCACTGAGTGCTGAGACTAATAAAATCATTGATGAGATCTCTTTAATATTTAACAGAATTCATGTCCTAGGTATCGGGCTATTTTCAACTCCGGTCTCTGTGGAGGGAACTAAATATAGAAATTTTTTAAAAAGCAAACGATTTACGCGGTGGTCATTATAGATTTTTTTTTTTTTAACGAGGGCTCTAAAATTAAACTGTTTACTCAATAACGCTGTCATAACAATAGAGAAAAGGCTACGACGTTTCAGTAGAGTTTCCTATAAATCCTTTAGCAGAAGATGACTTCAAAAGTAGGTAACCCTTTTACGCACATTAACAATCGGTAAATTCAATCAGTGAAAATGAACGAGCGCATTTCACAAGGAGTTGCCGCACCATGAATTGCCAATATGGAGTTCAGGAGATTACTGGAATCTTAAAGGTGCTTTAAAAGAGTGGGGAAAGAACAATCCGTGCTTATATACTTCTTCGCCTTTTCCTCCCAGTGACCAAAAAAAAAAAAAAAAAATTACACTTGAAATTCAGCCCTCAGAATTGGAAGCTACGTTAAAAAAAATCTCAGGCTGCAATTTAACTACGTTCTTTTTTTTTTATAGCACATCTGTGGGGGGAAAAAAAAGCACTGGGTAAGGCAATCTCCCAGCGCCAGGTTCAGCGCTCCCCCTGGCCAACAGGAGCAGCGAGGCTGCCCCCTCCCTGAGGCACAGCCATAGGGAGCAGGGCGAAGCATCCCCGCTCTCAAGTCCGACCCATGGTGTAAATCCTCCATTTGGCAAAGTAACGAGGCACCTTTCTACACCACCGCTCCGTTTGGGTGCAAGTCAGCCCGAGGTTTCGCCTGCTTTCTCATTTCCCTTAAAACCGCACGGCGACGATGTGCCAGGGAAACAAACTATTGGGTGGTGTTAATCCATCGGTTATTGACAAGATGAATGGGATCCCTTCAGCCTAATGCTCCCTGCTACTCGGGGGCTAGCTAAGCTCTCTTTTTGCAGATATGTGGATTTTGAAATGATGGATCATAATAGCAGAGCTGGTGCCTATGAATGGGGATTGCAAACACTTAATATTTCAAGAGAAGTGTGTGCAACATGATCCAATCACTCTGAAAAATGTACAAAATGGAAATATATAAAGAAAGCAGCTGGCATGAAAGAGAATAAACAAAAAAATATTGATAAAACTCTGTGTGGATTAGGCCAAATTTATTCATGTTGCATTTGAATAGTCTCATCTATATTTATGTGCGTGCACATCTATGCTCGATATGCAGAAGATCCCTCACCTCATCACAGCACTGCACTGAAGGAGGCTCCCAATGAGCACCACAGTCCGTGCACTGCAGAGCTGCGCCTGGCACCAGAGCCCCAGCCCTGCAGTGCCTGCGAGGAGCTCAGCACCCTGACCCAGTCTCAGTGTCGGGTAAGGACATCTCGTGTTAAACCCATGAGGGACAAGGCTGTGCTGAGTGACATGGGAAACCAGAGCGCTTGCCCCCCCCCCCCCCGCCTTCCATGCCACCAGCTGCAGCTGGGTCTGCAGTGCAAGGTGTTCTCACCATTCAATCACAGCTGCCCAAGAAGCTCCCTTCCTCCTCCCACCCATAGCAGCCTCCCACTGCCGAGGTGCTCACCACAACGAGCTCTGCTGGTTTGTCTCTGCGCACGTGGCTCTTCCACATGCTCTGCCCTGAACAAGAAGGAGCAGAGGTGTGCTGGAGCGCTGTGCTCCTCAGACAGCACCACATCCAGCTTTTGCTGGCACCCTGTCTGCTAGCTGACGGCCATTCGCAGTGGGTTATGTGGCAGGACAACAGCTCTATGGCTGAACAGGTTGGGGTCAGCACGCATCATCACCAGGCAGCAGCATCCCCATCACTACAACACCTCCACCCAGGAGCAGCGCAGAGATCCAGAACTGTCTCACAGTGTGCTGCCATTCACAGCCCAAAACTCTGGGAGACAGTAAGAGGTTTTCGAAAGAGGTACAAATTTTCCTGGAGCCGACAGATCAGGAGAGGGTACCTGAAGTCCGACCCAGCTACAGACAGAAGTTTCGCTTGGGCTTTTCCCACGCCTGTTTTGCTCTTCACTCACTTTGTCAGCCTGTATCTGCTCACGGTCTCGAATTCCAAACCACTCCGTGGGCTGAATTTCCCAGATTTGCACGTCACTATGACCAAATTCTGTTGCTTAGCGAAGGCCGCAGTAATGAGCCTGGGATATTCTTTCTCCTGCTGGATTCCTGACTCACGTAGTGCGAAGCAGCCCGACGAGGCGCACGCACGCACACACACACACAGCGGAGCAGCGGTTTGATCAGCAGCAGCTTTGCTCTTGGCACAGGGCAGGGGCACTCTGGTTTCCTGAGCAGGTGGACCACCTGACAAGCAGCAGGTAGCCTTGCTTTCGACTATCGCGGTTTAGATCAGGGCTGTTTGGCAATTCATTAGCGTCTGCTAACTGTTAAACACAGGAAAGTTCAGAAGCACGCATATGTTTCCCTCCCTGCCTCCCAGGCGGTCGCTGTTCCAGGCAGCAACCTTTTCACTCTCTGCATCAGGACTCGCGTGCTTCCCGTGGCTACGGCAGCGGTTCCTCACCAGGTGCCGGCGCTGGAGCTGTGGTCTCTGAAGAGCAGCAAACTCCATATGCTGATCTCCGGCTTGGTGGACGCCATTCGTTTCTCCTTGAGAGTTTATTGCCGGAATTACTGAAATGTACACAAATGTCTGCGTTTGAAGGTGAAATTTGGTGGAAAAATAAAGATAGAATAGGGTCCTTTCTTATATAATTTCCTGGTGCGATGTCTGTCTGAAAAATGAAGCGAAATTACATGATGTCAAAAAATCATGTTTCAAAGTGATTGACAATATGCGAGTGTTTTGCATTGTGAAACGAGGTGGAAAATTTTAATTGCGTGACGGAACGACATAATATTTATTAGAACCTTGTAACCACACTGGATTTCAGCGAAGAGGACACAATTTCAAATTTCGTATTAATACTTCAGGCTAATCCTTACATGAACACAGAGGAGAAAAATTCCAACTCGGAACCTGTGAATAATATTTTAGCCTCCAATAGTAAAATGGCATCTATGGAGTAGGCACGTCCCCATAGTGACGTGACCCTCATGCTTGTCCTGCTATTCTGATCTGAGCATTATTTAGTGCCCAGCTCCCAGGTCATGAAGACCTTCTGCTCCATGAATGCTGGGCTCTGATAGAGGCCTGGCGAAGAACAGGGCAGCCTAAAGCAGCTGCTTTGAAGCACTCTGTAGTGACTCTCATTTAACCAAGGAGCTACTGCGTTGTATGCCCAAATATAAGGCATACATCGTCCAAAAGTCCATACGGAAATTGTGACAGAAATGAAACACACCTGACAGATCTGAGTCTGATTCTGTTCATGTAAGACACGGGAGACTGCATTACAAACGTCTGTGTAGAGCCAAAAATTGTGTCCATCAAGCCAAAATGAAGCACCGGGAAGGGAGAAGTCCAGAAAGCTACACAGGGAAAACAAAAAGGCCAGCACCACAGTCTGTCAGTGGCTCCATATAGCAGTAATTCACAGAAATTTGGGCTGGGACATAAATCACTGCACTGGAATCCTAAAAGGTTGCTGTATGGGTCTGCAGCTAGTGAAGCAGAAGAGGTCAGAAATTAAAATGGTTGGCAATGAGTAATAAGAAACCTTAGATCCTTAAAGAATTGTTCGAAATAGATATTTATGCCCCTCTCTGAGGAAGGGAGAGATTTTTTCTCTTCTCCATCAAATTATCATTTGAGTGAGTACTGAGAACAATATTCTTCTTCCGCATATTCTCCCCAGTTTTTGAACAGGTTTTGTTTTAGCTGTGCACATCCACTGAGCACACCAGCACGCAGAAACCAGCATGCGTATTCCCAGAGAGAGGGATTTGCACAAGAAGCTCTCCCACCTTCCTCCAGAGCAGGGCAGAAAGCAGTAGGAACACAGAAGTGCAAAGCCCAATGCCTAAACCCATGGCAGATGCCCAGAAAGTCCCATCCCACAGCCCCACCTCAGTGCAGGACTTGTGCTCTGACCCTGGCACACAGCCCTGAGCCCAGACCGGCTGGGCTGAACCCAGATACTCAGAAATCCAATCAATGGAATGGGAAAAAAAAAAAAAAAAACCTGTGAAAATGTATTCGATATTTCTGAATAACAAATAAATCTGAGGAAATCACAGTCTGCTCAGAGCTATTCCACGAGAAGGAGAAAGAAAGCCAGATCCATCATTCATTTCAAGTTACTCCGTCAGACTCCTTTGTAGGTAAAAAATGCTACAGAATGAACACAGCCCCGAAAATAATTGTTGTTCCACCCTCGAACAAGGAGTGATCACACACACCCAGAGCCCCCCCTTCCAAAAATTCACCCCTGGCCCCTGCCCTGCACCCACCAAGAACCAAGCTCCCCATGTTCATGGATCGGCTCCTTCCTCTCTCTCCTCAACACACACGCATGTTTTGGCAATCTGAGATTCTTATTATAATAATAAAGAGTAAGTGTGAAACTGACTCTACCCCGTTCAAGGCGTTGGTTGAGGTCCATCAGTAATTCACATGAAGACTTTCGTGGAAGGAGCCTGAACAGATTACGGCCTGATTCAGCAGTGAAGGCTCCATGACCTGAAAATTAATGCTCCCCAAATAGCCCTTTGCTCCAGTCATTTTGAAGTGTTTATAGAATGTTTACATCTCATATCTGAATATTAACAAAACCATTTTTAATAGCAGTACATAAAACACCTGTGTCCTTGTGCATAGCAGAGAAGATTATTCTCATCGTGTGAAATAAAAATGTTGGGGTCTCTCAGTTCTTAAATCACCAAAGACTGATCTGCCTCCTTCCACCTGTTTGTATTGTTCAGTTTTTTTCTGTTCAGAAAGGAAATAATCATCCCTGGATAAGCAGCACAGAGTACATGAGAGCATCACAAAGTAATTATGACTTTATGACATCATCTTAATATTACCAGGGAGAGACTGAAAGACCCAGGAGAAATGCCAGATTTCCCTTTTGGGAAAACGTTAATGGATGCTTACAATCTGTTTTCCTTTGTTTGGATGTTACAACCAATAATACACTTTTATGTCTATAAATAAAGGCAAAAGTTGAATAAATCCAACAAGCTCCTGAGCCTGCAGCTCTGAAACTTGATTCACATTCACAGTAAAGATTTATGAGTCACTCACGGAGAATAAGTTGAAACTGCAAGATTTGGAGTGAAATTATTCAAAAGGGTGATTATTTTTGGAATGATTATGCATGCACACCTGATCAGGGTGTCACCTGGGCCCCCCTGTCCTGCATGATGAAATGTGGTAATATTTCTGCATTTCTCTTCGCTCGCACAAAAGAAGAGCATGTAAGAGCAATCAAGTTGTTTATTTTTACATGCAGCACATCATCCTGTGGAAATATTTTCCCTTTCACTTAGATCACAAGACGTGTTCATTACACTCATTCATATGAATTCACGTACTAAATTTACTGATGACTGCAAAGCGAAGGAATAAAACTGATTGCTGTTCTTCATGTGTGGGTGTGCCTATATATATATTTGTATGTATGTATGCATGCATCTATGAACCAAAATTCCTTAGTATTGGGGATGCGAAGCCAAGCACTGAAGCTTCAGGCGAGGAAGGCACCGGTAGCTGCCCCCGCTGCATGCACAGCAGGGGCAAGCAGAACTTGCCCCTTTCCTTTCTTTCATTTTCTTCCTCTTATGCTCCATTTTTCTTTCTCACAATCATCTGGCCTTCACCAACACGTGTGCAGCTACCCACGATGGAGAAGCACACCTACCACCACACGAAGCCATCGTCTGTGAGGAGGACAAGAGGCACCTCTATCAAAGGCCTTTTGCTTGAGTCTCTCCTGCAATGTAGCTTTTGACACCCAGATAGGAGTGATTTTTTTTTTTTCCTTCAAATTATTTTGCCCAAGTGAAACAAGCTAGGTAAAGTATAAATGAAACAAGTTGGAAAATATACTCTGGTTTATATTGCTTCTCTGCTTGAAGAATGAAATCACTGTACAGCCCTAAAAGACAGGCTTTCAGGGGCCTCCTGTAATAAAATGTTTGTGGCAAACTCTCAGAAACCTCCTCGTTAGTCACTTCACTCTCTCCATATTCCTCCTGAGAAGAAGCTTTTCTCTTGCATAACATATGTTTCTCCCTTTTTAGTTCTAAAACTTTTTGCTTTGTTCAGGCAGTTCAAAATGGACATAAACTTTCTCCTTGATCCCGTGCTGATCTGGCCTGAAACAAATCCTTTGATCTTGGGCAGGCTCGGGTCAAGCTCCAGATTTGGTGTTGGGTGCTTTTAAGGGAACTGGCTCCTCTCCTCTGTGCATTATCACTAATCTAGCGTGGACTTATTCTTCCAAGAAACAAAATCAGACACAAGAACGAATCAAAATCTTATCTCAAAACTGCCTTTAATCCAGAATGTGTCTGAGATGAACACAAGCGCCGGTGCAGGTTTTCTGAAGAAACCTCTCTTTGTTGCAGTCCTGGGAATGAATGAATCCCAACTCTACCTTGGCCAAGTCCTCCCTGCTCAACAATACAACAGAGATCCAAGCCAAAGTCACTGGAAGGCTCACCTAAACCTGTGGTGAATAGATATTTGCAGCTACATGTGCCTTAAAGTCATTGTGACGTTGCTCTTTTATTCACCAAGAAGATGAATTTTCAAGGAACTAAAAATATTTGCCATTTCAGGTAAAAGTTGCTAAGTAATTTTGACGGAAAAAAAAAACTTAAAAAAATTTAGAAAATCCAAAATGTTTTGTTTGACGTCTTCAAAAAGCAATATGTTGATATTTCATTTCAAAATAACCTTTAGTGCTTAGAGATTTGCCAACATTAAAAAATAAGAGAAGGTTTCAGAATGAAAGCAAAACTTCTCATCCAGCTAAATAAAAATATCTGTGTTCTTGTTTCTCTGAGAAACCCAAGAGATTTTGATAAGGGTTTTCCCATTGTGATAATTCTGAAATTTCTTTACTCTTTTTTCCTTTTCCTTTTCCTTTTCCTTTTCCTTTTCCTTTTCCTTCCCTTCCCTTCCCTTCCCTCCCCTTCCCTTCCCTCCCCTTCCCTTCCCTTCCCTTCCCTTTCTTTTCCTTTCCTTTCCTTTCCTTTCCTTTCCTTTCCTTTCCTTTCCTTTCCTTTCCTTTCCTTTCCTTTCCTTTCCTTTCCTTTCNTCCTTTCCTTTCCTTTCCTTTCCTTTCCTTTCCTTTCCTTTCCTTTCCTTTCCTTTCCTTTCCTTTCCTTTCCTTTCCTTTCCTTTCCTTTCATTTCGTGAAGCTGAAACCTCAGTTATTTGTCCTTTGTCTATTTGTACAGTGGCACTTCCCTCTTGTATGAAGCCACTTCCAGAAAAGGAATAGTGGTCTTCTCATCTCTCCCTCTCACTATCACTCCTTCCAGAACCATCACTAATTTAGCTTAAACCTTCCTTACAGAACATAAAAATGAAGTGTGAATTTGAACCCTCGCATTGCCCCTGAACAGGCCTACGCCCTGCTCCTACCTTGTCCTCCTGCTCTCCTGGTGGTCTCGCAGTTGTTCCTCCTTGCTTCTCTATGGCATGCCTTGAGATGCAGACAAAAGCGGGCTCCTTGTGTCTTGTCTTCTTTATGGCGCACTAATGCATGGCCAGTTATAATTTAGCCCTAGGGTGGCATCATGCAGTAAACCACACTACAGTAATTACCAGCTTCTGCAGTGTTATTTATGGGACTACCCTACTCGGGTTATTTTATAACATTGTTATACATTAATAGATACCACTGCCTTCAGTGTACAGACTTTGCTATGGGTTAAGACCTATGGAGGCCTATACCATTCAAGAGGGCCGCACAATAAAAATAAAAGAATCATTTCTAGTAAGTTCTGAGTCTGATTAAAAAACAATCTTTATGAAATAGACGCTAATAAAATTGCTTTCCTAATTACCCAGAGCTAGTTCATTTCCCAGCAAATATAATAAAACAGAGTTACTTGGCTCTGATTCACAAAATCTGAACCCAAGCTCATTATTAAGGCATTTAGCAGTGAAAAAGCATGTGTGCATAAGATGCTGTCCCATCAAGCAGAATGCAAGAAATCTTTTGAAGTTAGACCTTTGAAGTCTCAAGTTATTGCTGCGTTTTTTTAACGCAGGTATTTCAACAAAAGAAAATCTCTCTCTGTTATTTACACAGATGGAACAGGGCACCCTATTATACCATGATATTCAGTGGAGACTTCAGTTAGAAGCAGAAAGTCCTAATTTAAAGAAATATTTAGAGCTAGTACATAGCACTTCTTAAACTGTGGAACCATTACAAGGCTACAAGACTTTTACATAATAGAACAGACCAGCCAACGTCCCAAGGCTATTATTGCTATGGCTTGTAGCACACTGAAATCTCTTTCATCTGCCTAACCTGGGATTTTGGTTATTGTAAATGCATGAATATCTTTCAGTTTAGGGGGTTATGCTTATGTTTTATTTATTTGTGCTTATGTTTCTGCTTTCTTCAAAACTTTCTCCAATTGCTAGATGCACAAACATTCTACCAAGCTCTCTGGTTCTCACTCTGCTCGAGCGTCCTTGAGCCTGACTCCCATAGTGACTCTGGGCTGTACCTCCATCTTCTGAAGAACTAAATGCATTGCAGCAGGATGGGACAGGACACCAGTTTCTCAGCTGTGGGAAGCACATGCCCAGAGAGCAGATAGGCACGGGCTGTGGTGGGGGTGCGACAGACATGGCACCTTGGCAATAGCAAGGTAGGAAAGGCCCAGAGGATCAGAGCATCCATATCACACAGAGCCTGGAGAGCATTTCTGGAGCCAATACCTCTACAAAGCCATCCCATCCTCTTGCACTCCAAAGCAACTGTACCTCTGAGTTCAACTTTTTAGGTATTTACAGAGTTGTTTCCTTTTTCACATCATATATGTATGACACAACCAGATAGGACAGGTGTACTCCGAGCCAAAACCTGGATACAATCTAATGTTACTGAAAGCCCCTTTAAAGTCTGAAGAGACCTTAAGAAGTCAGTATCTGACTCTTTGCTTCATGGCAGGAATGCTTACACCTCACCCTTCCCAGCAGCTGCTTCCTGAGGGGACCTCTTGTCTTTTCCCAACCACAGCAAGTACTTTGAGCTAGCTGATGGCCGCTGCCATCTTGTGCCAGCGGGATGTGCCACCTGACTTCTCCACACCTTGGCTTCCTCATGACAAAATGGAAACGATGCTTTCCTCCTGAGCTGGGAAGCTCACGTGAACACAGGTAACTCTGATAAGCTGCATTTCTCTGGAGTGAAAAATGCCTGGGGAAGGGTTTCCTACAGCAACCAGAAGGACCACAGAGATATCAATGGAAGCAGCACTAACCCAACAGAAGGCTTTCTCAGATCCCTTCCCTCAATGGCCAAGGGACAGCCTTGCCCTTGTGAAGGATGGAAAATGCAGACACCCTGGGGGCACACCCCGAGCAGTGTGATACCATGCCAGGCCTGGGAGCACCTCCAGCCCAGCCTCTGGGGGTAGCCTCAGAGCCCCCAGGCCATGACAGTGATGAGTGAGAGGAATGCACCACAGCAGTACTGCAAGTGTTTGGGGTTGTCGCGTGGGGCAAAGTGCTCCCACCCCAGCCCTGTCCTGAGGAAACACCTCTCCAGCAGCCCTGTGCAGTACCTGTCTGTGAGGGGTATCAGCGTGTTGCACACCTCATGTTCATCCTGGCAGAGGGATGTCTTCCCTGAGGGCAGCAAAGGGGAGAGAACTGTGGCCCTGCAGGCCTGCTGGCAGGCTGCTCCCCAGCTTCTGGCCTGCAGCTTGTGCTGCAACAGAACACGCAGAACTCTGAACCCATTCAATACTTACCCATAGTCACATCTGAATAAAATAAGCCATTCTACAGACACTTGTATGCCATAAAACTAACAAATCAGGACGCACTTCAGCATAAGGTTGTCACACCATTTCTATTTTAAGAAACTTTTGAGAAGAGCTCTCAGTCCAAACCCTATGGTTAGGAAGTCTCGTTGCCTCTCCTTCAGAACAACACATCTCCAGCGCCCTCAAAAGCGACGTAAGAGCAGGCAGGGCCTTCAGCAGCTGTTCTTCTGGTGGTGCAGGGGTCAGAAAAAAATGCAGCTTCCTCTCTGGAGCTCTATGGGTTCCCCTGAGGCACCTGGGGACACCAAGCACCAAGAGCTTCTTCCAGTCAGAGGCGTAGGCTGCTACAGCTCAGGTGCCTCCAGCAGCACCTGTGAGACACAGGACGTGCCAGGGATGGAGCTCCAAGCTCAACTTCGGTCTGCTTTGGTTTTGTGGTAGAAAGCTAGATCCTTAACATTATCTTAATGCACTTTTTATGGTTTAATTTCCCCTTTTGTGGTGCTGTTTTCCTCAATAAGACTCTTAAATTGAAATCAGATTTCCTCTGAAGGAGCCAGCCTGATTTTCTTCGAAAGCCCAGCACAATGCAGTCATTCCGCTGAGACTGACAATTTTATTATGGTTGCATTTTGGTTTTATAAATAGGCCTTTTTAATTTAATGTAATTTTTGTACAACAGCAGAAAGAGTCAAAAAAACACACAGCGCAGCTACAAAATTTTGTTTTTGTTGTACATGCCTTCCTTAATTTACTTTGTTGACTGGAGAGGAGAAATCAACTTTTAACCTAAGGCAGAACGTATGTAAAATTTCAGTCTGAAGTAAAAACCCAACTCCCCTGACTTCAAGCTATGTATCGCTGAAGGTGTGGTTTTGTAATTAAAAATAGCAAACAAAAACCCTACCAACAAAAAAAACCTACATCGCACTTTAAGGAATGAGACATCTACAAGGAGAAACACGATGAGGACTGTGGAAACCAAACAGCTGACAACCGCTTTTACAAGTTTTAAACCACTCCTGATTTAACAAGGTGGGTTGTTTTTTTTTCGTCGCATGCTTGCTTTTAAGTGTGTGAAAAGTTCCATTGACCTCAGTGGCATTTTTGTTTGTTTATGCCTTTAAGATTGCCAAAGTGCTTAAGCATCTCATGAACTTAGGACCTCCCCTTGGGCTGCCAAATTCTTCTGGTGCCTGCTTGCCCTGGGAGGCACAAAGCCTGCTCCTGGAGCCCCAGGTCCCCATGCAGACCCCACCGGTCGCATGGCATGAGCTGCTTCAGCATCCCCACCCCCACCTTGGGCGTGAGCCAGTGCAAGGCTGTCTCCCTCAATCCAGGCCTTCTCCCTCCATCACCAGGGTGATAGATGAAGGGAGGTAAGGAAAAGGTGTGTACAGAGGTCTCACTTTGGAACAGCGCTGGGACGCAGCTGAACACGACCTTGCCTTGTGCTAGAAGTGCGGATGGGTTGGAGCAGCCTCCACCACCCAGGTACCACCTCTCAGGATCCGCAGCATTGAGAGCACCTCTGCCAGAACTCCTGCTTCCCCTGCAGCTGCACAGTGCATCCACACAAACAGCCCTCTAGCAGAAAATGATGGACATCTTCCTGACACACATCAGGATTGCCTTTTGTATTGTTGGAGTTGTCAACAATTGGTCTGAATTGCTCTGCAGTGGTTTAAATTCTGGTAACAGGTTTCATATGCTCGATATAACATCCCAGTGTATTAATTAGTTTTCAAGACCCCTGAGCAATAAAAATGTAGCCATTCAAGGTCACAGTTTGACTTATTTACAATTGATGTATAACTTGGCAAACTCTGCATTCAGCTCCTTGGTACAATAGAAAATATATTGTCATTCAGGTTAACAAAAGACTCTTTTCTTTGCCACCACACTACAATGGCCCTGCAAATGAACATCGCCTGAATAAAATCCTAACCACATTTTCACTCTCATTAACCACAGTAGGGTATCACACAATTTGCCTGGCTCCTACTTAGACCACTGTGCACCATTTTACTAGCAGCAGTTTGATGGGTTTTATGGCAGGTGATATATGGAGTGGGAGTTTCGGGAGTCGTAAACAGAAGCCACAGTGTATCACAATGTGGTTTAGGGATATAATGACTGTGTTGTAAAGCAAAGGATGACAATACTGCACTAGGCTTGAGGTAGCGAACCAATAGACCAAACAGCTCAACATAATTCAAGCTACAAACAGAGAATCCTAGCTATGTCCTGGCCTTCCTCTATCTTTCATTGATTATACCCGATGAATTTGAGTAAGAACTACTAAAACTGGAATAAATCTGCATCCAAGAGAAAAATTACAGAGTGTCTCCTGTGTTCTTTGGAAGAAGCTCCTCTCCCCCAGTGCATATACATATCCCTCCTACTACCAGTTCTTAACCAGCCTTTTGTATCTCCTTTGCTGCTGAGGCTATCGACACTTATTAACAAGCCAGAACAAATACTGGCCTAGAGACCATTTCTATACATGCAAGAGACAGGTTCCGTTATCAGCTATGTCTGCAAGAGCTGGGTGGGATGCCACTCTGAACAGAGACGTCCCTTAATATTTTGTTCAGATTTATTTATGCACTTAAGGTGGACAGTGCTTTACTTTTTTCTATTTTCCTACTTTGTTTTTTTTTATTTTTTTTTGTGTTACTAGGTTCCTTCAGCCCTACCAATACTCTTAATGTTACATCCTAGCTTGTTTTCTTTTTTCTTTTTCTTTTTTTTTTTTTTTTTTGGCTATTCATTTGTACCTGTTTGATCCTGCTGTGTAGTGTTTGGATTGGGATTTCTGCAGTGATACTCTAGCGGTCAATCCCTGCAATTCCAGCAGAGAGTAGTTTTGGTTATTGGTATTGGCTAATTTTGGCACAGATTAAGAAAATTGTCTGCCCGGTTCCCCAGGCTGTGTCATTAGCCACATTGTGATAGATTGGTGTCAGTGACAGAGCACTCTCCCAGCATTCAAAACCTGTTCAGCTGCATTTAAACTAAATAATAATACTTAGCACATATAGCGTTTTGCATATTCAAAGCACTGTACAAACATCAATTAATTAATCCTCATAATATCCCTGTGAGGTAGGCAAGTATTATCTCAGTTTTACAGATGGGGAAACAGACACAGAGAGGTTAAGTAAAATGAAAAATTAAGGTGAAGGTGTGCTGGTTAATTTGGAATTGCACTTTGTGCTGTTTGAAAAATTAGAAGGTACTGTACCAGATCTCCATTATTCTGCTAGAGAAAGCAACATTTTGATGTGCTGACTCCCTTGGTAGGAGCCATTGCCTCAGTCAGGCACCTCAAAGCTGAACCTTCATGTTCTCTGGCTGGGGAGAACACACAAAAAATTCCCCCTAAGTATATCCCTCCACTTGTAGTACAATATAGGCTGAGGTATCTTTGTTTCTGAGCATATTCCGTAACCAGCAGAGAAGACTTTAAGGTAAATAGTCTGTTCTGGTAAAACTATGGGGAAGGACCTAAGGCACAACCATTTGGAGACCTAGAAATTATTATGCCTGTTTCAGTATAAATAAATGTAGACCAGTGTTCTTTTCTCCCCGTTATTTGTATCGTCCTGTCACAGACTAACACCGGGAGCAGACCTCATGTTGCACAGAACAGAGTCTGCAGCCCAAAGAAACAGAGAGTATCCCTTACCTTGGAAAAGAAAAAAAAAAAAAAAAAACACAAGGTGTGAGAGACAGATCAGCTTGAGGAAATCATCCAGATTTGCTAAAGAAATAAGTATGAGTTTGGGTCTGTTATCCTGTAGCTTAAGTGCTTTCGATGTTTTACTATCCAATGTTTTACTATCTAAATCCAAGCTAGCGTACCTGCTTATGTGTACCTGCTATGTTATTGTATTCTTGATATTTTAGTAAAGGACTCTTCTGCTTGATATTCAACAGTCCCTCAATGTGTGGACTCAAGTAGGAAAAGTGTAAAATTGACATTAAGTGGATCTAGGGGCATAGGGAGATGGAATAGGTGTTTGCTCCGTCTACCCCAAGCATTAAACTCACACAAGCAGTTGAAGAGGGAACAATTGGCAGGATAGCAGCTCAACAGAAAAGAAATCAGAGGACTGGGGGCTGTGGATCACAGGCTCAATGTACAATGACAATAGTATGCAGCTGAGAAAAAGGTAAATGCCATACTGCGATATTTAAGCAGAAGTAGAGTCTGCAAGACTCGTAAAGCAACGAGCGTTTTGCTGAGTGCCAGGGAGGCTTCACCCAGGGCATTGTGTTCTCCTGCAGGCACCACGCTTTGCAAAAGCCATGGCCCAATTGGGGAGAGTTCAGAGGCAAAGGAGGAGAACAATCAGAGGTCTAAAAACCACAACTTGTGAGGGAAGATTGAACACAGTGGGGCTGTTTGCTCTGAAGAGGATAACAGCCTCCCAGTGTACAAAAGGCTGCAGCAAAGACAAAGGGAACAATCTGTTTTCCATGCCCATGACCAAAAGGACAAGAAAAACCTGCCAGCAAAGACGACTTGAGTCACAGATTGTGAAAAATCTTTTCAACAGCAAGAAGAGTCAAGCTCTGGAACAGATCAGCAAAACCATGTGGAGTTTCTCTTGCTAGAGATACAGGAGAGGTTGCCTTAGGATGGAACGATATGCACGATGACTTTTCTCAAGGACCTTCCATCTCTGTCTGTGCCAGCTGTCAGGAAGACAAGATGCTCTGAGGCAAAATCAGCTCTGCAGTGGTACTACCCAGTGAGTCCAGTCTGCAGTCATGGCTAAACCAGAACCTGACCACTTGATCTATTCTCTGAGCAGCTCCTCATGTTTTTGACTTTTCCCCCTCCCTTCAGCTTCCCTCTGTTCTTTTGACTACATCTTTCCTCTCCATCACTCTGTTGGCGTCTTCTCCCAATCTCTTTTAAACAATAAGTACATCCAGTGGACTTTGAGTCAAAGTCAGAAACATAAAATGTTTAACTATAAATGAAAAGGGGAAAGGAATCTGCCAAACACTGTCAAGTGTTGGATGTCTTATCTGCTTTATATTTAATATGCTGCTCTGAACATCCCCTCTAGCCTCTTCTGACACAAAACGATGATTTGTCTGAAATTGTTTGGAGGTTGCTGATCTTCTGGCGTCTGCAGAGACTGCTCATTTTTAGAAGTGAATGTCTGATCCTAAGAGCATCCGAACTGCAAAGGAGCTCCCCTCTCTGCTGGCTGCTCTCTCTGCAGTGCTCACAGCACTGGAAGCCTTCTGAGATCATCACAGCTGAAGAACTTTCAGAAACAAATACTATTCATCTGAAAATGTTAAGGCAGGTTTACCCTTCCACAGTTCCAAGAAAAGAAAATCAAAACCTGTTGCAAGCGTTTAACTTTTTCTTCCCATAAAAGTTGCATAGTCCTGAGAGAAACAACCCGTTCCGTGCATTATCTGCAAGAAACACTTGGTAGTTTTCTTCCAGAGTTTTTTCTTTCAGAGCATTATTTTGGATACATTGCACCTCTCTCATCCTCTTTGAAGAGCGGCACTGGCTCTTGCGCACACTGTTAGGTTGTAACTCTCTTTTCGAATGCCTGTAATTTTAGGAGACAGTAATTGTTCCAGATAAAACCTCCTTTGCCCTGTATTGAACGAAGGGCAAGTTGTTGGTGTCTTGCAAGAACAAGGATCCTGCTACTGAAAGCCCATCATACAATAGGGGCCTCTGGTGCCCTGCAAAGCACCTTCAGATCCTGCCTTTTAGAGAAATAGGCACTCACATCCAAAGCCCATTGCTAGAGAGCTGGGAGGTAAGACTTGCTTCAGGTGATTTAGGTGATTTAGGCATGCTGAGCTGGTCCAGGAGCCGGGAGTCATACAAGGGTGTTTTCCCTCCTGTCTCCTGCAATAATCCTGGACAGCTGCCCTCTAATTGAAATGAATAAAAAATGAACAGGAGTTGATTAATTTGCTGCAGTATTGATATGACAAAATGAAAGCAGTATGTGAATGACAAAGAAAACTTCACTGTCATTCACAACCTAATCAAGGGACTGAGCAGCTAATAAAGGCTTATGCAGTAAACCCTTCTATTTCCCTGATGTTAGAGAACCTGTGCAAAATCAGCTCAGCAGACAAAGACGGCATGTAGTGGCAATATTTTCAACAAAGTAATTTAGGAGTGATAAAAAGGAGCAGCAAGACATGTAGCAAAAATGAATGCAAGAGACGAGAAAAAAGTCTATGAGTGCAACTGTAGATAGATGTCAGGTACAAGTATGATGTTGCACAGTCTGAAGAGGAAGACTACTTCTGTGAAGCTTCTTGTTCAGTGGACCTGAGGAATTCAGGTAAGCAGTGGGAAACTCCGAATAAATGCCAGCTCTTGTGGTTTGTGTACCTCTAATATTAACCCAGATCATCCAGACAGTGTTTCCCTTCATGTCATTAGTTTTATTTCTAGCATGCATTCAATGTTCCTGTCCGTGACTGGCTCTCAGTGCTGTCATCGCAAAAACGAGCAGTATTTTTTAATAGCACCAGGGAAATGCAGTTATTGTTATTAACTCACACCCGTGAAACGTAACAAACGTACTAAGAAGACATGCTACAGTATTGGTGGACTGAATTCATTCAAAAGAAAAACCTCTAAAGCGAAATAGAGAGTTGCAACAGGATCGCCACACCTTGTGTAGCCATGTGCCACAGGCAAGAGCAACCAAGTTCTCCATGGTTGTTGCTTGATTCACAAATGAGCAGCAAAAACAGATCCAGTATGTGCTCCCGTGGAACATGGCCTAACCAGGACACTGCAGGAAGAAGCTGAAACTTTCAAAAACCTTCTGAAGAGACAACAGGGTGGGCTGAGCTGGACGCTGGCAGTGGTGGCTTCAGCAGAACTGGGCTAACCAAAGGTGATGGGAGGCATTTATCTTCTGCCTGCTCAGAGGGATACCAGAGAGGAGAGAATATTTGGAGAACAGGTGACTGCCTCTTAGGGCACCAAGCTAAGCAAAAATTCCACAATAAACATGTAAGCCAGCACGTGATTTTACACGCAAAGGGAAATAGTACACTTCACTGGACACTTATTTAAAAAAAAGTCAGATGTAGCTGTTTTCAAATCTAGTGTGTATGTTTAGGTCAAAACACAAACTCCTACTCATTGTCTACATCAAGGCAGAAGAGAATTCTCTTTATCCTGTGCCCTTCTGGAGCCCGAGCTGGACAGGAGCATAGATAAGATGCTTGTTGCGATCTGTCCCAGCTTTGCAGCTTGGGGATGCTTCAGAGCACTGAGTTCTTGAAGGCCATGCAGTACCAGAGAGCAAATGCATCTCATCAGGAATTGGTCTCTCTCCCATGCAGCCTATATCTTCATACCTCTGCTAAGATGCTTTTTTATATCACTTCTTCACCCGTGCTATAATGTAACGCTTATATTAATTTCTTTCTGTTGGCATTTTACAATGACCCAAACCACAGCTTCCTGGCAGATTGCCCTTTGTTCCCTTCACCTTGCCTGGGCTCCCACACCTGGACACCAGCAACATTCCCAAGACACAGGGCAACAGCAGGGGCCGGGGCCATGCAGAGTTGAGCCCTGCTAAGAGAGGAACCTGGACCTAGACTCCTCAAAGCAACCACCCCACTGCACTGATTCATTCACAGAGAGGTCTGAGAAGAACTGGAGAGCAAGACTTTGAACCTCATACAAGCCCAAACCTGGGCTGCTGTACTATGTACCCGTGCAGCACTAACTACACAAGATCTGCTGCACCTAGCACAGTGATGTCATCACTGTGTGTGCTCTGGCTTTGTGCGGCTTTGTGTCAGTGACCTTGTCATTTAGGGGCATTCTTTACATGATGGGCACCTGAGTATTATTAGCATTAGTAGTGGTTTCGTGCACACTTCAAATGAGGAGGGTTCCTCAGGGGACAGCATTGTTTGTTATACCATCTGAAAAACCGAACTTTCCCAAGTGGTATCCATCGTATCCAGTTCTAAAATTCCTGCTTAGCTCTGAAGAAAACGATGATGCCTTTGCCACTTTTTGATAGAAACCTGAACTCGATATTCTAAACAGGACTATGCAGAATTGAATTACATTTCATCTCCTTCAGCAATCCGTCTTTTCCATTTCTGCTCATTTGCTGTAGCTGCAGAAGTATTGAGTGCTGCAGGATATACTTAGTTTTCCAAACTGTACGAGTCATTATGAATGGCCTTGTGTCCAGGTAAAGGTTAAGGAGGTCCTTTGTTGTTCTAGTTTAACTTGTCCCTGACACTGCAGCCTAATCATTCCACATAATAACAGTCCTGATACACAGGCCCGAGTCAAAGTCACAAGTCAATAAATCCATTCCTTCCTCCCTTTCAGGCAAAGTGTTGAATAGCACTGAGTGTGCAGTGTCACAAAACCCTGCAGTCTATCACATCAAGGTCGTCTGGTGTACAGTGCGAAAAAACTTTCTTTCTTTAAGTGCCTCACGCATTCAGAAGGAGACGATAAATTGCATGAACTAACGAGTGTGCCTCAGATCGTTTGGAGGAGATTAAAATAGGGGCCTGACATAAGAATAGTTTTAGTTACACTTGCTTAATCTCCTGGCTGCTGATGCTCTGAATCTGTCAGGCCTGGGCAGGGGCAGTCCCTTGCAGAGCGCGCAGCCCGCTGCCACCGCCTCCACCGAGCCTCCAGCTCCGTGCAATGACAAGTCCTTGCTGAAGGCTGCTGGGCTTTGTGTGCTGAGGTTGGCTGTGCATTTGAAGTCTCTTCTGATAGTTTAATTCCGCTAATGTGAATTGTTTGCCCCCGAGAAAAGAGACACGGCGCTACAATACTGAATCATCTCTTCACCTTTTGTTAAAAAAAAAAAAGTGGGGAAAAAAAAAAACAAAGAAGTCAACGCCCCAAACCCTTCAGTAGTGGGTTTCTGGAAGAATACAAGACTGAGTTACAGCTTATTTACTTTCTTAAGGGACTTACAGCTTACTCCGGTTCATAAATTCTTGTGGTAGACCAGGAGTGAGTGTAAATTAACTTGAATAATAGGACTATGTGTACTTCCCAATTGTCTAATGCATCTCCCAGAGAAAAACTAGTCAAGCTCCTCAGCTGTCTTTTTTATTATTATTCCTTAATTAGTGGATGCATTTAGTGTGTAGCAAAAGTGAGCTGATTAGAAATACCTAGACGAAGGTGTGCATGCTTCTCCATGCCTCTCTGCCTTCTACCTCAGCTCCATTCAGCGACAAATTTCATGTTCTAGCCTTGGGCTTTGCTCTTCCAATTTGTTCAGGGGTATTGCCAAATATCTGCTAAGGATTCAGAAAGAAATGGTTAAGCCCATTTTCACATCTGCTCAAAGGAAGAACCCGAGCTCTGGACTCCAGCAGTGAAAGGCTAATGGACTAACTCACAGCTCTGTCCCACTCCCCTTTCATCTATCATTTCAACCTGTTTGCACTGTCAGGAAAAACAGAGAATGTCATATTCCAACTGATCTAGGGAAGCAAGAGGCTGCCAGAAAGCAGTCACAGGTATTCTGAAATGGAATCCTGAAGGGATCATCTTCTCTTGGAAGATGAACGCTACCATGGCTTGGAGGGAGCAGAGGGAGCTGAGAGGATGCCTCGCAGGAAAGAGCCTGCTCTCCTCCCAGAACCACAGCTCAGATACAGTTGTGCAATTCAGAAGAAGTCATAACAGGCTCCTTCCATAAACTAATTGGCATGCCTGGACCACAGTTAATTCCCACTTTCCTGGGGAGTGCCAGGCCTGCTGGAATGTGTTCCTTCCTCGTGTCTCTTGTTTCTCATTGTGCCCATTGAGAGGCTGGTATCTACCACGAAGGCCCAGAAGCTTGCCACATGTTCCCATCTTTTGAGGTTATTGTTGGGGTGTTTACCTGTGCAGCAGGAAGATGCTCTGAGCTCTCACCGGGACTCTTGCTAGGCAAATCTGTGTGGGACTTGCAAAGTGTGCTGCGAAGTAGACTCGTGCTGCCCTGTAACCTAGAAACAGCCTGTACATGTAAAACTTTCAGAGCAACTATGAGCAAAGAAGAGAATAAAAAGTGCTAAATTACAGTTTACAAAAAGGAGTCATCACCCCACACCCTTTCCTAAGCGCCCAGACTTTGAACTACGTTGTAACTGTCCTCAGCTCGCCAGGAACTCACATTCTGCAGCTTTGAAAGCAGAGCAAAGATCGAGAGTTCATATCTGTGCTTATTAGAAGTGGTCGTAATTATCCCAATGAAAGCCAAGCAAATCCTTTCCAACAAACACTAGAGCCGAGCTCTCACATAATTGAATTATTATGGATCTTGTATACTGTACCTGAGAGAACGTGAGCAGAACACGCTCCGCTGTCTCTCTGCTCAGCAGACAAAGTGAGACAGAGGAGGTTCACCAGTGCAACAAAAACCTGGAGACATTACAGAGTTACCATCCTGCCTCGGAAAGGAAATAGTCTAAATGAAGCCTCTGTTGTGCTCAGGAGGCCATTTGTCATGCTCTTTTAACTGCTACAGTATATACTCATTATGTATCGCGTTCTATCAGATGTGACGCTCGGTGCAGTTGCGAAACTATCTGGATCCAACCCTCACTTTTTGATTTACACCAGCCTGTCTTCATTTTTACGGATTTCTCTGACATGGTTGGATGACTCTGCTGGCTGCATGCTCTGTAACAGGACGAGCGCTTGAAATACATTTCCTTGAGAGCTTTGAAGCCCTCTGCTGCATGCAACTCACAAATAAGGAATGGCAGGTAGCCTGCTAGCTTTGTTGGAGGGAAATGGAGTGGCAAACCATATGAAGTGTCTTTACGCCCTCCACTCCCGCAGCCCCAGAACGAAGACTCATCAGTGCACATATTTAATTGTTTCATTAATGGCTTTGGGGATGGTAGCATACTGAAGATCAAAAAGTAAACAGTTAGGCCACCTATTTTAATGACTCTGGGGAGAACATCTGGAGAGAGAAGTTTTATGACTCCGATGGCTCGTGTCCTTTTGAAATGTTTGCAGTGCAAAATGATGTACTTCTCTCACATTTTACTTCCATTGAGGCAAGCTGCTCGGTGGCATACTGGGATGCTACGCCACAAATATACTTGTTCTGCTGTCACCCAAATATCACTTCCCAAAAGTGCTTACAACTGACTTCAGAAAATTCATGGAGTTAATTTACAGACCGGGAATGTTTTGCAGGTCATCTCCTCCTGCTGTTTCTTATGGGCACTACAATGCTACCTTCCTCCATTACTGTGATTTTTTCCATGTCCTGATTAGCCTTCCAGCTTAAGCAACCACCCTCTGCCCCAGATATTTACTTTCACATAGTCTGGAGACGATCTTCGCATTTCTACCTCTTTTCTCTGTGCCTTTGTGCATGTCATGGTGAAGGATGTCACAGAGGTCTGGTTGCTTTGAAAAGGAATTTCAGTGTGGGAATGTGGGTCACATGAAGAGAAATTCTCATGGACAAACCATCATCATTTCTAGCCATGAGAAGCCCACAGCCAGACAACAGTGATAACAAGATGATGATTACTCTTCATGGTGCCCATTACCTTGTCAAATACTTGGATACTGCTCTAGAATCTTCATTAATGAGAGTTCCTTGTTAATCTCCCAGCAAGACCCTGTGCTCTCCTGGTTGCTCGACTCATTCACAGAATTAAAACTCAAATACACTGACTTTACAGCTTCTCAGCTGAGAGATCAGCACACAAGAGCACCTCCCTCGTTCCCATCAGACAGTAGTATGCACTGCAGCAGCAGTGCCACCACTGCACACTAGGACACCCAGATGTTATTGCAACCATGTTGTGCCTCTGCAATGACAGAAGGGTCTCCAGCTGCACCCATGCCTTGTTTCACAGCAGCCATATCAGTTTGCAGCAAATCCCCTGATGGCACAAGACAGTTACGGGGTGCATTAACCAACCTGCTTGCAGAGACACAGAACCAGAACTTCTGCTCCAGATACACACTGAATTGTTCTAACTTCTGGTGCTTGGTGGGAACATTTTGAACACCCATCTAGTCTAAAGGCAATCCTTCCCATCATATACATACAGCTGGACCAGAGCAGCCCCTTACAATCCAGTAACCCAATCCTACCTGCACATAGCTATTTCTCAAAAAAATACATAATTCTAAGAGGCTTTACTTCATATTTTTTCTCCACTAAGTAGATAGGGAAACCCAGGGTATTCTGTCTCTTAGTCTTTGGAGAACCCCAGGCTGGTGAGCTTCACCTCTGTCCCTAGGAAGATCATGGAACAGATCGTCCTAGAAGGCATGTTAAGGCACACAAAGGTTGAGCAGGTGATCCGAGACAGCCAGCATGGCTTTTCCAAGGGAAGGTCGTGCCTGACCAATTCAGTGGCCTTCTGTGATGGAGTGATGACACTGGTGGACAAAGAGAAGGCGACCAATGTCATTTACCTGGACTTGTGCAAGGCCTTTAACGTGGTCCTCCTCCACATCCTTATCTTTAAATTGGAGAGATACGGATTTGAGGGGTGGACTACTTGGTGGATAAGGAATTGGTTGCAGGCTGTAGAATGGCACTACGTCCAGGTGGAGGCTGGTGATGAGTAGTGTCCCCCAGGTGTCTGTCTTGGGACCACTGCTCTTCAACGTCTTCATCAATGACATCAATGACAGCTTGAGTGCACCCTCAGCAAGACTGTCTGTGACACCAAGCTGAGTGGTGCAGTTGACACGTTAGAAGGAAGGGATGCCATCCAGAGGGACCTCAACAAACTCAAAAGATGGGACTGTGTGAACCTCATGAGGTTCAACCATAGCAAAGTGCAAGGTTTTGTGCTTGGGCCAGAGTAATCCTGGATACATATACAGATGGGGAGAAGAACTCCTTGAGAATAGCCCTGCAGAGAAGGACCTAGGCATCCTGATGGATTTAAAACTGAACATGAGCCAGCAGTGTGCTCTTGCAGCTCAGAAGGCCAATGGTGTCCTGGGCTCCATCAGCAGAGGGGTGGCCAGCAGGGACAGGGAAGTGATTGTCCCTTTCTAGTCTGCCCTCATGAGGCCCCATCTGCAGTACTGTGTCCAGGTCTGGGGCCCCCAACACAAGAAAGACAGGGAGCTGGAGAGGGTCCAGAGGAGAGCCACACACATGCTCAGAGGGCTGGAGCACCTCCCCTACAAAGACAAGCTGAGGGAGCTGGGCTTGTTCAACCTGGAGAAGAGAAGGCTGCGAGGAGACCTCATTGTAGCCTTCCAGTATTTAAAAGGGGATTACAAACAGGAGGGGAATCAACTTTTTACAAGGGTTGACAGTGATAGGATGAGGGGGAATGGTTTTAAGCTCAAGGAGGGAAGGTTTAGACTGGATGTCAGGGAAAGTTCTTCACAGAGAGAGTGGTGAGGTGCTGGCACAGGCTGCCCAGAGAGGCTGTGGATGCTCCATCCCTGGAGATGTTCAAGACCAGGTTGGATGGGGCCCTGGGCTACCTGGTCTAGTAGCAGATCTGGAGATTGGTGGCCCTGCCTGTGGCAGGGGGCTTGGAACTTGATGATCCTTGGGTCCCTTCCACCCCAAGCCATTCTATGGTTCTATGATTCTATGATTAGCCCAGGTAGCTTGGCAATATTGGTAAAACCGGTTGAGATATTAATCCCACTGATATCAGAAAGAGCCTCCCATGGCCCACAGAGGGAGCAGGCCATCGGCACTGGCTATGGAATGAGTGCTGGCTCTGATGGCCCAAAAGCGCACACCAGAACCAAGTCCTCTATGTGGCAGCACAAAACACTAAATTCGGGGTCATCAAGGCAACTCCAAGTTTACCTTTAAAAAAAACTCCCAGTGTTTCCTTCAGCAGAATACTTAATCACAAGTGTAAGTTTGTCAAATGCCATCTCTGACCTCCAAAGCTTTTATTGATTACCTGCAAGTCCATTGCATTGCATTACACTCACTCAGGCTACAAGACAGTGAAGTCAAGAATAAACTATAAAGTCTGATTTTAAAAAGAGATAAGAAATAGCCAAATTCCTGACTTCATAAATGATGTTACATTTAGCTTTGCCATAGAGGGACAGGAAATATTGAATTATACTGTACGCAGTGCAAGAAAATCTCACCAGAAGAGTCTTTGAAATTCTGAAACTCCGTGTGAAACTGGAGGAGACAACAGTCTTTTTCAAATGAATTAATAATATCTGCAGAGACTAGCAAGTATTACTGCAACTGCATGTCAACTAGTGTTTCCCTCTGTAAAAAAATAATAACATTGATTTAGACAATAAGGTTCTGCTAACAAAACATAACTCCCACTTTCTCCTGACCGGCTGTAATCCACCAAAGAGAAGGAGAAGCAGGAACTGCAACATGGAAACCCCTTCCCAAATTCCACCAGTGAGAGAGGAGGTTGTGTGTACCCTGGCCTAAATGTGGCTTCTTTGTGCACAGATCCCCGGATTCCTTAGGGAGCCCCACTAAAATTATGATAAATTAAAATAAAATGCAAAACTCAACTATCTAGTTGCAAGAAGCAGTAAAACATCCTATTTTCCAAACTGGATGTGGATGGATTCAATTTGCCTGGTTTTCACCAAGCAGTTCCCAGGGATCCCTAGGAACCAGGGCACCGACTGCAGAGGTTTCCCTTCCTCCCAGCAGCCAAGCCAGGACACATTTGGATACTCCGATGAATACAAGACAGCAATGAGACAAGTGGGAAAAATCAGCTGAGGCTTCAAACAGTAGAAAATAGCCATTAGTAGGCATAAGGAGAAAGACTGGAGTTGAGGAGTTGGCAGACACTGCCTGTATGGAGCCGAAGGTGGTCTGAACTTGGTCCTTTTTCACACCTCTCCCTCTGAATGGAGAGCCTAACTTCATTTATTTTGGCTGCAAGCTGCGCTGACAGGTCTCAAGCAAGACCAGATTAAACACTCATTCACTAAGAGCTGTGTCCTCAGCTGGAGAAACAAAGAGAGAGAAACTTTTAATCTAAGTTCCAAAGAAAACACACATGGAACCACTTCTTCGACAGCCTGCAAGATCTCCCTCCCTGCAGGTCACGGGAACACCAATGGCACTGCTGCACATCCTTGCAAATTTGACTTGGGATGCATTCAGTGAAAGAACTAAGAAAGCCCGACTTGCGTTTCCATGCTTACTGCAGAGCGTTCCCAGTGTCTGGCAGCCACTAGTAAGCCCAAGACATCTACAGACCCAGGAATTCCTGAAGGTCAGTGCCAGTGTGGGTGAGGACCTCACTCCTGGGGCACACCGTGGCCAGGGTGCAGCTGAGCCCAGAGCTCACAGTGGGCACAGCAGCCCCAGCAATGCATACACCCTGCCGCTGCTGCTCTCCTCCCAGGCAGCCCCACGCACTACACTGTGGAATTTTTAACCTGATACTCTGGTTTAGTAAAAGCCTGGTCATTTTTTTTCCTCTTTTATTAAAAAAAAATATATATTAAATGAGGCTCTTGTTAAAGGGAATGGAAGTGATACAGCTGCAGCTGTGATTAACGTAGCTCAGGGTTGAACTGAATATTGCTTCTTCTATGCAGTATTTTTAATTACACTCCTGATTTTATATTTGGAGACCATCATAGACCTGTTCTGGTAAATTGTCAAGCAACCACAAGTCAAATATGTGTTAAATATGAGAATATACTGCCATTTTTATCTGATTTGTGGTTCATTCACACTACGTTATCTACTTTTAATTAAATACCATAAAATACACATGGTCAGCAGTTTGACTTTTCATTTCCTTACAATGTCAGTAATTCAGCTTGATTGTTGCCACCTACCATAGAATTGCATTTTAAAGATGTTACCCCTGCACGGTTGCAGATCCAATATCAGAACAATTTAAACCAGTTGCTAAAAATAACTGCCGCCCACTGGGTGCAGCGCTGCCTTCAGCAGGCACACAGCCCTGCAGATCTGCCTGCCTGGCGAGGACAGCAGCCTTGGAGCACTGCAGCGGCCTTGGTTTTGGAGAGGGTCGTTGCGCGTTTTGTTTTTGTATGAAATGCTTGTGTCATCTCCTGGGCTGATTGATAGCTTACCTTGTTCATTAAAGATACGGCTTGGATTTTGCTAGATTACCCCAGGCATTGGAAATAAGAACCTTCCTACTGGAGGCATGTTATGCATGGGCTTAAAGTTCACCACTTCATTAATAACACTCCTCAGCTGGACATTTTACATGCCAGTCTGATATATGACTTTAGGTGCTTTCTTTTTTTTTTTTTTTTTTTTTTTCACTTCTTACCACTCTTTTAAAGGGGACTGAGTCTTTTTCAAAACTATTTTATTATTTAACTTGTAGGTTATGCTGTCACGATCTTGAAGTTGCCAGACCTCATTATCCTGGAACTCTTGGACGGTAACTGGACAACTTCCTTTGACAACTGACAACAATCCATTAAAACCAATAAAAGCCACAATGGCCAAACATCTGTAAGAAAAAGCATGAACGTAGCAGCAGCAGCACTGCAGCAGACCAAAGGCAGATCCAATGACTTGTCTCTGGCAGTCACAAACAGCAGATACCAGGGAAAAGAGGGACAGACCCAGCCCATGCAATAATATTCCCCTGAATACCTCCCACCCTCCAGCTATTGGCAGTGCAGGGATTTTCTAGCCAGAGACAGTGGGTTTGCATGTAACAGCTCCTGATATTTCTTTTATCCCTGAGCAGTCACCTGTTAAACATGTGAAAATTTTCAGCATCTACAACACCCTGCAGAAAGGTGTTCCTCGTGTTTGCTACACGTGCCACGAACCAACAGCTCTTTTGGTTTGTTCTCAGTCCCTTCTTGATAGCTTTATCTGATGTCCCTTTACTCACCTTGGAAGAAACAACAAACCATCATACCCTGCTCTTCATCTCAATGCCAGCAGTCATTTTTTCACACCCACTATCGTGTGCCCTCGTCTCTTTTCCAGGCTCTAGAATTCTAGGCTATTTTGTGGTTTGTCATACAAAGTCATGCTCAGCCTCCAATCACTCATTTTCCAAGCCTTTCCCAGTCCTGCTGTGTCTGAAGGGTTGGAACCAAACTCAGTATTCAAGATGTGGGCAAAACGTGGATGTCCAAAGTGCCAAATACTAATACCTCCTAACAGCAAGACTGCTTCCTTTTAACAAGTACTAATCACTCAGGAGATGCTTTCAAAGCACAATGCTATAATGGCACCCTTCTTCCCAAGTGACAATATTCAGTTCTGTGCTCATCACCATCTGTGTAATGCCTGGACTCACACCCCACTACTCTTCACTTTACCCGTACCAAATTTCATCTCTCACTTCGTCTCTCACTTCATTACTTAGGGATTCACTATGAAAGGGAACTTTGTCATTTTTTTGCTGTCAGTCCTTGTCTTTATTATCTCCAGTAAGTTGGTATCATCTCCAAATCTGTCATCTTATTATTCATACCACTTTTTGGTACCACTTATGAAGATACTAAACAGTACGGGCTGTAGCACAGACCTCTGTGGGGCTCTGCTGTGGAAATGGCCCCTTTGTCCTCTCCAGTCTTTCCCATCTTTTAAACAGTTATTTATCCACGAGAGAAACTTAGGGGAGTTGTTTACTGTAAGACTTTCCTGTAAGTGCTTGGGTGAAGCACTATTTCAAATGCCTTTGTGAATTCCCACAGGACCATATCACCCAAATCTCTTTGTTCGTTTGCCTGGGGATTCCTTCAAAGGCTTCCTTAAGATTTGTGAGCCTTGTCCTCCCTTCTCTTTCTTGAACACAAAACTTCAGCATTTTGAAGGATGCTTTCTTGCTAGCAATAATCTGTTTTGCACTATGATTTGTCATGTCAGCTCCCCTTCGGTCTTTATGAAGTCATTTGAAGAAAAGCAGGTGATGAGCAGGATAGCACTAAGATATTTGCAAGCTATCAGCAGCTAAGTTGTAGAAAACACATTTGGGGAGTAGGCTGGGGGAGCTGTATTTTATACTCCACCAGTGAAAGATCTGATCAGCAGACTAATTCCCAGGTGTCAGAATATCCTGTACCATCTCTCTTGGCCAACAGGATGAAGCACGTGGCTAAAATTTCCCCCGCACAAGCAGTCTTTGGCTTCTGGAATATTTTACCATGACTGATTGCTTCTGGCATAATTTAGAAGAGCCTTAACCTGAAGCAGCAGCTGTGAGCAGGCCAAGGAGAAAAGCCCAAACCACCTGTGTTTGGCACAAGGTTGGGTAGGCCATGCCCAGGGCCTCCAGCCCTTGTGGCTTCTCCCCAGCACCGGGACGTCTCTGCAGTCTGCACTGCTGGGTGCCAGCTGTTCTGCTGCATCCCCTTCAGGATGCTCGTGGACAGGATGGGTGTCCATTGGCCAGAACGCACATGTGAGATGTGTAAACTACACGGGACAATCATGTCCCTCTGTGTTCACAGTGGGCTGGGCAAGAAAGAATGGATCGAAAGGCAGTGTCAGATGGGTGTTACAAACTGCTTTCTGAGAGCACAAATAGTGACTGGAGATCTTAAGAGCAGACGAGACAAGTATCTGTCAGAAATGAAATAGGGACAGTAGATCTTGTTCGGAGCTGTTGATCTCCTGATACTCCTGCCAGTTCTGCTTTCTGTGATTTGTCATACAAATTCCATTGATTAACATAGTCTTGAATCAAGTCCTTAGAAAACAATTACTGTCAACAGATACAAATAAAAACAAACGAGAAGGCAAACCTATTCTTAATCCTGCGTATTTTGCTGCATGTACAAATGAATAGTTTCTGGTGGCAGAAGAGAAAGCTGAAGAGTTAGAGTTGTGTTACAGAAGAGTTCTTTCATAATCCATGAAGAAGGATCTTTCATAGTCCGCTCAACCATGATCTGAGGCTTGTTTCACATAAAGAAGAGGGTAGAGTTGGAAGAAAAAAAACGTCACAGATATATAAAAAAGGAAAAACATCTTCCTTTTGATTGCAGATTATCCTGGAATGTGTACAAATCCCAGAGATGGAATATCTAAGTGAAGTGCACACCTCCATTTTTCCACATAGCTAGTTAAAATGCTTCTCTCTCCTTTTGAGTGAAGCAGGAACTCTTGTTCCACTAGGAAACAAATGAGCAAAGAAAAACATGTCACATTAGTTAACTTCTCTATAGGCTCATAATCCTGGAAGGCCTCATCTGCAGTACCTTGAGGTGACATTTTCCAAGCACTCATTTATGTATGATGAGGAAACATTTTCTCTAAGGGGAAAAAAATTAAGATCAGAAAAAATAATAATAGTCACCCTAAAAGAGTGTGACAAGTCAACCCAGTTTGCCTGGTTTGTAATTCTACCCAGCATTTTTTATCTAAATAATTGAAACCAGATCTCCCTCCAAATAAGAACTTACCACTGAAGAACAATTAGCAACATCTAAAAAGACAGAGGCAGGGATTTGTTGCATTTTGTGCTATTGCAACAGATTTCATGTGAGGTAATGCTGAAGAATAAAATGCAGCAGATTTGACGTTGGTGCTGAGAGTCTCAGCACAGCACAACGCTGCTTCGTGAGAGCAAGAGGAGGCACATTTGTGGGCATCTTGCAGATCTGTGTATCATGCCAGCATTGCCTCCCTGCTTTTAAGGCTCACATCTCATCTCCACCATGGCAAAAAATCTAGTTTAATGTCAGGGACTGAGAATGCCACTGCAACTGGTTCCTTTTCCAGTCCTACACCTGCATTTTTAAGATGTTTCCAAAGAAAATATAATTTTTTTAACCTGAGCAGAACTAGGTGGAAAACAAGCTCTTCCTTTGCTAGAAAGGAACTCTCTGAACAAGTATCTATTTTGGCCATTTCAGATTTAATAAGGTGTTTCCTTATACTCCAGAGAGCTCATGTGTTCCTGACAGCTCAGGAGCACAATGGAACAGGGCCTACAATGTTCTCCCTTCCTCAGACTTTGGCAGGACATTAAAAGCAAATGCTTAGGAGTATTTAAGGCCAATGATTATGGAAAGACACACAAGAGACAGACAGTGGGGATGCGCTAGCTGTGAACATGAACATCAATAAGAAAAACTTGTGGGGAATGCCTGTGCCAAAGCAGAGGTCTTGGAGTTATGGCCAAAGTCTACAGGCTAGCACAGTTTGGTGCTATGTTTAAATCTTCCTACAATTTTGAAAAAAGCGTCTTTCTGACCCTCAGCCTTCCATCTCTAACTCAGGGCTAACAGATTCTTACTTGCAGAGTAAATGCTGTGAAGTTTCATTTATCAATGTGAGCAAAATACTTGCCTGAGAGATGCTACGGAAGGTCAAACTAACAAATACGTATTTGAAAAAGGACTTCAATGTGAGGATTCATATTTACTGAAAACACCACTAATTAGCTTTGTCATGAGCTGGAAAGAAAATATGTTTGTAAAAGGATTACAAAGGAGAGCATGAGGTAATCCCAAGATGCTTACAGTGAGTTTGACATTCAGGACCAAGCCTAGACCAAGCACAACTGGTGTGCCCAAAACAACAGCGGTTGCATCAGAATGGATTTTGGCCCCAAGGCCAGAGAAGTGAGCCTGGAATTTTTAAAAAAAGGAGTTCCTGGGAAGGGGTACACTTGCTCTCTAGGATATATTACCTAGGACATAACTGCCATGAAAAAAAAAAAAAAAAAAAAAAAAAAACCATGAGTCTGCTATAGCCAAAGTGCAAAAGACAGAAGGCTTTCCTAATTTGTGGCTTCCCAGGATTATTTCATTCTTCAGAACTTGTTTAATGCCAGCTCATCTCTCTGTAAGAGCTGCATTTGCAGGTGTCCTTAGCTAGAATCTGATAGTTCCTTCTGTCTAATAAATGTCAGTGTTGAAGGCTTGCTTCAAAGATGACTGCAGTAACAAGGAGCTTTCTGAAACATGTCTTACAGACAGGTTTACTGTTGTCTCCTCTTTCGAAACCACTGCTTTGTCAGGGGTTTAGAGAAAGTGTAATGGTGGGGATGTCGTAGGGAGAACCATGAACTGTTGCTTTAAAGATGAACTGAGACAGAGAGAAAAAAGTTTCTGTGGTTACTGCCTAAAAATATTAAGATAATGATTAAATTAAAAAAAAATGCAAATACACAAGATGTTTGATGCTGCTAGGCAAGACCAGAAATGATATTAAAACGTGTCATGAACATTATAATATGTTCAGAGCAGGGAGGAGAAGACACAGAGGAAAACAGCAGAGAAGCCATATGGTCATAGCCAGTGGTCAATGAAAAAGAAGTACAGAAAATACAGAAGGAGAAATACAAATTTGGAGATAACGGACGGGTATTAACACGCCTCTCTTGAGCACCTGCTTAGGAAGTTCTGAGCAGGTGCCCTAATGTGTTCAGAAGTGCTGTTTCCTCCTGAGACCAAATCTGAGCACTGTCCAAGGTGTTTTCCTTAAGAAGAGTGCAATAGAAAGGATTTTTCTCTTCCTAAGCCGGGGAAGAACTATCACCTCAAAAGTAAGCGACAGTTTTGTGACTCACTGACTCACTTGTACTACTGGAGCTGGCGTTATCGCTGAACACATCTGATCTGAACCACCAGGAAGGCACGCTCCCACCTCAACGCACTGAGCCTCCTTAGGAGTCACCTCTACAAGATTTGGGCAGGATTTGGGATAAGTGGGAAATGGCTTGCTCAACAAATAGCCTTGCAAATCCCGAGAAAATGGAATGATCCCCCTTCTATCATCCCTCAGGTCTGAAACCTTCCTCCTAACACCTTCATCTTTCGACGGTAACAATCTCTATCCCTCTTTTGCGTGCAAAAAAGTAAACCGGGAGAAAAACTAATTTTATGCCAAAGCAAATTAAGATGGTGTAATTGACTGCGGAGAGGGCAGCAGCTGCTTCTATTCTTGGCTGCAGGTGTGTTAAAGAATCCCATCCCCTCCACACTGGTCTGTCAGATAGGGACTACTGAGAGGTGGGGGCACAATTTCATCCTGCACTTGCCCCAAAAGCAAGTCAAGTAATTAAACGTTACAAATATGGCTGCGTACCATTCTCACTGTGGGCCCATGAGTACCTGAGCAGCACATCACATGTGTATGCATGGCTGAAGATGGATAGCGTGACATTTATTAACCATGCACATAATTAAAAACCTTTAAAAATGTCCTCAGAACAAAAATAACATACCTTGAATTCCACAGGACAGCCCAGGCTGCCATCCTCAGTGAGCTTTGTTACAGAGCTAGGCAGCTAAATCACTGGTTTGGAAGCAGCACTCCAAGGACTGGCCTCGTATCAGCCCATCTACCTAATCAGCAATGAAGCAACACTCTCTGGAGCAGCACAACACAGACACATTAAGGCAGCACAAGCACACATATGACAGGATGGTGAACACAGTCAGGGAACAGATCCAGGCTAAAACCAACTCGATTACACAAGCTGACCCTGCACCTCGAGTGAGGACCGTGGTGATGGGGAAACAGCACAGACACCAAAACTTCACACAAGAAAGGACTCACCGCTGTCTGCATGTGGATGACGTGAGAACAAGAGACTCACAAGTGCAGTTCCATTACCATGATGGCTTTTTTTCCAGGAACAGCTGGGAATTCTGCTTCTGAGGTACACTTTTTCATCATAAAACCACATCCTCCAATGGGCCCCCATTAAATCAAGAGAAACATATTTGAGCTCCAAGCTGATTTTCCCTACCGGTTTGTTTTCTTTCCACTGTGCCCAGATCATTTTTATCTGAACTGTCATCTTTGTAAAACTTCTCTAATTGCTCCAGGAAAGTGGCATCACTACTGGCCTGTCCACAGAGGACCCGCTTCTCCAGCCAGACTCCAGAGGTGTATTAATAGAATAACTGAAACTGGGTTAGGGCAGCAAGTGATTCCCAGCATGACAGCCCACTGGCCTTATGTGACTAGCAACAACAACCCCACGTATTGCTTCTAATTAGAGGAGGGAGAAAGAGCCTAAGGAATAACCTACCTTCCACACTACATGCAAACATCCCACTTGTAACCATGTCAGTACATCGGGTATTCAAAGATGCCTTCTCCTGGACCAGTTATCCATAATGTTGTCTGAGAAAGAAGCATTTGTAAAAGAGGTACAAACTTATGCATCGGTTGATATCTCCTCATGTATCATCAGTTCTCCTGGACATCTAAAGTCAGAGACAACAATATTTCTGCAACAAGCTGGCACCACGGGCAAAGAGGTGGGAGGCACAGAAGTAACCAAAGTACTGGATGAATTTGTAATATGCTCTGAATTTTGAGATTTCCCTCTCTTGCAATTCAATTCACCACTGAATCTGAAATTTGTACCTCATGCCAGATAACACCCAAAAAAAAAGCATCAATGATTTTCTAAGACTTTTCAAAGAAGAGATGCAAGCAGTCTGCATTAAGGTCTTTGTGAAGCATTGCTGCAAAGAAGCTGGAGGTTGAGGTGGGAAGGAGAAATCACATAGACAGAGATCTCCCATGTGGAAAGGAAGAGAAGGAGGGAGTGGTAGGCGGATGCCTGGATGTTTTTCTGACAGCAGGTGCTTGTGTAGTTTGATGGTAATCCAGGTAGGTCAGTGCTCAGCCAGAACAAGATTGCCAATATCTGGCAGCAGCCTCAGCCTTACAGAGGTTTCCCAAAGCCTCAGGGACACCAGCAAATGCCCAGCCTCACTGCAGACTGTTCTGAGAACTGCGAAGGCTTGCAAATGTGGACATGGCCTGCTTCCCTGTACCCCTTCACACCCTTAGAATCACACAGTCACAGAATCATATAATGGTTTGGATTGGAAGGGACCTTAGAGATCATCTGGTTCCAACCTCCAGCTGTGGGCAAGGTTGTCAACCACTAGATCAAACTGCCCAGGAACCCATCAAGATTGGCCCTGAATGCTTCCAGGGATAAGGCATTCACATCTCTGGGCAGTTCGTTCTAGTGCCTCACTACCCTCTGAGTGAACCATTTCTTCTTCTTCCTATCACTATCTACGTGTGTAAAAAGTCGGTCTCCCTCCTGCTTGTAAGCTCTGTTCAAGTACTGGAGGATTGCAGTGAGGTCTCCCCAGAGCCTTCTCCAGGCTAAACAATCCCAACTCCCTCAACCTTTCATCACAGGAGAGGTGCTCCAGCCCTCTGATCATTTCATGGCCCTTCTCTGGATCCATTCCAGCAGTTCCACATCCTTCCTGTGCTGGGATCCCCAGGCATGGATGGCTCTCACAAGAGCAGAGTAGAGGGGAGCAATCCCCTTCCTCTCCTTGCTGCCACGCTGTTAATGCAGACCAGGATACCATTGGCTTCTGGGCTGCAATCACACACTGCTGTCTCACGTCCAGCTTTTCATCTACCAGGACCTCCAAGTCCTTCTCGGTAGGGCTGCTCTCAAGGAGTTCATCTCATATCTAGGATTGCCCTGACCCAAGTGCAACACTTTGCACTTGGCCTTACTGAACCTCATTAGATTCTCATGGGCCCACATTTCAAGCCTGTCCAAGTCCATTTGGATGGCATCCCTTCCTTCTGTTGTACTGACTGCACCACTTAGCTTAGTGTCGTCAACAAACTTGCTGAAGGTACACTCAATGTCACAGTCTCAGTTGTTGATAAAGACGTTGAAGAGCACCAGTCCCAAGACAGACCCCTGGGGGACACTGCTTGTGAACAGCCTCCACCTGGGTGTGAAGCCACTGACAACATTCCTCTGGCTATGACCATCCAGCCAATCCACTGAACAGTCCACCCTCCAAATCCATATCCCTCCAATTTAGAGATAAAGATACGATGTGGGAATCTAGGGTTTTTTTTGAGGCACAGTCATGACTCAAGTCCTTGGTTGGACCTTTTTAATGTGATCAACCTTTCCCAGTTTGGAGCCGCTATCCATACCTTCTTCTCTCTCACACCAGAGCTTGATATCTATTGGATAGTGGAACTTCTGAAGCAAGGGAGAGGATTCTCCCTTTGGCCTGAGCAGAGACAAATCCAGTCTTCCTCACCCTGCACACGTTCACCTCCTGTCAGGTGGGAAGCCTGCTCACCTTCTTCCCCTGGCTGGGCCCCAGGACAGTGCTGTGTGCCTGTGCCACCACATGATATAAGGCATCTGTCTCTCTCTCTGACTGCTGAATACATCTCAGTCTGGAGACTTCCTCTTGCACCCTGGTCAGCTGCTCAGAAATATCACCATGTTGGGCACACCTGCAACCCATGACACCCCCCCACATACCTCAGTCCCTCGGGTGGCCTCCAGATTGCAGAGCTCCCCATAGCCAAGGGTGTGTGCAGCTCTCTCCATCCTCTGGAGGTCGGTCTGAGTGCACACATCAGCACAGAAAGGCTGTGAGCCCCCTGTCTGTGTTTCTGCCTCAGCTTCTCTGCCACGCCTGGTAGTCACCATGTTGGTGCTAATGGAGAGCTCTCCCCTCATGGCCCCGGATGAGAAAAGCAGCATGCCCTGCTTGCCCTTCCTGCTCGTCTGCCCGCATCAACTGCCAGCAGCACGCCCTTCTGACACACCATGCCCTGTTTGCCTGTCCTATTCACAGCAGCTGTCTGCAAATGGACACAGGGAGCCCAGGAGGAAGGAAGGGGCTCTGCCCTTCCCAGCAGGAGGGTCCAAGGCCATGGTAACTGGGAGACAGAGAGACGACAGCCTGGATGCAGGGAAAACCAGCCCAGTCCAAAACCATGGATGTGTTTCTTCTCCCTGAACCCTCCTCCTTCCCAAGGTGACCATGCTGTGAGTTTTAGCATCACAACTTGTCACCTTCATCTTGATGGCACAGATACCAGCTTCCCCAAGCATGACCTTCCCACTGTCGACTATTGCACATCTCAGAGCATCTGGCGACTCCTGCATCATCCGAATTTGTTCCACTGGAAATCCCTCGCTCCCAGCACCCGTGCACACCCCAGCCAACTCCATTACTTCAGAAGAGCAAAGCTTTTGGCTGTCATGTATCTTTCAGAGTGAGTTAGCAAGGCTGTGTGCTTGCAATTCCCAGCTCAGCTCGTGTCTCCTCTCCAGCATCGGTGCACCCATGAGCCGTGTGCTGCAGCATCACCACCGGCTCCCGCAGGTCTGGAGATGCTGCTGCTTGGTGGATCTGTTTATATCCGTAAAAATTAGTGTTGCAGCTCCACCTAACTTAAGCAGTTTTGCTTAGGAAATTACAGTATGTCATTCGAGTGGCTGTTCAGTGCACGGAGGAGGAAGTGGGTATTGGCAGAATGTTTTTAATTAAGCAGGAGAAACCTAGATTAAGCTGTATCAAATGGACAGTGTCTCTTTAATTCTGTATTGTCGATCTCCTCGGCCAGGGCATAAGGGGCTGGCCTTAAAATTCTTGTAACTATAAAGCCAGTCTCGTGACCAACTCTATAATTGATTAAATACAACTGTGGACTGCCATTATCGGGAAGAGCAATTTTCCCAGTGTCGCTTCGAGTCTAAAATACCTCAAGGGTAATTACAGACCGCTATCCAACGCAGAAGGCTTTGAAGTGGGGGAAGGAAAGATTAGGGTGGCTGAGACGATCCGCACCGTTCCATTTGTCCTCATGGCAGAAGCTCTGAGCCACGGCAGATCAGTGCCCCAGCAGCATTGGCTGCTGCAGGCCATGGGCAGCCCAGGGGCACAGCAAAGTGCTGCAGAGTTGTGGCCCTGATGAAAGTTTCATGCCACCTCCATCTTCTTTGCCTTGCATTTGGCGCACCTCCCTGCTTGCAGCCAGGCTGACCACAAAGCAGGGAAGTGCTTTCTCTGCCCAACTGAATTATTTAGCCCGGGAGCCACGACGCAACGTGACGCTCTGAGCTGAAAGGGATTCATCTGGCATCTGAGGGGACGGGCACAAAACCAGCCCCAAAGTGAAGAGATCCAGTTTTTATTTCCAATTAATAACAGGTTAGAAGTAAAAACTGCTATTAGTGACAGAACATACATAACAAGCAAAGCAACCTACATTGTTAAGAGGGCTATTTAAAGAAAGGTTAATGAATTGGATTTGAAGTTCTTCTTAGTCAAGCAGGAAACAACTAATGGTTTAAAGAGGAAAAGTGAAGCACTATTAAATGCTGAATATTTATTGTGTCAGTGACCAGTTTGCCAGAGGCTTTGAGGTGAGAAGGGAGATTCAAATCCTTTCTGCTGCATTTACAGCTACTGAGAGGGAAATTCATAGGCTTTCTCACATAGCACACAAAGGCTCAGTAATTTGTTTGGATTAATAGCATATTGGAGAAGCATAACACTCACACTTTAAAACTAACAAATTCAGCAAGTGCGCAGAATTATCATTTAACCATTACTGTCTTCATAAAAACAAGTGCTCTTAATGCTTTGCAGTACATCTTTAAAGAGCTTTAAAAGCCAACAGCTAATTTATCCCGCCATGCCTACCTCGTGTCAAGCAGAAATTGTTATCTCCCCTTCGCAGTCCAGCAAGCAACAGGGAGGTAAGTGACTCACTCAGGGCCACCAAGTTGGTTTCAGAGCTGGGTGTGCGATGTGCCAGCTCTGAGGTGTGCTGCTGCTCTCAGCCAACTTTAGGTGACTCATGCATGGTGTGACACTAATTAAGGAGTCTGGGAGGCTCTTTTGCCTTCAGAACGAGCTATTTTGTTTTATGCTGACATTTCAACACGAGGGTGGCTTCCTCCTCAGAGCTAGAGGAGAGCCAGGGTTCTCCAGATAGCCCTGCTCCTCCGTCCTGGCACTGAAACACACAGCCACACAACAGGGACACACACCATGACGTCCCGGCCAAGGAGGCCTGTCCGCCATTTACAGCAGAGCCTCTTGTGAGAGAACTGAAATATTTGGCATTTTTTAAGTAAGCAAAGCACATGGCCTGCACAGAGCTAACCACACCGCAGAGAGGAAAGGAGGCCAGTGGTTCACACGCAGCCATGAGCTGGAGCCAAAGGACAAGGAGTGCCCAGTACATGTCCCAGCTTGAGGCCTGTGCGGTGCAGGCCACCATCTGCTCCAGGTAGCAGTGGTGGTCTGGAGCCACCTCTACATCTCTGCATCCCTACACATCAAAGCTTGTAGAGGTAAAATCCAACCTCCAAAGTAACATTTACTGGATCTTATTTACCTCCACAGATTTTATAGTAAATAACTGTGCACATGTTCACCATTGTTTAACATCCAAGAACCAATGTTATATCCACACTTAGACCTACTAAAGAATTACACCTGTAGTTGCACTGAAAAAAACCAGCATATTTAAACCTCTGTGACCACGCACATTTTTCCTTGAAGGCAAGGAACAATCAGCCAGAATTAAGCAAATATACTGTACTCATAGCAACTCAGTTTTTGGATTCCAGCTAATTCCAGCAATTGCTTAATCATGTGCGTTTCCCAAATAGTTTACCAGATAAACTAAGGGTTTGGATACCTCTTGTGAATATAACTGAGTCCCATGCAAAGAATGTAATCTTCATGAAAAGGGTAACAAATGGTTTTACTTATTAGCATACATACACAATCATCTGAAACTCTGTCTAATTAAAGCATTAACTTTCTATAGAGACTCTGATGTTTGCTCAGAAGAGAGGTAAAGCAGTGATGTTTGCAGATATCATTTCAGTTGCATTGCTTCCAGGGAGTATTTTATTTGTACAAACCTAGAATCCTTCTCTACTCCATGTAAAAAATAGATTAGTCCCTTGATAGCCTTGAAAGTCAAATCACTCACAAGAAAATTAATAATGCGTTACAAAGTATATAAATTTTAAAAATTAGAGGCAGTAGGCTGTAATGGTCTGAAGACCACTGTCCATCCCCTCTCACATCTTGCTTCCAAGAAGAGTTTAACACCTTCCACCCCAGCAGAGCAGAAGAGTGTAAGTGCAGTTATTCCTGGCAGTTTCGCAGCAAGCTTCGGTATCCCCAGCCATCCCCCAGTGCTGCAGAACTGTGGGTGCAGGGCAAAGGCTCTGGCCATCCCAGGGGAAGTGAAGGCAGCACCTAGTGTTCCTTGGTGGCTCTGCTCCCACTGAGACCCTCATTCAGAAGGTGTTCCCCAGTGCCCCAAACACATCTCACTGAGAGGGGTTCATGGGTGCCCATCCCAGGCTGAGCAGATTGTGCCCCTGCAAGAGGCTCCTAGTGTCAGGGTGCGTGTAGGCAACACGATTTGATGCTTTGCTGTGCCTGAATATTGGGGATGCACTGAGTCTGAACAAAATTTGATATTCAGTAGTTTTGAGGCAATTGATTCAGCTTGTCAGTGGTTAACTGGTGTTTTAAAACAAAACAGAATAATACAAAGCAAATGGAAGAAAATGTGCAATTGCAGGATAAATCATGCACTGAGCAAAGTGAGGAAGACGAGATGCTGTATGCAGGCCAGCCTTTTAGCAGAGCTTGCTCTAAGGCTAATGACCAAGAAAGAATTGCTTAATGTTAGAAGCAATATAACTGGTAGTTTGATCTGTGTAATTAAAGCATGCCACCCATCTTTCCACGTGTTTCCACTAGAAGCCCACTAAGGAGCTAGGCATGGGAACTGGAAGGGAAGCAGAAAGGAAGGAGGGAGCCCAGACCACTGCCACCCAATGATGTTCCCAGATTTTGGCATAGTTGCAGTCCTGGGAACACCTCAGGAGCTTTGGGCCCTTCCCAACCACTGCCTCCCTTGTGTTTTGGTCAGAGCCATTGCACTGAAAATGACCTGGAAACAAATTTCCAGGACCAATCTTCTGTGAGTCATTGTGGCACCTGGTGCAGTCACAAATGCAGAGTGCAAATCAGTCCTGGATGTGGGGAGGACAGCCCCTTCTTGCCCAGGCAGCAGTAGTTGTGCAGTGCAAGGAGCTGCCCCAACACAGAAGCAGAATCAGCAGTCTCCAGAGGCACTAACAGACCCCCATCCTTATTTCAGAAACACAAAGCAGCACAAACACTTTCTTTGCAGCTGATACAAGTACTTGGAAAATAAGTGACTGGCTTTTATGACTATCACATACTGAAAAAAAAAAAGGAAAAAATACAGAAGAAGCACTCCCTCTGAGAAAATGAGTCGCAGTAGGTTGTGCTGAGCCTCCCAAATACGTGGGATAATGAGTGAACAGAACATATGCCGGGGGAGTTCAAATCTGAGTTTACCAGTGCAACACCATTCAAGAATTCCAAAATTCACTGTAAAACGCTCCCTGGATTTTTGTGACACCCAGAATAACCTCAGCAACACCTTCGTAATCTCTCACCGAGAAAATGAAAGCAGCACAGATCAGAAATAAAGGTGCGCAAGCTGCCAGTGCAGCTGCTATCGCTGCGCCCTTTGTGCTGAATGTTGGCCTTGGCACAGCTTTGGCAAGCACACAAAGCTGATGGAGAGGGTGCGGTGACGAGCTCAGGGCACCCAGCAGTGCTACCCATGGGTCCCAGGACTGTGCAAGAGCAACTCCACGTGCAGGTGGAGGGAATGGCCCCAGGGGAATCCAGGTGGGATCCTCCAATCTTGGTGCATGCGTTGCGCAAGCTGAGAGATGTGCACGTGGCTGGGGAGCAACGTCCCAGAGATGGAAGGAGGTGACAGCCGCTTTGTGCTCAGAGCCTCGAACAGTAGGCAGGAAGAGCTGCTCTAGCCTGCATTCAGGTGTGCAAAGCATTTCTCAGCCCTCTGCGTAGACACGAAGCTGTGGCTATTGGAATGGTGCAAAAAAAAGAGCTTCAAAGCCAAAATTGTGCACGTAAAAATGAACGGAAACAAGTTGCAGTAAATTGATCTATTGATTGCAAATGACTAATGTCAGAGCAGAATAACTATGATTGGAATATATTTCATGTATGTAAATATTCACATTCTTTTGCTCTTAAACAAGGCCCATTTTTGTGTGCATTCTAACTCGCTTTTCCTTGTTGGTGCTGCATGATATTGCAGGCAGAGTTGTCAAGCATCCTGGAGCCATAAGTATTTGTCAGACTTCTCATTAACAAACAGGCTTCCAATCTCAACATGCATTATCAAAATGAGATCTTTTCTCAACAGCTTACAATTATGTATTATACATTTACATGCTTACAATTGGTGATACCGTATTGTTAGATTTCAGTACTGACTTTTAACAGTGTGCAGCCTAATTATGTTTTGCATTATATTCTGAGTCTATAGGAGTATTGTATTCATGACCCCACTTTATTCTGCAATTTGTTTCTCAATAAATGCAAAATAATAAAATCCCAAATCCTAGTGCGCAGAGCATTTTTATTGACCCAAGCGTTCTACTAGTAAACACAACTTTGATGGTTTCATGAGTGAAAGTTTATTAGGCTGTGTTAGTTTTAAAATACAATTGCCATGGGACTGATGTTGAAATCATTTCTTACAAGACAAGCTTGGTTTTGGATGCCTTCCCAGCATGAGCACCGCAACAAAAGCAAAATGGCTATCCTGAGTCATGACATTTTGCATTCATTCTTGCTGTGGCAAATGTTTCAACATTTAATGTTGTCTGCAACTTATATGGAAGGAAAACAAAAAGAAAGCTCTGAAAGCCCTACTCCTGTTTAGTATTTTTCAGGTAAGCTTCTCAAGCAATGAGCCAAATACCATCCTGGAGAGCTCCCCACCTGGTAGGTGCCAAGTCTGTCTGTCGTGACAGTGTGTACACAGTGACTTTAATATTGCCTTCAGTTGCTTCATCTTTTTAAATCATTTTTTCCCTTTTTTTTTTTTTTTTTTTTTTTTTGTGGAATTATCCCCATTCTCTACAAGAGTGAGTGAAATAGCTCCAAGCAGTCCTGCCCACCCTCTGATGAGTGACCTAGCCCAAATAGAGACAGGAGCTTGCAGATCCAGCACCTCGGCTGGATAGGGGATATTTTCCAGCACCACCGCCTCAAAAAGCTGTGTCTCTGGCAAAACATTACACCATCAGACAAGCAGCATTTCAGCACGTCTGTGGGCTGCTTCCCAGGAGCCCTCTGGAAGGAAATTGGGAATGGGGACTGAGACCACAACGGGTGTGCAACAGCATTGTTCGGAAACACTCTCTATGTGCAGGACCTCTGAGCTGCCCAGCAATTTTGCCACTCAATCTGACCCCACATGCATTTAGAAATGGCGTCCATGCTTCAGTAGACTTTCATTTCAAGCAGCCAGGAGAATCACAGGATCATAGAATCATGAAATGGCTTAGGTTGCAAGGGACCTCAATGTCCATCCTGCCCCACTCATTGCCGTGGGCTGGTTGTCCTCCATCAGATCAGGCTGTCCAGGTCTTCATCCAGCCTGGCCTTGGGCGCCTCCAGGGATGGGGCATCCACAGCTTCTCTGAGCAGATTGTTCAGAAAACTTCACATCTGCCCCCTATAGCACCAGGATTTTCCTATGTCCAAGGCTTTGGTCCCTTCTCTACCAAGCAGCAGGACCAGATCCATCAGCACCACACAGCCCCAGGGATGGATGCTGCTGCATGCCCTTGCAGGTCCTCACAGGCAACACATGCCCACTGGCTCCTCACTGAGCATCCCTTCCATGGGACATCCTGTCCTCCCTCTTACCTAGGAATGAGCCACAGCTGCTGCAACCCCTGCGCTCACGGGTTGCCAGGTGTCTGTAAGGATGCTCACACTGAAGTTCAGAGGACTGCTAGGAGAACATTCGCTGGCAGCACACAGAGCAGGGGGGAAGAGCACCCCAAGGGAAGCAGGAGATGTGCCGTTCCCCTGCCCACACACCATATTGTCTTCCTCCAGCAAAGCCACTCTGAAGGCTTTCTGTGATGCCAAACAACATGAGTGAGGAGGGAAAAAATAAAACAGCCTCGTGAAAACATCCTGTCCGTTCATTTCCACAAGCACCAGCAAGATATTCTTTAAAACCATACACATGTAAAAAGATCTGGAAGTTGCTGGTTAGTTTGTCGTATATTTTTATAGTTATTTCTGAATGGTTTTAGATTTGACATAGTAACTGACTGTTACTAGAAATAAACTGTAAGTCAATTCCATGCTTCCATAATTCACTGCCCAGGGTTGTTCAAAAAGATTTAGTGATACTTGTGATAGACAGCAAGTCTCTTGATGTTTTCATTTTCACTTAGAGCCTGTAATTCCTCAAACTTGCTGACCTCTACAGAACAGGATGGAAAAGGGCTCCAAAACTTCTTTGAAGGCACTCACTCACCAAAACACTGGAAACGATCTCATTTCACTCCGTTTCTTTCCAGGGCACAAACACCGATATGGGATTAAAGCGACTGTTGTTGTTTTTAAAAAGGCTACTGCTATTATTATCTCCATGACTGATCATGTGTTTTTAATCATTTATAATAGAACAAGTTAAACAAAAAAAAAAAAGTATTTTTGCGGCTCAGAACGTAAGTCCTGCTGACAGCTACGTATTGATATTTCTCTGACCGAACGCCTTCATTTTGAACTTTAGCCTCGCTATAGACGTTTCCTTCTTCTCTCCCAAAGTTAACAGATTTATTTTAAAGGCTCCAGGTTTGCATGTAAAAATACAAACAAACCTGCGCCCTGGGAACGCACGGCTGACAAATATTTGAACGACCACATGCTCAGCTGTACCGGCATTCCCGGCCATTTCGCTTGAGCCCCATGCAAGTGCCAGCACGGTGTTCTGCTCAGGGAAGCTGATGCTCATGAACCTGCTTAACTGTAACAGTAGGAAGATGTAACAAGCAAAAGTGCTGTTGGGACTCCTCTTAATGCAGGGCTCTGAGAACAAAAGCACCTTGATGGTATCAGCAGGGATCTGTCATTACAATTTAATTACTAACAACAGGCCACTGACATCTGAAACTGTTTATCGGATCCTGATCCTGCAGGTGGACCGCGGGCCACTTCTCCTTCCCCCCAAGGGTCAGCTCTACCTCAGTGGAGGCGTGGTGTGCTTGGTGCCGGGCTGGCTTTCTGCTGGAAACACACAGAACCCAGAGCACAAGGTATGGCCACCTGACTCCAGGACTAGATAAGGCCGCCTGGCTCCAGAACTACATGCAGCCACAATGCGAGGTAAGGACTTCGTGGTGTATCCTTCAGCAAGTGGCTGGGAGACCAGCCACGATTTGAACCAAACTGGACAGACCACCAGCAAACCCAACGCTGGAGCATCTGCAGTGGAGGTCACTCTAGAAGCTACAGGTGTTTCACAAGAGATGGAGCATGAGTCAACTTCATACCACACAGTCACCCACGTTAGTTATAGCCCAAAAATCTTCACTACAAAAAAAAAAAAAAAAAAAAGGACAAATGAAGTATTCGTAGGGAAGAAAAAAAGAAAGAAATGAATTACATGAATATATTTCAACACATACAGACATCAAGCTATCAAGCTATTAACCAAGAATTTGATTTGGAAGGATGAGAAGGAAAAAAACTGGAAGTAAGTTTAGGCATTTCTTGCACCCTAACTTTAGATGAACCATTCACTCCTAATTGTTTTCTTCTGTGCACTAACCATTTAACACTGCTTTGTTTTTCCTCTTTTTCTAAAAGAAATTGCAGGCTTTGCACACTTAGGAGAGCAGGCAAAAATCTGTCTAGCAAGCCAATGGTTTGCTAAAAATCAATCAGAGAACAGAAGCCAGCACAGCTGACACGAGACCATTAACTTTTATTTGGACATTTTCACATCTTGTCCAAACTTTGCCTTACGTCTTCAAGGTTTACACCACACATGCCCATTTGTTCACTCCCAGAGGAACTCAGGAGAGGGGCTCAGCTGTGACTCAGAAAAAGGAGAGGAGGAGCAACTTGCAAAAAAAAAGATGCACTAGAAAGCTGATGTACCTCCTGCACATTTCACTGGAGTGGAGGAAAAGCCCCTTCACACATAGACACATAAGCAGAACATACATTTTTTATGAATCGGGCCTTTCGTCTTAATTGCTTCTTACAGCATGGGCCAATTAAGGATGAATTGGCAGAATGAGGATCTTTCCCAGATCATTTGAAGCTAAGAGAGATGGAGTTTGCTTTGCCGCAGGCTCCCATTCACACATTTGGTCAAAAAAAACGTGAATGTCATTAAACACCTCTAGCTCATTTTATATGGGTTGAAAAGCAAAAGCTGAAGACCAGAAAGTTCCCCTTTGGCCCCATCTGTTGCTTTCAAATAAAATCAATTACAGCATCTCTATTTGTCTGAGCTTTGGAAAGATAAATACCAATAAGTACAGATCTAGAACTGCACCTAGAGAAACTCTTAGGTACGCAGATCCTCCGAGAGCTCCCTTCCTTTTATCTATAATTGATCCTCTTCACCTTCAGAGTGTATCAAGGTCAGAGCTTAGTTAAGAATTCCTTTTAAAATACGTTATAGACACTTTTCAGCATATGCTGTACATTTGGTAATGTGTGGGTGATTACAGACTCACAAAACCGAAGCACATTAATTGTAGAAGTCATCAGCCTAAGTGGTGAATGTGTAAAGCTTATAGGTGCTGTATGAGTAAAGGAGAATCTTCCAGACAATGCTATCAGATTTTTGTTGTGGGTTGGGTTTTTCATGTTTTTTTTGCCTTCGTACAGCCACCCGAAGCATTTTCTAACCAGCGTGTTTTGCAGTGAGGACTGAAATGGTTTGTCCAGAACTCTGAATTGGGGCTGGACAGTGCCTCTACAAATTCCTGGTAGTTGGGTATTGGGAAAAGCTGCACTCATCAGAATAACAGAGGATTTCACTGCAGTCCCATCTCTACATATCAGCCTGATAAATACTGCAAGTGGCCTCACTGCTGGTTTTCTTAGCAAAAAAACCCAACATATTGCACAAGAAGGACGGTTATATTACATGTTCAAGTCAAATTAGAGTATTAGAGTGATTGCTCAGGACTACATTGGAAGGAATAAAAGAGCCTCACTGCTGAGTGAGGAGTTTTCATCTCAATTTTTCAGAAATTGAGAGTAAAAGATCTTTACAGTCTGGTCTCAAAATCTATGCATCTAAGAGCTTAAAAGAGCTTATGGTCTGATTTTCCAAATCACCTCTAGCTCCTCAGGAGATCGAGGTAAATAGCATGGGTGGCACCTTCACACAGGCTGGGGTATGCCGTGCTCTGACCCAGCCCACCCCTCTACTGCTGCACTCACTTAGCAATGGCAAAGAAAATGAAAGCTTGATAAAGAAAACCTGGCAAAAGGGGGGTGGTGGAATCCTGAAATTAAAAAGAAAAAAAGAACAGAAAAAAAAAGCCAGAAAAATACCTTCCAGCCCACGATAAATATTATAATGAAGCCTATAATTTTTCTAATGAAAGAATTAGCTATTGAGATAAAAGTAAAATGACATATTAGATTTTCAGACAGCACAGAAATAAAATAGTGTAACAGCCTGGGCAGTAACTATTTCATCTCAACTTGCAGTCACTAACTCTTTGCCAGCTGTAAAGGCATCTCAACAACTTCATTTAATTCCGTAAGCCCATCTATAATCCATTGCTAAACAATAACGACTATAGAATTGTTAAACAAAAGCTGAAATCTTTTCTTCAAGATGTGCCTGAAGACAAGAGGAGAGAACCACGGAGAACCCATCTGCAAGGGCTAACATACTCCTAAACAAACACAGCCAAGGACCACAAGCTTCCCAGGCTCTCAGGAAGGAAGAGGCTATAGCTGCTGCTCCTGCTCTGCCTCACCTCTCCGTCCCCTCACTTGCCCTGCTCCAGCAGAAGGCAACCCGCTGCACCCACACTGATTTCATGAGCTCACGAGCAGCTTCCCTCTTCTTACAGCACAGAATGGACTGCCTGGTGCCAGACAAAGCTTGCACCGCTCGCCTTGCTCTCTCACTAATGGCTCTTCTCACGATCTGCAGCAAGGATCACTTCATCTGTGAAGAATGGAAATTCCAGTGTTGGTGTAACATCAGTTATTACCTTTTATTTCTAAACTGTGCACTCGGAAGAAGAGGGAAGGCTTAATGCCTTTATTTGCCATGGTGCAAATGTTCAAGGGTACTGCAGGAAGTAGCATATCCTGGTACCATTTTAAATGCTAAAACTCTGCGGCATATCCCACTTGCCCCACGGTGCCTAGAGCTGTTTTCCCCCATTGCAGCCCCACTGTCTGGGGCAGCAGGGCCCAATATTCACTCTGTGCGTTTTTCCTGCTCGCCCTCATCCATGTCAAAAGTGATGGAAGCACTTGGAAAGGCAAAGGCCAGGCAAGCCCTCACCCAGCCCTCCGTGCCACAGAAACTCCAGCAGCACCAGATCCATGTGCTCTGATGCTGCCAAGCAGCGGAACCATTATGAAGTACGGGTGGCTACAAAAGGAACAAATAACAAATTTACAACAATCTGTGTGGAGCAGCTTTAAAAGCTAGCTATACGTTAAGCAAGCGTCCCTGACTGGCATACAAAATCCAGGCACTAATAAAATCTGGGATAAAATGCTGCCCTCACACCGTTTTATGCCAATGAATGTAAAAAGAGGAATTGGAATATCAAGACTATGTGAAAATAACAGTGTTTATTTTCCTTGCCCACCTGCAAGTCCTGCTCTTGCCTATGTAATCCTGCATCTGTCTGAGCAGACCGAGTAGGTGCCAGGGCTCAAATTCAGCCTGCAAGTTTCAGAGAGCCCTGAGTTATTATGGGTATTAATCAAGGGAGGAGTAGGAATTCAGCCTATTTAGGTTCTTCCTTTGGTGACTTTAAGTTACATCTAGTGTCATTATTTTACATCAAGCTTCTGAAAATTATTTAATTTTTTTCTCTGTTTCATGCCAAGGTCTTAATCTTTACTGCACTGGCAGTGAGAACATTTTAAAGAATCGTTTCCCGAGACACATTTAATGCACTTCCAGTAAATTGTACATAAACCTGTCCAGCTGGCTGGGTCATTTAATCAGCGACACACCCACTGAGTGTGGGATGCCACCTGAGATTTACCTCGGTGCTTTCAAAAACAAAACGATGATGGGATAAAGCCCTGCTAATGTGCAAGCGGGATGGGGAATACAATGATAACTGCCCACTAGGGAGTACAGAGATCTTTTTAAGTTTTGTTATGGGAAAGATTACAAACGAGATTAGACTAAAGGGTTTTGAAGATCAGCGCTGAAATTGCACCGGCTTTAGGAAAAGCAGCATTAAAATGTTCGTTGATTATTTAAAACCACTTAAAAAACAGACGGTGAAGTTTATCAAGTATTTTTAAGCTGTATCGGTGCTGCTTCCAGACTGATGCACGTGCCTGTGAATGCAAATAGAAGTTCTCACGGGACCAGGGGTCTGGGCAGAAGGAAAATATTAAGATACTTGCTGAGTATGACTCTGCTGGAGTCATACTGCTGCCCAAAAGACAGTTTGGTTCATTACCTGGTGTGCAGCAAGCCAGTCTCATACACAGAAACGAGACACTGATTTACTACAGAGTTGCACACATTTGGGTGCTAGGTGGTCTCCCACCAGAGGTTTTCCAAGATGCTTTTTGGACATGTTCTTATCACTTGACCACTACCCTGGTACAGCCTCCAGCTCTATGGCCGGTTAGCTAATTTACTTGTTACTACACAAGGTATTACACAATACTTTTGGTATTGGACACACTCATTGGGAAGGGTCTCCATACAGGCCCAGGCGTAATTCTTATTGCTATAATGAGGACAGTTCAGTTAAGGGTGATGCTAGCCCCCCTTTCTGCTGACTACTCCAGTCATACTAAGTATGTATTTAGTTTATGTATTTCCAGGATGTTCCCATGTTCGAGGACAAGTTTAGTAGCCAAAGTGCAATTATGAGTTCCTTTGCTTAAGCAGATTCTACAGTTTCAGGGACGGTCATCTTGTTCCAGACAAAAGTATCTATTTGCTGGATCTAAGGGTACCCATACAAAGGTTTGTACAGAGAGAGTACTTAGCTTACAACAATAACAATAGGGAATGGTTAACATGGGCTTTTACTAATGGCTTCTCTTATGAATATGTTTGCAGAATCCAAGTCTGGAAAAAAAAAAATCAACACCTTCTTGCTTTATCATGAGCTATCACTAACAAAGAGTTCAGGGGATGCCTGAGCAAGGACATCCTTCAGAAGGCAAAGAATGCACCAGGGCAGGCTACTTTGCCTTCAAATAAATTTAAGAAGTGATTTGTCTATGGTACAAACAAAATCCTTTCCTGCAGGCAATCTCAAAGCCTCACCAGAGACATCACCGCTGGAACAGTAAGGGTGGCCCTGCTGCCTCTCCAAGGGGAACCCGCATGTCCCAGTAGGAGCCAGATTGGGAGCAGCCCAAGTGGTCCCACCATGCAGAGCGTTACCTTACGTGTGAGTGGAGCCTTCAAGAAGCTGAGTGACAGCCATGGCCCAGTCCCCTCCCTGGGTCCCGCCACCACTGCAGTTCCCTCCCCACCTCGGTTGGCAGAACCTGAGACTCTCGCGCATTCTTGGCGCCGCTATCATCCGAAATCACTGCTCATCACTGCTGTTCAAACAAATTCAATAAAATTATTTTTTTCTAAACTGTTTTAGATGCCATATCTATAATCCATAAAATTTATTGTATCTTTATGTAGAATTATACTGGAGTTGAACATATAAATCAATTTATAAGGTCTAATGACATACAAACGCTTAAAAACTAAAGGCGATGTAGTAAATTCAAATTACCATTACAAATGTAAGCTTTGTAGTCAGTGTGTGACCCGCTAAGGATTATATTTAACTCCCCTGAGAGTGGTTTATCATAAAACTTTATACTTTTATTACAGTGAATTATTAACTCCTCCATGATGTGAGTCATTCCATGCTCTGACTATAGCTTTTTTAATGACACTATAATAGACATCTTGCTAATAGCAGTAGGATTGCTACCTCTGAGGTTAAAAGAAAAAAAGAAAAGGGAAGAAAAGAAGTGAAAAGAAAAGAAATGAAGGACAAATATATGAAAGTGCATTTCCCAACAGGATGAAAAATAAGGACCTGTAGGACAATCCATTTGGAGCAGTACTATGTAGAGGTCATTACAGTCTCCTGACCACGCGGAAAAACAATTACACCACGGATACCTGAAGGCAACCAAAATTCTGTACTCTTAGAAATAAAAACCTGGATTATTATGATCAGAAAGCGCTTGGCTTTTATTTTTCTCTTTATAGAGAAAAATATTATTTTCCTCCTGATGCGACAGTGCAGTCAGATTACTTTAAGGCATCTTCATAAAAATTAATTGAAAATCACTTCTCCTTCCAAGGCGGCTACTGCAAACTTTTCCCAATCAGCATTTGCACTGTGCCACCAACCTGCAATTTAGCACTCACACACACAGGTCCAAAATCCTGGGAGATAGCTCTAAGTTTAGTGAAACCCCAGGACCATGGCAAATCCAGGATTGAGTTTTCACATCAAAAAAACAAATGTGAGAGTGGGTTTCACTTCACCTTCTTCTCATGTTTTATAGCAAATTTCAAAACAGGTCCATCTGACCAGTAAATGTCACTAAAGTACACAGGTTTTTCTCTCCCAAAACCAAGACCTGTTCCAGTTACATTTCCAACAAAAAAAAAATGGTTGGGTTTAAGATAAAGGCTGCACACGTCTTACTGGCTCTCCATGTTTTGCTAGCACGGAGGATTTTTCCACATGTTTGAATATGATTTTGGAGGGGCATGTATACACTTTTCCAGAAAAGAATTCTTCCAAAAATTGACTAACTTCAGTGTGAAGCATGCCGAATCATGAGGGATTACACACAAAAAAATGAACCTGTAGATATTTTTAAGTGGTCCCCATAGAAAATAAGAGAAAAATCCCAGTTCTTGTATCTTCAAGATTTCTAAATACTTGTTATTACTGAAACACGGTCGAATTAATCGAGGAGAGCATCTTCCTATTTCTTCACCATATTCATCAACCCATGGATAAGATCAATTTGCTGTTAGTGTGGATCACAGAGCTACTGAAAAACGGAAGGAAAATTAAAACTAATTACTAGTACAGCTAAAAACAATAATAACAAGTGATCTAGAAATTCAGGAGATTCGGGAACTGCTCAGACATCTCTGCATGATCATTTCTGAACATGGCTGCTAAATAATGGCATTTGCTTTTCTTTTGGACAAAAGCAATAGTTACTACTGCAGCCATTGGTCATTAAAAGGACTGTGCACACATTTATCATTACTGCAATGCTACATGGGGAGAATAACCTGCAGAGAATCAAGCCCTGCCCCCCAGAAGCACACCCATATTTGTATGTTCTTCCTGGCAAACAACCTTCATTTTCAGCCTCCCCAGCCCTGCACAGAGCTTTCCAGGCCAAGGGCTTCTACCTACAGGCCCTGTTATACATTTGGGAGTTTTGTGGTATGTTTTTTTTTTTTCAGTTAGTTTTTGTTTTTTTTGCAGGAAGGCATAGTTGAGGGCAAGGCAGCAAAAGTCCTTTTGAGGAAATTATTAGTGTTCCTAAAGCCAGAATGGGTTACGAGAGCATGCGATCTGATTCTATTCGAATCTGTGTTTGTGTTCTCAGGAATACTTGATGATTAGACATAAGCAAAAGGATTGTATCACTGCATACAGCTAGAAAAGATTCATCAAAACTCCAGCGTGCTTTAAACAGTAATTTTCTCTTTAGCAATTACTGCTCAGCCCCAGGTCTACATGAGGACAGGCTGCACCTTACACGATGATGGCACGGTATCTCTTCCTGCATGGGTTTTATCATCTCTAAAAGAGAAATTTACTCAGGCCTGATGATAATTATATATAAAAAAAAGCAAGTTTTCTCAGTGCCATTCTGGGCCAAAACTGAAATAAAGAAAAGCAATTACACATATGAATTCAATCCATGGAAAGGCAAAAAAAAAAGTCTGCTGTTGCAACACTGGATAACTCTCTCTCTTTAAACAGGTTTTATGGAGCAGTTTAGCACTGTGCTCCTGGTTTTTTGTGTGTCTCCAATCTTTCTTAGTCAGCTTTTATTTATTTAACTGTAAAGTCTCCATCAAAGCTAAGGTTTCTTTACGAGTGGTTCCCATCTCTGAAAACAATTAAATATTAGATTTAGAAAAGCTGCATAGAGCTACAAGGGTAAACCACAGTAACACCCAAGCAAACCTGTGTGGTCACTGTAGGTGTCACTGCTGTGTGCACTCGCCCTTTCAGTGGCATGGCCAGGCTGCGGCACCAAAAACTGCACAATTTCCTGCAGACAGCCCTGCTGTGGGCAGGCCTTGTTTGCTCATCGTAAACCAGGTAATTAACCTCGTCTATCCCCAAAAGTACACTGACCTCGAGTCCAGTCCTGAGCACCTCAGCAGACAAAGCCCTGTTTGCCTTTAAAGGTAAAGGGGAAAAAAAACACATCCATGTTGCTTGCTTTTTCTTTCCTCTGGTGCTGGACAAGCCCAAGCCCCAATAAAACTCCTTAAAGCCAATGTGGTATTAAGAAACAGACATTCTTTAATACGGTGCTGAGTGCACAAGGGGATCCTTCCACCTGATCGTGCACACCAACAGAAAGAAATGGCACATCCCTTATATACATTAGGGTACACTATGTCTACGTGCTTGGAGGAAGGTCTACAGTTGTCATGAGACCTCAACCTCACCTCTCCCATTCACACATGTGGTTAGTCAATGATGGGGCTAATCTCCTTTCAGCAGGCCAGATAGATCCTGAATTCTCAAGATGCTTGTAAAACTTTGGCTTCTCCTGGGACAAACTGATGACGCACTTGCACTTCACTACATTTAGTTGTAAGGCTATAAAGAAACTCCTCCATGGTAACTGCCCAAGTCTGAGATAGATAGAAACTCAGGAGTGGGCGTCAGCTCCCCTCTTTCATCTACAAGATTTACTTTGAACTGTAAACATAGTTATCAGAATTCCCACTCACTTCACAGGTAATCAAAGGAAGAGAAGGAGCAAACTACTAAGCTGTCCCATTTTCCCTTGGTGGTGAAGAAGAGGGCTGGCTTGCAGCAGAGTTCAGGAAGGTACTCAGGGCAACTCGCTTCCCCACATAGCTACCAACCTTATGTGATTAATATTAGGTAAGAGGAATCTCTGATTTATATTTCATTATCATCTATTGCAAAGGATGTTGGAGTGATGTCTGTGAAGTTCATAGTAGCAAACAACAGAAACCACAGCAAAGAGATTGAAAGATGTTGTGTGTGCTGCTGCTGAACTCAGATACTCAGAATCACAGGATCACAGAATTGTAGGGACTGGAAGGGACCTCTAGAGATCATCGAGTCCAACTCCCCCGCAAAGCAAACTCCCTAGACCAGGATCATCTCCACCCAACTCTCCAGCCTGTCCAGATCTCGCTGAATGGCAGCACAGCCTTCTGGTGTGTCAGCCATTCCTCCCAGCTTCGTATTATCAGCAAACTTGCTGAGGGTGTACACTATCCCCTCATCAAAGTCATTGATGAAGATGTTGAACAAGACCGGACCCAGCACCAACCCCTGGCAAGCACCACCAGATAAAGGCCTCCAACTGGACTCTGCACCTCCAATCACAACCCTCCGAGCTCAGCCAGACAGATAGATGTCAACCTACCTCACCATCCACTCATCAATACCACACTTCCTCACCTTCATTATAAGGATGTTGTGGGAGACAGTGTCAAATGCCTTGCTGAAGTCAAGGTAGACTACATCCACTGCTCTCCCCCCATCCACCCAGCCAGTGATGACATCATAGAAGGCTGCCAGGCTGGTTGAGCATGACCTTCCCCTGGTGAACCTATGCTGACTACTCCTGATAAGCTTCTTCTCTTCCAATTGCCTGGAGATGGCATCCAGAACAAGCTGTTCCCATCACTTTTCCAGGGATGGAGGTGAGGATGACTGGCCTGTAGTTTCCCGGATCCTCCTTCTTGCCCTTTTTGAAGACTGGAGTGACGCTGGCTTTCCTCTTCAGGCACCTCTCCCATTCTCCAAAACCTCTCAAAGATGATAGAGAGCGGTTCAGCAATCACCTCTGTCAGCTCCCTCACTCTGACTTGATTCCTTCTCATTCACCACGCACAGCTACCATACTCTCCTGACATACCCCGGGCCAAAAGTTGAAAAGAAACTGAAGTCCCTGCCCTGCCATGTCGTGTCAATGATGGAGCTCAGTGAGCATGCTCCTCTGACAAGCACGTCTTGCCAGCACACCTCTCTGTCACAACAGTGCCACTGAGCATTACTGAAAATACTGCTATAATACAATAAACTGTACTATTAAGCCTAAAGAGTTAGATTTAGTAAGAGAGTAGCTATATATTAAATAAATGCCAAATTATTATTAAAAATCTTTTTACTGGGGTTTAACAGCTCTAATACTTGCCTCTTTATTACACCAGAATAAAACCCATGTATGAGAACATGTATTTAAACTATTGCGTAAAGCACGCCAAAAACAACACTTACAAACGGTCTATTAAATTTTGGAAGGAACTCAGCCTTTGAAAGGTGCAGTTCACACCTCTGGGTTAACGAGAACGAGTCAGCAGAGTCACTTACCCAACCAGTAATTGCACCCGCACCCACTGACAGCAGCCACAGAGCAACCCTGCTGCACGCAGCACAGCCCAGCATCCCTGAACACAACGGCACGACAGCCCGCAACAGCTGCAGCTTCTCTCACACGTCTCTGTTCACTGCTATTTCCAAGGAACGTGCAATTTTCACTACTTAAAAAACACATTCTTTGCTGCTGCGGTGTGCGCAGGCCAATTGGTGTACAACAGATATTTGACAAGCTCCCTGGGAGGCATGGAGGGAAGAAAGGGGACAAAAAGGGTGCTTGTAGAGGTAGGCGGAAATGTTAGGAGCTTACCTATGAAGCCACTGGGAAGCCAGTACCTTAAGTGGCAGAAATTATATGCTGCTGCTCTATAAAAAACCCTGAGATCATTTCAGGATGCTTTTTTTTTTTTTCTTTTTAAGTTTGCAAATTCAAGTTTAATCAAAGTGGCTGGGAAAAGAGATTAGCCTTAAACTCTTTCTGGCCAACAAGAGACGGAGGAAATGTTGCAGCAGACAAGCAAAAACGCATTGTTGACGAATGACTCCGTTTATAGTCCAGATTTCGGACACCTTGTCCTTAGTCACCAATGACATCTAATTTGTCCCTAAAAGAACTAGCCCTTACATCTTTGTTACTTTAGGCTTTAGGTTAAGACGTGTAGATGTCCCTCATAAATCTAATCTCCTACAGGGCCTGTCTCCTTCCAGTAGCTTCCCAGTTGAAGAAAAAAAAAAAAAAAAAAAACAAGAACCAAAACCCACCACTACCCTTTCTTTTCCTTCCAATTTCAATGACTTCATCAGGAATAATGAAATTGTCCTAAATTTAGACATGTTAATCCCACAGCGTACGTGTGAAATAGGTTAGCCACACTGAGAACAAAAGGGGGGGTGCTGTTGCAGAAAGCTATAAAAAGGAAATGAAGGAGAGAAAAAATATATATCTACTGTACTTCACTGGCCAGAATCACTGTGAGTATATACCATACAGGGACATCCGTCAGCACTAATCAATACATGTGGTGTTAGTCATGGATGATAAATTTGAAAGGGATTATAACTGTAAACAGTGATCAATAGAGACTTGCTGGAGGAGACAGAGAGGAAAAAACAACCTTAAAATGTTACACAGTTAATAAAGTAAGGGGTCAGTCTTAAACAGAACTCCAGCGAGACCCACTTATTTCAGAGCTATTTCTAGAAGGAGAGGGAAGGAGGGGAAAAAAGTCTTTACCAATTTTCATAAAGCAATCGCTACTATAAGGGCACATTACTAATTTACAGCGTATTTGCTGATCCCTCCGTTTTGAAGTCACATCCTCCATTAATGTTTGGTTGGAGATGTTTTGCTGGATGTAAACTGGCATCTCTGAGACCCCCAGAGAGAAGTTTGCTTTTCTCCCCACTCTTCCTCCTCCCCCCGGCTGCCCCCCCCTTTCCTTACGACCGGTTTCACTATGGGCACATGAACCATCAGAGCATTCACAACGGCGACATTCCCCTCCACAAACAAATTCATCCAGGGCATCGAGTAAAAAATGCAGAGAGCCTCTGCTGCTCACCCACAGATGAATGGAACTATCCGTCTTGTCACTGGGGGTCGTAGCAAGAGGTTACTGCGAGTATATACCTTGGCTTCTGTGCTGACGTTTGCAAGCAGCTCCCTTGCAAAAAATAAAATAAAATAAAATAAAAAATCCTGCCATATCAAGCACTTATCCATTCCCTCTAGAACCCTTCTCAGATCATGTCTTTCCACACCTTTGGAGTCACAGCTCCAGGCTTGACATATATATTTTTTTTCTGCTGACCTTTTAGCGTCCTTTCTGCCACAGTGTGTAAACCATAAGCTGATATATGAAGGCAATTTTTAGTGGTGCCACTTGTATCTGAGTGATTGCACACGCTTTACGTTTCTGGCCTGCCACCCTTCCACCTTTTGAAGATCTCTCTATTTCTTTTAAAGCAACTGCAACAGAGGTGAAAGGAAGTTTAACTGCTTCAAGACTTTGATGGCCCAAGAGCACCTGTTTTGGGTTTTCAGGAAGATACGCTGCAGACTGTCTGACCAGTGCTTATGCTCAAACATTAAATCTTTCTTTTCTTGTACATAGACCTGCAGGGGTTGAAGGAGGGGAAGGGGAAGGCTGTGTAAAGCATTTCCGAAATGTAAGCAGGCAGAGATCAGTGATCACAGCAGGGCAGCTTTGCACATACGTCACCAGTAAGCCCTAAGGACCTGGAGCTGCAGCAGTGGGGACTGCAATTTGTGGGGCGTGGGCCTCCCTGGGGCCCTCTAGCTGGAGGATGGGGGCACTCCCTGCACATGGCTTCACGGAGCCCTTCTTGTGTTGCTGCAGAAAAAGCAATAGCAACGGAATAGCAAGCTCAAGAGGAACCCCACGAATCCAAGGTGATGCCCTGAAGGACCACAGCTGCCTCTCCCACCAAGCAGATGCACTGTTCTCTGGTGGTGGAACCTCAACCAACAGCATCCCATGCCAGGTTCACCATCTCTAGCAAAGGAACACGTGTGCTTCAGAGCCTGCAGAAGCTCTGCTGCTGCTGAACTCACAAGATCCCACATCAAGAGCTACATTAGGAAACGCTGATTTTTATCCTTGCATCTCCTGTTCAAGAAATGGATACCTACGGGCAGAAAGAGCACGGGGGTGATCTGCTGATGAGTGTAATTGTAGAGAAAGTGCTTGGGGTGTTTAAGTGTAAAGCAGAGAAATGTGGGAAATACTGGGGAGGAGAGAAGAGGATGATGTCACCAAAGGGATATTGAGGCTTAGGGAGGGGAACACAAAGGAAATGGGGTAGAATAACTAGAAAGTGAGTAAGAGGTGGAGGAGAATACAGGGTTAACAAAAAAAAAAAAAAAAAGTTGTTGAAAAATGTCATGAAGGAGCACTACCAACAGAGCAAACCTGGAGCCTTGACCCAGCCACCCAGACATGCAGCATCTATAGAGCAGGAGGGTTTGATGTAGGGCAATGGCACAGAGTTAATGCTAAAACCATATTACTTTTAAGCAGCAGAAGCAGAGGACATGGCTGCCTCCAAGTTGGGGATGGGAGGTTTCCAACCAAGCAAGTCTCTGTGTAGTTGCCATGGGCACAATTTGCACTCAAGCTGTGATAGCGGCCGGGATTTGGCTTGGAGCCCCTGGGTTAAACATTACCTTTACAACACACTGTGCGTGTGCCTTTCCTGGACAGAGGGGTGACAGGACAAAATTTTGAGGGGTCATGTGGTGTTTTACCATGAGATACCCCCTTGGGTGTATGTGTGGCACACAACAAGCATCAAAGAGGGGAAGGGACACCACCAGGCCAAGAACTGACAACAAGCTCTGACTGTCCTTCTTGGGCCTGATCCAAAGTATGCTTTCATTACACAGTCATTGATTTAAGAGGTGAACTAAGCCCTTTCTTCCAATGGGAGCTGTACTCCCAGCCGCCCTTTTTTCAAATCCTGGCCTTGGCATAAAAGCAGTATAAATAATTTTCATTTCAAAGAGAGCTGCGGTTGCCCTGTATCTTAATGCTGGGGCTCCAGTAGCAGTCTCCCTGCACTCCGCTGGGTGACAGCTCCCACCTCTCCTCCCGAGGCTGTCCGACCCTCAGCATCCTCTACCACAGACTTGGGTAACACAGGATACAGGTCCTGGGGACAGGCAGGCACAAAGCTGCTGCTGCTGCACAAGGCTGTAGACTTACACTAGTGGTCTCGTGACCCTGATGATATTGATGACAATTAGTAGACAGAGATTAAAATGGAAATGAGAGAAGGATTCGTCTGTCACTTTATCCATCAGATGTAGCTTGCCCCAGGCAACAGACACACACTGGGCTTTTTGTTTTGTTGTTATTCCCTTGTTCTGCTCAGTCAGTTTCAGTGGCTCACGTGGTTGTTTCTAAATCTTTCTTAAAATTGCTATAAAAAGTGTTTTTATCAAATTTCCACTGCTGACAACTTGCAGCATTGAATGTACAGACCAGACCGTCCCTGGATGTGTCTGCTTTTGCTGCCTCACCGGTGCTAGCAGTGTTGAAGGACTCTGCTTTCTTCCTCCTGTACAGTAGCTTCTGCTTCCTTTGTTATTTTATCACTTACAAAAGCAGCTGGATTGCTGGGGCTGGATCCTTGAGGTCTCTGTTTAGCTATGGACAAGCCACAGCAGGACTGTGTCAGCACGAGACCAACGTGTCCCTCAGTGACACCTTTCCCTCTGCCCTTCTTCTCACTCCCACTCTTCTGGCCAGACAGGAAATCGCCATTTCCTTGTGCCTTCCTGAATTTTTCCTCAAATTCATTTCTAAATCGGATGCAAATTCACCTCTTGTGGTCCGCAGGGGCATTTTGTTTAATCCTAAAATATCACAACCTGGGGGAGAGTGAATTCTTGTGAAGCTGTTAGAAAATTCTGGTTCATAACCGCTGAACCAGATTCAGTATTCCGTCCAAAAGGCAAGGAAAAATGTTCTCTGGGTTTGGCGCTGCACTGAAGTATGCTCCCGGAGCTGTGACATGTCTTCATGGCTCACTCTGAGCTTAAAAACACCTGGCTTTGGCCCCAGTTCTGCAGCGAGAAGGAGAATGTTTCGTTATTCAGACAATTCCACAGTGGATTTAAAAAAAAACTTGGTTGGAAATCTGGGATTTCCCGATGGGAACACAATTGCTGTTATAGATTGAAAGCCTACTGGGAAGAGGGACTGGTCTATGGTAACATGCAACTCAGCAGGTTCCCTGATACACCATGAAAGGAGGAGGAACAATTTCTACTTCCATCCCCACATTTCCCAGTTGGGACTAAACCTGAACAACCTGATTTATTACACCTGCTTTTCACATGGTTAGCTGCAAATGTTTCTCAGGTTTCTACTGGTGTTGATGGACTACTGACTAATCAGAAAGTCAGGAGTGCAAATTTGCAGCGCTGGCTGCCAGCCAGTTTGCCCATAAAAGGTTTCCAAATGGTCACTGAGCCCTTAACCCTGATGAAAACAGCAACAAAGACACTGCCCCAAGCTCCTGCTCCTGCCACAGTCTTCCTTTCGCTTTGTTACATGCAAACATTGTTAGGTGTTTTTTTTCTAAAAAGCACACTTCCAGGATATGCAATGGAAAGGCCTTTCTACTCATTAAAAGCTACATGTGTAAAATAATTCACACCCTCCTCAGAAATTATCAGACCACCTCAGAAAATGATTAGTTTTCACATACGGCGCCAGATCCTCTGGTCCATTTAGGCTGCTTTATGCCACTTTGATGGCTCAGCTCAGCCCTAAATAAAACAGGCTTAATTATCCTTAGGATTTCTCCTGCCTTGGGAAATCTCCAGGTAATGTGGAAATGCCACCGGGACTGCTGCACCATCACAGCTATTAGTGACAGCACGCAGTGGTGGGGATATCCCCACGCCCCATTGATTGCCTGCTGCTGTGGCTGTGGGCAGCTGGCACAGATGAGGGTCACCCCAGGGCTAATGTTATTTATGCCAAGAGAAGGCCTGCAAGTGAGATGGCGCCGATACTGCTGCTTAAAAAATAACCTTGCAAGTGCAAGTCTAAATCAAACATGAGATAAACATGAGATACATATGGTTTGGTTGGAGCCAGAAGTCTCTGGCTAATGAGAAGAAAGGGGCTTACTCATTGGAGGGTTTCCCAAAGCCCTCACTCTTACAAGAGTGTGAGGGACGCAGAGACATACACGGCTTCTCCAGTCCCATCTCTTCCAGGAGCAGCCCTGCTCCAACAGCACGCCCATACCGGGGTGCTACCCTCAGGCGGAGGCTGAGCAGGAGGACTCCTTGGGCCCAGTGAGTGAGGCGAGCTGGTGGGACCCCTTCAGAAACAGCAGAGAAAAGCAGAGGCTTTCAGCACAAACTGCAGCTCATCTGAAAGCAGGTGCTTAAAGGAGACATAGGGAAATAGCAAGCTGAAGTGGGTGAGCATCTCACAGGTTTACACTGCAGACACTAGTCTTTCCTCGTATGCTATTTCCTTGTGGGTGCTTGGAATAAGATGTGTGGATTTGCAGATCTGTCATCTGTGCGTATAGCAAAGGTGGAAGATGGCCATACACGGGGCAATGAGCACCGTGCACAGGACGGGGACACAATCTCCGCAGCAGAAATCCACAGCCTCTTCCCAGCACAGAGCCCAGGTAGTTTACCTCCTTCACAAAGCCACAGGGGGGTTATTTGGGAGCCCACGTTTCAGTTGCCTTTCTCTGCCTTTCTTCCTGAATCTGCAAACACCACTGCCTTAGTACAGATCTATGTCACATTCAGAAAGCCTGAATTTCTTCAACGTGCTTACAGGATCGCTGAGATTCTGACAAAACTGATGGGCAAGCTCCCCTCACACTAGAGAAAGCTTCTAATGCACCACAGGCGAGTGGGCAAGGGAATTTGTTGAGACCTGTCGTAGCACCAACAAGAACTAAAAAATCTTGCAGCAGCTACTGCCATCTGAGCCTGTCAAATTCCACTGCAAACAATATGTCACTCTGCTGGAGAAGCGGCGAACAATCTGAGGGTGAGAAAAAGGGATGTCTGAAGTATCCAAAAAACTCACTCCAAAGGCTTTAAAAAAGAAGAGAAGCCATCCATGCACACACACACACACGCACGCGATGCCGCTGGCCAGCAGGTGTTAGCTTGGAAACCAAAGCTTCGGCTTTTCATCAGTTGGCTTTTAAAGTGTTACCAAGCCCCCTTGGTTGTATTAGAGTAGGATAACGTCAATACTGGCAACTCTTTCTCAAATTCATGACCAGAGAGTACAAATGCTGACAGAGAAGTCAGGCTGCACGGTTCCTACCTTTCTGCCAAAGCTCAGGACAGCAGGCTTTGGAAAGACCAAACCTGTGTCAGTCTTTTTCTGATCAAATACTGGTTAACTGGATTCCAAAGTGTACACAGGCAGAGCTAACATTACTTCCTTTGCACTGACGAATGGCTCTCCGGGGGATCTGGAGCATCTCAAAGCAGCCGGGAAGAGCAAGGAGGAATGGGAGCATCAGGAGCATTTTCCCCTTCTTTCAAAGCCTTGTACTCCCAGAGCCGTGCATGTTGTCTTCCACACTGCCTTTGAAGCCTCATCATACGCAGTATTCTTGACAATCTAAAGCCCATGAGCAACAAACCTGCTCCCGTGGAGATGTCCAGAATGAGCAGTTGAGCAGAAGAGCAGGGAAGCTCCCTTGCTCTGGCCTCTCACTAAGGGATTATTAGCCAACACATCTTCCAAAGGTTCTTCGACTCTTTCCAGACTGAGCGTTAATGGTTTTCCATTACCTGGGTTCTAATTAACCCAGTGCTTTTCACGACGTCATAGCCTTGCAAAAACTATCCTGGTGAAGGATTTATTTTGGAACATATTTCCAACCAACACAAAGCTGACAGCTCCCATCTGCATTAGGAGCTGGCCCTTCCAGCAAAGGAAAATCCACAGGCAATCAAAAATGCCTTTTGACTTTTTAAGTGGAGTGCTCTACATAAAATTGAGGGGGAGCTTATATCCCTCCCAGGCTATCTGTTAACCTTATCTGTAGGAAGGAAGAGGCGAGCAACACAATCAAATGACAGTAGTGCCAAAGTGAGTGAGAAATATCCTGGAAAATACACATTGAGTTAAAACCTGAAAGCCTAAGAAAAAAAAAAAAAAACAGAAAATTAGAAACCTGTGTACGCTGAAAAACAGAACAGAACTAAAACAGATCAACAACTCACAGAGCAAAACAGCATACAAATTGGAACAATCAATATGAATAACAAGGAAGCCCAAGCTACGGATCAAAACCTAAAGCACACTTGCTAAGTCTAAAATAACCACATTTCTCTCCAAATGCGGAGCCAAATCTGCTTCTTAAGGACAAGTCATTGATGCTAATTACCTGTACATGTTTGGAGAGCAAAAGCAGAACCCCGAGCTCTTGTAAGAGAGAAGGAGAGAGGAAAAAGATCTCTTTTCTTTGGGGTGCTACAGAGAGGTTTCCCCGCACCCTGCCCAGCAATAGTTTCATAACCCCAAACAGAGCAAAATTCTCCAGCAAAATAACTTGAGTTGCAGCAGTGACTCCTCTGAATAAACTCACGTAAAAATTACACATCTGAAAATGATAAGAAACCTCATAAAAACGTGAAAACAAACATTTGCTATGAACATTGTATGCCTGAGCAGATGAGGCCTTTCCTGCCCGTAACAAGACACCCAGCTTCTCAGGCTGTCACAAAACCTTTGTCACCTGTGGTTTGGCTGATGGAGCTCCACTTCCCCTTGTCAGGTACCATCTCACTGCCTTGTGGAGTCTTGTTAACTTTCTGCCTTCTGTGCTTCTTGCTGCTCAAGATTTCTAAAACCCCACACAAGAAAGTATTGAAGGTAAACATGTCAAGGCCAATCAGTCCAAAGTTGGACCTATCAACAGTGATTTGCTTTAGGAACAAACACAAGAAATAGCCTCTTGCCCCTTTTCTCCAACTGTCTGCAAAGGAAAGGGAATCTCTGAAAACAATCTGAACCCCGTTTTCCCAAGAACAATTTCATTGAACTTTCAACACAATGCCCCAAAAGTGATTACATTTTTCCTTGTTTCATATAAATCTCATTTGTCCATGTATTTCAAGTTTTCACAATTTGATTTAGGCTACACCTGATTTAGCGTGCAGTTGATTTAGGCTATCCTCTTACATTCCAAAGGATTAGATACTTTTATACTGAAATATACTCTTAGCAGCAGCACAGGCACAAATCACTTTGAAAGAGAAAGGACCGCATGTGTGAGGAAAGGAGCAGTGTGCATCCAGCTTCACAGCATCCATGAGCATCACCCCAAGAATAAAATGTAGTGGCCCTAGGATGTCCTCGCTGGCGGCGCTCATGTCCCCAGCTCCAGCAGGAAATCCCTTAGCAAAGAGATTATTGGTCACACCACTTTCTGGTGAACCCAACCCCGGAGGCTTTGCCTGCAGGCATCATTGAGGCAGACAAAGATGATAAAAAAATACATAAGTAGGGACCAAAAAAAAAAAAAAAGGATGGAAAAGAAAGGAAGAAAAAGAAGTTAGAATCAAATACACAGGAAAAAAAAAATGTGTAAGAAACCTGGAGAATGCCATGCCTCCCCAGGGCCAGCTATGCTGTGGACTCTGGGTGCTTGAGCATCCAGCTGAAGCCCCGCAATGTTCATGTCTCCTTGCCAAGAGCTTCCCTAGTGTTTGTCTGATCCATGAAACTTTTCAAAGCCTACAGCAAGTCTGTTCGAAAAGGCAGAGCTCAGCATGAGAAGGATGCAAGCTTGAGCCCATCACTGGTGTATGGAGGCCACTACAATCCTTCCCGTAACACCAGGGTCGTATTGACCATCGGTAGGCACATAAACAGCCACTTACTGGAGTTAGCTGTTTTAATGATCGCGTAGCACAAAGCACAATTCGAGCTGACTTGGCCCTGTGTAATGTACTTGTCATCAGTCCCATCCCTCTTCAGGCTGTGTTGTGGCTGGTGACAGCTCCATTTACCACTTGAAGAGAGCACTTGGGAAGTCATCTTGCTGGGCTAATTGTGGGAGAACGGTACATCAGAGGGACAAACAAAAAATCATCTTGTCCTCAATAGTCATGTAGTGAAAACTTTGTAAGGACCACTTCAGTTTGACATTGCTAACTCCATGTCTCCTCCTGCCTAAGAAGTTGTAAACAGGGATATTTCAGAGATTCCAGCACTACCAGGTAAAAAACCTTGGTGAGTCACAAGCCAGATCCTGCTGATTATTTTGTCACCGGTTTGGCCACAGGACAAGGTTTGGAGGCCCTCAGATGTGCTTGCAAAGACATGCTCGTTTGCTGCTTTCTTCTGTGATGGGCTCGTGACTCAAATCCTTGGATCTTTTTAATCAGACTGATTCAATTTACTCGTTACTGTAGGGGACAGGTTGGCAATAAGCAGTTCCCCTAAATCTATCAGTCAGTTGCCAGGCTAGTTCCAGAGCAGCAAAGCTATTTCAGAATCTCAGAGCAGGTCTGAAGAAGAGGTCTGGGAAACATCCATTTTCAGAGGACATCAAGACAGTGCTGGCTCCAAGCTGCAATGGATGGGCTTGATTTTCTCAGCTTCCAAAAAAGTTTTCTTCTGGATGAAGTGTATGCTGTAATAAAACTAAAAACAAACAGGGGAAAAAAAACCCAAGAAAAAAAACAACTGTGGTTTGGAAGTGCTATCACAGAGACAACAAAGAGTAAAGCACAGTGGCTTTGAGCATATTCCTCAGGAAGCACAGCTACTCCCTGTAGGAAAGAATGAAAATGGTCACACAGGCACTATGCAGGAGAAAATTGGGAAAATACTTGATCACTGATCTGGAAGTTTATGTGAAGGAACAGGAGAAGAATGTTAAGATAGGTGCACAGAAGGTGCATCCCTATCAGGGAAACTGCAGAAAATGCAACTCCAAAAGGTAGTCAGTAAAACTGATCAGGAATGGGTGTATATATTTGATCTTATGAAGTTCCTCCCATCCTACAAACAGAAGAAGTCAGAAAGCTCTGTGTATGCGACCACTGCCAAGGTAGATGGCGTGAGGATTTTGGTTGTAGTTCAAAATCACATTGTTGAGAACAGAATTGCAAAAGCACCCACGTACACAAAGGGATGAAATGATTTAATTGCCTTTACACTTCTACTAGAACTCGAATAATAAACCAGAGGAATTAGAATTGCTGATTTATGAGCATAAATTTGACTTGGTTGATATTACTGGGAAAATTCACATGATCAGAATGTAAAAATGAATGGTTACAGCCCAAACCAGAGGGCTCAAGGGGGCAAAAAAGAAAGGGCACAGTACACTGCCTGAAAGTCTCATCACCTTTACAAGTCTGTGCAAATCAGAAATAAAGGATTTTGATTGCCAGAAGATCCATGCTCTTACAAATAAATTAAAAGATGGTGAGCTATTAGGTGCCTGCTACACAGAACCAAATCACATTAAAAAAAAAAAAAAAGGCAGGAAGACCAGCTTCTTTAAAGAATTATTTATCATGTGTTGGTTAAAAAAAACCTGTGTTAACATATGGGACTTCAATCTGAATGGCATATGCTGGTGTTCTCAGGCTACCAATACTGAAAAGTCCCTAGAATTTCAAAAATTACAGGCAGCCAATTTCCTAATTCGACCCAGCTTGGGGTAGACTGCCTAATGACAGATAGAGAGGAACTGATCCCACATGTAACAGTTATTAGTTTCTTGAATGCCAGTGATCATGACTTGATTGTGTTTGTTGTCAACATATAGAATCAAGTCTGAAGTAATGTGTGTGTTTATGTGAGTTCCCACATAAACCACATTCACAAATATAACTGCTGTTAAAAAAAATTGATTTTCACGGTAATCAGAAAAGCCTTAGGAATAAATTCCTAGATTTCAAAGGCCACAGTTCCACAACCAAGAAAGAAACTGACAGTATTTTAAAATTACAGTTCGAGTAGAGGTAGACAAGGAAGGAAAACACATTTATTTCAAGAAAAATAACAAATGATAAAAAGGAAAACTGATAGTAACATTTACAATCCAAAAGCTGATAATTGTAGAAAATTGATGGAGCCAAAAAAAAGGGGGGGAAAAAAAAGGAATAAAAAGGGAAAAGAGAAATCAATGAGGAAAGAATCACTGGGACTTTTTAAAGCGTGGTGAGCATATTGAGAACAAAAATGTTGTCACAGTTACTGGATCTAAGTAGTAGAAATATAATAACAACGAGAAAAACATACAAGCATTCAACGAATACCCATCTCCCGCATTTGGGAAATAGATTTTATGTACATATTGTCTAAAAATCATGAAACGTTCTCAGCAATGAGTCGAAGGATTTTAAAACAACAGCTAAAAAAGTGATTTTTAAGTAAGCCCATTGGAAAATGCAGGCAGAATTTTCAAAGAACAGGCAGGGAAGCCCTCCACCCCATGATGAGACTTAACCTGCTGGGGGAGCTACAGGGGACTACAGCAAAGGAACGTTTCTCCAAAATGTAAAACAAGCAGACCGGCTCCTCCAAGTACTGGAGAGGACTGTCATCTGATCTCGGGTAAGATAATAGGACAGTTAATCCAAGAATTATGTATTATAGTACATTAGAAGCCAAGATAAACAGCATCCAGCAATGCAGGTTTACAGGAAATAGATTTCATTAGGCTGTTTGTTTCTTTGTTTTTTACTGAGATCACAGATCCAGTTGATGAGGGTGATGGTGTTGATCTGCTATCATAGAATCACAGAATGGCCTAGGTTGAAAAGGACCTCAAAGATAATCAAGTTTCAACCCCCCCTGCTGAGTGCAGGGTCACCAACCACTAGACCAGGCTGCCCAGAGCCACGTCCAGCCTGACCTTGAACATCTCCAGGGACGGGGCATCCACAGCCTCCTTGGGCAACCTGTTCCTGTGTGCTATGTTTAGACATTTGTAGCTTCGGTGATCGATTTCTACACACCATCTCGACTTGGTAGGTCAACTAATGCAAACCAAACAAGGCACACATTTAAATGGATTAAAGCTGGCACTGCAGGTTTAAAAATGTAACTGCTAATAAACATCTGGAAATTGTGTAGGAATCATTTTAATGAGCTAGCAGCATCAGTCCTTATTCCCATGCAATTTAACATTTTAAACCAGTATTAACAAAAATAGGAAAAAAAAATCATTATTAACACAACCTGCATTTGATGGGGACACTGCAGGAGAAGTACAGCACAAAGTGCTGACCTGTTTGGTAAGATGTAAAAGAAACAACAAGCACCTGGTTAATTGTAAAGGATTCAGAATGAGAATGGGGAAGGCATTAGAAAACATGCTTCATCGGCAACAAGACACGTACCTCCATCTCACAGCTTATCAAAGCTAAGGGGAAGGAGCATCTCCTTCATAGCTGATGGTGATGCAGATCACAACAGTAAATACTATGAGGCACTTCCATCAGGGAGACAAACTTGTCAGGACATCCAGTGTTAGAGCTGAAGCCAGAGAAAGTTGCAACTATTTACCAATGGGAATGCAGTGCATTTGTTAGCACAGGAAATTCCCCAAAAAAAACAAAACTGGATGAAGTTTCCAAAAGCACAAGGTACTTGAAATGGCATAAAAGCACTCAAATGCTTGATAGCCTTTGGGGTGGAAGAGTGGGCAGAAATCAGAAAAGACTTCTGAAATGTCCCTAGATCTTTCCACAGTCAATTATTGTTTTCTCTTTTTTTTTTTTTTCTAGAGCCTTCCCCATGTTTCACCTGTTAGATTTGCCAGAATATTTAGCTCCTCCCTGTTTATTTTACCTAAAACCTTCTCACCTGAAAGCTACAAAAAATATATATTTATTTGGTTGCTGCCATGTAGATTACCATCTAATTCACATGCCTGCACTGCTAATTTTCAGACAAGGATTTCACTTATTCCTGTTCTTCAGAATAAATGGTGAGAAATGGCTAATTTGCTACATCACAACATTTTAGGAGGTGAAGATTACTGAAAAAAAGCCCCACCAGCTGTCTGGAAAGTTAGGATACAAATCCAGTCCTCTCATTACTAGGGGAGATGTTTAAATACACGAGGAGGAAGAACCTCAGTGCTTAAATTTAAGCACATGCCCATATTTTATCCAGATCCAGACATTCAGATTTGTAGCTTACCGATCCTAATTACAACAACTCATAATTTCTCAAATCAATTAAAAAAAAAATACTTAATATCTATTTTGCATATATTCCATTCAACAGCTTTTTGCAGCTATCTTCCAGAAAACAAAATAACTCATTTCCCCCTTTTCCCCTTGTTCCACTGATACTTTGTGCCAGGCTCAAACTGTCAGGATGTGTCAGCTACCAACTGTGGATGCTACCAATTTCCAAATTAGGCATTACGTGGGCCAACCAGTGGTAAGAGACTGAGAAGTCAATATGGTATTTTGGGGAAGCGATTTAATATATTGACTGCCGGCATCAGGCAGGTGCCTCGCCTTCCCTGGGCAATGAAATACTCTGACAGGGAATTCTGTGTAACACCAAAGTTGGGGTGGTTGAGAATAGTGTCCTTGCTGAGGAAGCAGAACCAGCAGTGCAGGCGTGTCGCTTCCAGCCTGAAGAAGTTTCCACCAGCAGGACGTGACAGAACAACTGTCCCACAGAGGATGACAGACACAAATTGGTACACCTCCAAGTGAACTGCCACACATGCTTGCTTTATAGAGACAGGGTGTCCCAGTGACAACAGCCACCTAATGCTCCCTCAGCCTAACAGCAGCACAATGAAAATAAACCCAAGGAAGTACTAAGGATGCCCTTTTTCCCTGCATTGTTACACCAAGCTGGAGTCATGCCAGGCTTTTTTGTTGTTGTTGTTCTGAAAAGGTTATACTCTGCAACCAACGTCGTTTTGTTCAAACAAACAGACAGGCACTTGCTATTGATCTCCCTATTAAATGATCCTGGTAAACATTTTGACTAGTTCTGCAAACTTAATGCAGATGCTAGTCTGTGCAGATCACTACCGACAGCTGATATGGGAGTTAATGCATGTCAGCGGCACGGGAAGGCAGCAGCACAGCTCAGCAGAGAGGGAGCTGCAGAAGTAAGCAGTGTTCTGGCAGCTAAGTGCTGCCCTGTGCAAATAGAATGCCTACACTCTAAAGCAAGTGTGTGTAAGCGTGTGTGCCTTCATGGCATGGGCTCCGAGGGAGGCTGCTGCGTGGAGGTGCATTACACAGCACTGGGACCCCCTCGGTTCATGGCACCAGCTGGGGCTGCCAGGCCCAGAGCTTTGTGTGGCAAGGCAACACACTTCTGGAGGGATTTAATGGCTAGAAAAAGGGGAGGATTTGTCTCTTAGAGTTGTAATTCTGAGGCACCTGGTTCACCTGAATCTCTCTCACACACAGGTACATCAGAGATCCATGGAAGGGTTTTTATTCCCAAGCATCACTTCTCCACCTGAGGAAACATCTTCCCCTCAGCTCTAGTAAGGAGGGAACACAGCGTGTCCACACCAGAGCCAGGAGCTCCATCTCACAGAGGCAGGATGAGGCCATTCTGCTGCCCAAGCTTGCCTCTGAGCGGATCAGTATCTCCAAGGTCTGGACATTGCCAGCTAACATAAAATCATAGAATGATAGAATGGCTTGGGTTGGAAGCAACCCAAGGATCATCAAGTTCCAACCCCCCTGCCACAGGCAGGGCCACCAACCTCCAGATCTGCTACTAGACCAGGTAGCCCAGGACCCCATCCAACCTGGTCTTGAACATCTCCAGGGATGGAGCATCCACAGCCTCTCTGGGCAGCCTGTGCCAGCACCTCACCACTCTCTCTGTGAAGAACTTTCCCTGACATCCAGTCTAAACCTTCCCTCCTTGAGCTTAAAACCATTCCCCCTCATCCTATCACTGTCAACCCTTGTAAAAAATTGATTCCCCTCCTGTTTGTAATCCCCTTTTAAATACTGGAAGGCTACAATGAGGTCTCCTCGCAGCCTTCTCTTCTCCAGGTTGAACAAGCCCAGCTCCCTCAGCCTGTCTTTGTAGGGGAGCTGCTCCAGCCCTCTGAGCATCTCTGTGGCTCTCCTCTGGACCCTCTCCAGCTCCCTGTCTTGTGTTGGGGGCCCCAGACCTGGACGCAGTACTGCAGATGGGGCCGCATGAGGGCAGACTAGAGAGGGACAATCACTTCCCTGTCCCTGCTGGCCACCCCTCTGCTGATGGAGCCCAGGACACCATTGGCCTTCTGAGCTGCAAGAGCACACTGCTGGCTCATGTTCAGTTTTAAATCCATCAGGACGCCCAGGTCCTTCTCCGCAGGGCTACTCTCAAGGAGTTCTTCTCCCCGTCTGTATACATATCAGGGATTACTCTGGCCCAAGCACAAAATCTTGCGCTTTGCTATGGTTGAACCTCATGAGGTTCACACAGTCCCACCTTTTGAGTTTGTTGAGGTCACTCTGGATGGCATCCCTTCCTTCTAACGTGTCAGCTGCACCACTCAGCTTGGTGTCGTGGACAGACTTGCTGAGGGTGGACTTGAGCTGTCACTGATGTCATTGATGAAGACGTTGAAGAGCAGTGGTCCCAAGACAGACACCTGGGGGACACTACTCATCACCAGCCTCCACCTGGACGTAGTGCTATTCACCACAACCCTCTGTCTACAGCCTGCAACCAATTCCTTATCCACCAAGTAGTCCACCCCTCAAATCCGTTTCTCTCCAATTTGGAGATAAGGATGTGGAGGGGGACCATGTCAAAGGCCTTGCACAAGTCCAGTTAGATGACATCTATCACCTTGCCTTTGTCCATCAGTGTCATCGCTCCATCATAGAAGGCCACTACATTGGTCATGCACAACCTTCCCTTGGTAAAGCCATGCTGGCTGTCTCGGATCACCTACTCAACCCTCATGTGCCTTAACATGTGTTCTAGGAAGACCTGTTCCATGATCTTCCGAAGCACAGTGCTGAGGCTCACCAGCCTGGAGTTCCCCGGGTCCTCCATCCTCCCTTTCTTGTAAATGAGAGTGACATTTCCTTTTTTCCAGTCCCCGGAGACTTCTCCCAATAGCCATGACTTTTCAAATATGATGGAGAGTGGCTCAGGAACCACATCAGCCAGCTCCTTTAGGACCCTGGGATGCATGTCATTCGACCCCTTAGACTTGTATACATTCAGTCTCATGAAGCAGTCTCGGACTTGCTCTGCCCTTACAGTGGGGAGGGGGAGGGATTTACTTCCGCAGTTCCCTCCTAGAGGCCCAGGGATGTGAGCTTCAGGGATGTGAGAAATACAAGATTCCTGACTGCCAAGGAAGGCTGAGGCAAAAAACTCATTTAGTACCTCAGCCTCCTCCACATCTGTCGTAGCCGGTTCTCCTTTCTCATTTACCAAAGGAGATACACTCTCTTTGGCTTGCCTCTAACATGCTTGGACCAGAATTTGAGACAGGAAAACACAGACTGCCATGCTTGTTTGAGAATGATGTCAAGCCCCCATCATAGCCACCGGACACCATGAGCTAATCACAGCACACCAAGAAGTCTACATGGGGGATGTTAAACAGCAAATGATGAAAAGTAAACACTTGAAAATAACTTTCCAGGTGCATGTTATTGTCTAAGATTCATGAAACTTTCTGGGCATACAAATATTTGTACAAATAGCCAAAGATTGTCTCAAATAGCAGAGCTGGTTTAAATAGCCTTGCAAAGAACCGAAGAGCAAAGCCCTGCTCATTCATGAATATATTTATGCGTTTGTTTATTGCTATTCAGTCAGCTTTAAACCCTACCCAGCGGGGGAGAGCCTATATACCTTATGCCTATGGGCCACATAATGCTTCCAGTGGGGATGGAAAAACTTCAAATAAGTTTGGCATTCAGATCCAGTTTCTCTGCTTATCTGCTGCTAATTCAAACTCTCCCAACATATCAAAAACGTTGAACCGGGCAGGAAACCACACATGAACAGGTTTTCCTACAGGATTTCTGGCATTTCTACATTAGATTCCAGATGGAAACACCCATGAGAACAGCTTCTATCCTGATATTTTTGGCACATTCAGTTGCAGTCCTAACTGGAACCCTGAATTGGGAAGAGAAAAAAAAAGAAAAAAGCACCAACCGCTTGTCATACTGTTTCAGAACTTAAAGAGTTATTCCTCATCTGAGCTATGTTTTTATATTCGGAAGCAGGAGACAATGTTCTCAGGTTTGTCTTCAGTGGTTTGTAAGCATGGATCTGGCCCCAAAACGAGATTTGAACTCTCTACTTTCCTCCCTTCTATGCTCAAAGGAGTATCTCAGATATCGAAAAATGAAGGTATGCATTGCCTGTCTTTGAAATAAAGGATTTTAAAGATGTTATTCATGGCCGCAGCTCAGGGCTTTCTGCCTGCCACGAGCAGATTTCTCTAAAAGGTGAGTGAATACACCACATTTCCTGCAGTCCATTTTGGTTCACGTATATATTTCTGCCCCTCTCTCTGGATTGATAGCCACTTCCATAGGCAATAAGTCCAGCAAAAACTAGTTTCAGTGGAGCCTCTCAAAAATAGTATTCAGCTCTACTCAGCAATTTCTGTTTCCAAGGGGAGATTTGACATTTGCATTTTCCTTATCTCTTTATTTTCACTGAAAACGTGTGCATTTTGTTCGGTGCCAAGTTCTTTTTTTCTGACCTCGCAGTCCTGCCCCTTGCTTTTTGCACCACAGTTCACACTGGGAGAAAACAGAAACAACATTAGGGATTAGTGACATCAGTTGGTTTGTTAGCAGCTTGCCTGGATATCCTAACCCTTCTGTCCTTTAAGACAGACACAATGTAAATCTACTGCAAAAGCGCTGAAAGGAAAACTTGCTGCTTTGACTCAAATAATCCATTTCGAGCAGCAGTCAGAGGTCTCAAAGATGCAAAATGACCAAAATCTCTCTTAAAACCCTATAGACACGTGCTCACGTGCACCAAATTCTGCCCCTTTTGTACTTTTCTCCCCGAGTAACGCTATTGCAGAAGGCAAGGCTTCAGGAAGGGATCAGGGAGGTGCAGCAGGCCTTCCCTTCCCAGTCCCCAGGCACTGACTGGTGTGAGCCGCACATGGTGGCTTTGACACCGTCTCCAAGGCCTGAGGGTTTTCTCGTGTTTATATTTCAAAACTTCTTTTTCCTGAAGAAATGCTGCCACTTCTACTCACGTGTGCATCAGTTCCCTCTACTGGCAGCATAAATTAAGTGATTCCTTTTAATTCACCAGGTAGGTAGTGGTTTTGGAGGAGAAGCTGTGCTCCGCTTGGTGGGAATAAGCAAGGCCGTTACCTCGAGGATGTTACCGTCTTGGATGCTATAGCAGAAACTTTAGTGTGCTAGCTCTTACTGCCATGCTGCTCCTCTTCACCTTTCTAAAGCTGAATTTCCATGCTATGGTCCAGGACAGATACTTAACACTATCTTAACGTATTTTTATCCTTAACTGTGACAGTAGGGTGGAAACTGAAGCAGTTTGGGCAAACACACTGCACCAACCCTGGAGCTTTGTGTTTTGAGGCTGGGCTGGGCGTGCAGCTTCTCCTCAGCTGGGCTCCTCCTTCTGCTTGTGTACCTGGAGACCACTCCAAAGTGATACTTACAATCATTTCCATATTCTTCTGTCTTTTTTTTTATCCTTCTAGACAAAGCAAATTGATTTTGTCCTGCCACAGGTAATACTTTCTTTCTGCAACATAAGGCCACTGTATTTGGGTGTTCGAGGAAAACACTGAATAAAGACAAGCACGTGCCATTTTAAAAAAGAAAAACAACAGAAACAACAAACTCAAAGAGAACAAGATAAAAGTTTTCCCGTCTGGATCCGAGCTGTTGGTATTTAGCAAAAACAGCAAAAAAAATCGTTCCATTTTCTGAAGCAACCGGCCAGTAATGCCATATCATAATTCTCTGCAGTTTCTCCAGTAGTTTCAGTAGCAATATTTGGGACTGAAAACCAGTACTTAAAATCTCCACTTAGGACCAAGGCAAATAAACCTGCACAGGTTCAGCAACCAACAAAACCATTCCCATTGTTCTAGTGCAAGTAAAAGTGGAAAGGAAATATAGAAATTGGTAGGGAAAATAAGAATATACGTACATATACAGCTGTATTTGCACGTGCAAGTGTGGGTGCAAGAAGTTAAAGACACATTCTGAACCTCAGTTTAGACACGTCTCTCATTTCTAACTGGCACAGATAATGTGGCCTCAGTGCATACAGTTTCTTGGAATTTTCAAGAAGTGTCGTTACTGGGGATTTTCTTTTCTTTTTTTTAATCTAGGTCATATTTCTGAAATAGGTTGTACAAAAATGTTGTATTTGACCCCGGTGTTCTGATTAAATGCATTACAGGACCTGCAGACATATTTAAAAGGGGAAAAAAAAAAAGAAAACATTCTTCCTCACCTTGCTGCACGAGTTCCCGTTTGAGGAATAAAATTGTTTATTTCTATTTCAGGAGCTTTTACAGACTGATCAAGTGTCAAGACAGGGTAGTTGACTCAGAGTTAACATAGATATTGCTTCATAATATCTTTAGAACCTGAATCAAATCGTGAGGTACTTTGAAACTATGGGAGTATAATGAAAATACATTTCTCTCTTTGTATTATCCTTTGTAATGGGGAGCTTTACATTTCCTTTCTAGCAACTATGATGTACATTGTACTATCAAGGCATTTTTGGGGATCATTTACCTGAATAAAATTTATGCGTAAGGTGTCTAAGGGCCAGCCTGGACTTATGCTACCTGGTCCTTGTAATAAGTGAATAGATTTTCTTTCATTTTTTTTCCTATCTAAATAAAATGTCAGAAAGTTCTTGGAATGTTCAGTAGGGGAGAAAAACATCAAATTAAGGAAATGGCTATGAGCTAGGTGTCGGTGTTGCTAGAAGCCCTGCTGAGCCTCCGTTCTCCAGAAGCAATGCAAGCAATGCATGTGAGGAGACACGTACCCATAGGGTCCCTCTTGACATCTCTGTCCCCAGGGGCGCTTAGCTGCTATTTGGTCCTAGTGTGTGCCCTGCCCACTTCATTGCCACTGAATGGGGTGCTGGAGCAGTCTTTGCAAAGCACATTGGGACCCCGCAGCAAAAGGAAAAACGTTCTTGACTTAATACATATATATGGCGTTAGTACATTGCATAAATCACGCTTTCCCTTGGATGCGGAATCCTAATGCAATCCATCTCTTCAGAAGTGCTGTGTTTTAATTTTTGTACACACACAGGTCCATCTGGAGTCTCATGCAGGCCAGGTATGCGAAAGAATCAGCCCAAATTCAATCTATCTGGGGCATGGCTAGGAACCCATAAACACATATTTCTAAAAAATTATGCTAAGAAAAAAACAACCATTTTACGTCACTAACTTTCCAAACTATGCTACTAATTCCTGGTTCCCACCTGCTTTCCACGATGTGTGGTGTTGCCTAGTATGTGTTTACCTGGTGCAGAATCTTTTTTGATATCATGCACTGGAAACAGCAGAATCTGGCTCTTTAGTGATCATGACATCCAACAATTGGATGCAGGAATTCACCTCTGTTTCATAGGTTAAATGAATATTCCGTGAGTATTGATTGTTCAGTTCTTCCACTGAAAGATGAATGTGATCAGCATGGATAATCAAAAAAAATATCATCTCCATACCTCTCGTATGCAGATGGTTGCAGTTCAATATCAGCCAGCAGTACAGCTTCCTGGTGTGACAGGAAAATATCTGTGGCAATTCAGGATTAACAGAGGCCGTTGCTACATCAGTGTTTTCTTTGTAATAGTTTCCATTCTATCGGAAATAACTGGTTGCACATTTCTGCGTGCGACATTAAAATTCACCACTGAAATCGCACTCAGTAATAATAAAGCCCCTGCAAGAGTCTCTACAAACACACTAGACTCCAAATTAAAGAGCAAGTGTATTGTTAGGGTTTGCACGGATCTTTTTTGGATTAGCGCTAGGTGAACAATAAATAAAATTCCAGGAGAAGTTCCCCGAGCTGATATACATTCAAGGTATTATCTTTGCTCTGTACTGTATGCGCTTCTGGGTGAAAAAATTCTAATTGCACTTCCATTCAAAAATCAACCGTGGGAATAAGGAATCATGCTCATTTTATGCACAGCAGCCTGAAGGCCTTATCCTTAAAACAAATTACAGCGCCTCCTATGCAACTCACACTCTGAAGCTAATTCTCACCCTAAAGCAAAACTCCAAAATTAAACTTTAATCTGTGATCTAAACAATTTTGTCCTTGTGATCAATCTTGTCGAGGTGGATTCTAATGCGTGTATGTGTGCGCGTGTGTGTGTGTGCAAGTGGGCGTGCGCACATGCACATGAGCATGTGTAAGTATAAAACACCATGGTAATTGTTACCACAGATGAGGACAGAACGTTAAACACTCTGCTGGGTAAGACCAAGACAAAATACATGCTGTGAAGGTAGACAATAAGCTGTTATACGCTCCTATATGTAAGTGAGACCTGGACTTGTCACTAGCAAAAGCTAAAATTCTGCCACGTGTAACGTATTTACTAGGATCTGCCAAAGACATAGGCAGGCTGCCACGCCATTAAAGCAATTACTCTTACTCTCTCAGATATGTAGAAAGTAGATTCTGCTCCCTGGAATCATATGCTGAGGGAAGGAGGGAACAAGGAAGGGAGGGTACAAGGAGGAGAGACAGAAAAAGAGCAGTTCCTGCCCAAAAAGGAAGCTGCTGCCTCGGCATAGGGAGGTTTGGGGCCAGCAAGAGTTAAAGGAGTTGGAAGTGTACGGTCTGTCTCTCCCCAGCTTGGTGCAGTGACTCTGCGTCCTGCAGGAACCTGTTCAGATGCTCTGATAAGTCAGACAGAATTCATGGGAGATTACCACACAGCTCCTGCCAAGCTGTGCTGCAGCGCGGGTAATAGATATGCTCCAGTACTAAATCCTAAAAGGCCCTGCTACATCTGTCAAGCATGGCCTGGAAAAGCACCCTCAGTTCAGATGTTATCACTGCTCTGCCTGCATCAGAAGATTTAGTGTCCACCCCGGAGGTTGCTTTTGCTGCACAGTTTTCAGGGGCAAAACAACAAGGAAGAAAGATGAGAGAAAAAAAAGGCAAATTATTCTTGCTTAAAGCAAGAGGAATAAAGTGATGTGCTTGCAGACTAGTTCAGCTTCTCACTCTGCATCCAGAAGGTCCCAAATCCCACATTAAGATGGTACTGATGTTCTAAGCTGATTAGCTCGGACATGTTCGGCTCCCTGGACTGTGACACCATGAAGAAGATCTTCTGTAGAGAGACTCTTTCCCAAGGAAAGCTGAACAACAAAGCCAGCAGGGGTCACAGGCAGTGGATGGAATTTGCCTGCCTTTGATAATTGACTTTAAAACTGGTTCTAGAAAAGCTGCTCTGACAGAAAATGAAGTTTTCGTAGCCCTGCTCATGAAACGCTGCTTCTCCCATTAACCATCACATTCTAAGAGGTATAGAGCAGCTATGACCTTCAGGAAAGCATCCAGAAGAAGGGACTGTAACAAATACACTGTCAATACACACCATGTCCTCTTGACCACCATTAGGATCCAGAGACCACGTATGCTTTCTGCCTTACTTTACAGAATGGCAGATGTGAGAAACCAAAACCTCAGTGATCCCACGGGAAGGTGGGTACTGATGTGTATGCAGCACCTAATGTGGAGGGGCTGCAGCAGCTGCTCCCAGGCTGGGGTCACCCCACTGCACCAGCACTCCCAGCCCTTCAACAGCTTACTCCTGAGATGGGAAAACCTAGCAGGTCAAGCTGCTGGGGCAAATCACATCCTCCTTGGGACCACACAAGGCCTCCTGTGCTCAAAATCCTTGTAGGAATCTGGTTTTCCTCTCTCTCCTTCCCCTCTGTACTTGAGACGACCCACTAGATGAACTGATTTTGTCCCTAATGGAAAATGGGCAGAAAGGAGAAGCCTGGGGGCAAGAATGCAGTTAAGAGGAAGGGTTTGGGATGAATGATGCAAATGAATGGTAGGAAGGAGTCCTAATCTTCAGGACAGCCACTGAAGAAGACAAAAGGAGAATCCCAGAATGTTCCCATCTGGCAGATCACTGAGCAACTGCAGAGGAGCACAGCAGACCTGAAGGTGTGCAGAGAAGCACGGTGTGTCTGCTCACTGTGGTGGCAAAGAAAAGCAAGGGCAAGCTCCTTCCCCAAAACAACCATTTCTTAGTCAATACACAGACTCTTCTGGAAAAACTGCAACCTTTGTTACTTGCTCATCTTTCACAGTATTTGAATGCTTGTTCAAACCAATTAAAGATGTGTCACAGTATAAAGTAGCTGCTGTGTGGTACCAAAGCTATAACCTCAATGAGCAGTGACTGCGTGATGTCCAAAGCACCCAGCTCACGTGAAGCCCATCCCAGCAAGCATGGCCTCACCAGTAGCACCAGCCTGCAGCTCCTCCCCATGGGCCTGCTTGTGGGACTGCTATCCCAGATGCTGTCACCAGCACATTTTGCAAGTGCTGAATTTACATTTAAAAATAAAGAAAGAGATCTTATCACAGGTAGTTTGAACTAACCTCGTCTTGGTTCTTCCTAGCCAGGTTCCTCCAAGAAACATGCAAGAGGGATTCGGGCTGAGCTGCAATGACCAGTGCCCTCCATGTGGCAGGGTTACATCCTTCAAATGGAAATGGATTGCTGTGTACAACAGGCTTGCATGTATGTATCCCTGTAACTTAGTAAATACACAGAGAAAAGGTATTTGCCAGATTAATTTGAATGGTGAACTTGAATGGTCTACAAATTTTAGGAAAAAAAAAATAGCCTTATTCTGTTCAGAATATCACATTTACAATGGGAGGATAGTTCTAAATTTAATTGTGGCTTGCACTGATTCCAAATTATTTTTAAGGCGAAACTGGAGATATGTAAGACAATACTAGGTTGGCAAAAAGGATTTCCTCATTAAGACCACAGAGCTTAAAATACATTTCACTAAAAGAAGGCGCAGCCCAAGCATCTTTCCTTCACAACATCAGTATTTTGGGCAAGGCATCATGATTCAGTGGACCAAGTTCAACATTCCTCCTCGCAAAATAACAGCTTGTTGAAGCTACAGTATCCCCTGTCTTTTTGGTACGTAAAGTTTCAGAATTTGTTGCAATATAACCAATATTGCCATGTGAAAATTCCAAAGATTCGTCACAGAAAACTCCTCAGAGAAAAAAAAAAAAAAAAAGGAAAAGATAAAAATCAACGTAGCTTAAGAGGAATTTCAAAATATATCTAAGCTATAGACGTTTTAACATAAATAAGGGCGTAGCAAATTATATAATCAAAAGAAGACAACAAAAAGAGAGAGCAGCACTGAACAATGCAGTGGCTAAAGCATTCTTCAGCGATTTCTGCGTGTTTGCTATATTTGATGCAGACATAAATCTTAGAATAGTTTTTAAAAAGGACTTTGATTCTGACCTTCTGCTGTCAAAAGCAGCTACTGTCAAGAATAATCTAAAACAGCTTCATAAGGGGTGCTTTAACTGATTAATCTCTGAAGGTCACACAATCTGTTTAGACTATAACATTGGTGTCACTTGCAGAATATCTAAAGTTGTCAGGTCCTGGTAAGCTCATTGTGGGAAACTGGGATCCCGAGGGTGGTTATAAATAATTAGCACAGTTAAAAGTTCAGTTACTTTAGGTAGTTTAATATTTCCGTGTCTTCCAACGATGAACAGTGAAGGCGCAGATATGTAGCAATCATATCTCCTGAATAATCTAAAAGCAGTGGCCATGGTAACTATAATTTAAAATGGAAAGATGAATAGGATAAAGCATCTATTCTATACACTTTTTGTTCTCTGCCAGCTCTGGATGCCTCTTCAGGCTGCGCAGCTTCCCCAACCTGTCATTAACACTTAGAGCTCTGAGTGACTGGGAGCCTTTCACGTCTTTAAAAAAAAAAAAAAAAACCAACAAATCCATTAAATGTGATGAGTTGTTGAAATCTCAGACCCTGCTGGAAAAGCAGACAGGCGTTCCTGGTTGCTTTAAAAGTTTTCCAGCGCTAGAAGATTGAGACAAAATAGATTTAGTTCTGTGGCTTCCCCAAAAATGTTTCCATTAAGGACAATGCACAGGCACATGCTTGCGGTACACGTGCAGGGTGCACTACATAGCTACACATCCATAAATTGCCCATGGATCAAAGATCAGGGCTTAAAGCTGAGCTAGGCTACAGCACACAGAAAATAAGAGATGGAACCATCTTGCTACTGCCTGTTTCACTTAAAGATGATAAGAAAACATTATCACATTATTTTAAGGTAAATCCAGCATTTCCAGAGCTGATTGAGGCAAGAATTAGACAGTGTTTAGGGGATTATGAAAAACAGCTTCCTCTACAGGTCAACAGCTAATCAGAATTCTCATGAGATTTTCCAAAGATTTTTTTTTTTTTTTTTTGCCTTATGAATAATTTCACCAAAGGCACAAAAACGGGCACATTATTTAGAGAGAGCCTTTTGATGTATTTTCTCTGAATAAGCACGAGTATTCGAGGATTTCTGCTAGTTCAGAGCAACAGGGACCAACTTATTAAATGTTCCTGCTGCAATGCCTGCAAGCTAGCTGAGATTAATATCAGCATAACCTGTTACTTAATTCATTATGGGGATACAGGCTAATTTGATTTGATATTATTTTAATAAAGTTCTGTGATATATAAGATTGTTTCAGGCTATCAAAATAATTTTCCAGTTATTACAGTTATTCAAGCAAGTCCTTTGATAGCAGCAGTTGGTCCTCGTCTGTTGTGAATACATTAGCACTGATGATTCATAGCAGCTGAGAAATGTTAAGCCTGTGAAGCATTGTGTTGATGCTCAAATTTATTCTGCAGGCCATTAAAAAAAAAGAAAAAATATTTTGTATGCATCAAGCTTACACGTGTCATTAACACAGCTCATTTTTTAAAACCAGTCTTTCATAGAAGACAAGGTTTTTGCAAAGAAAAATCTGCTGTTCACTTTGAAATTCATTGATGCTATTTTACATGTTTTTTATATACAGTTTGCATCAGCCTGTATATTAAGTGAATCAAATAGTTCTAAAAATGATGCATTCTCTCATCACGGGGGGTATTGTAAGCCATTACAATATAACTGTTCCAGTCCACAACACTATATGTTCATTTTGCTGTCATGCAGACAAAAGCTTTTAATGTTGTTAATATGCTCTGTTTAAAAATGCCATTTCTGCTTTTATGCTTTTTCAGATATTCCATTTTGTCTTTTACTCTTCTTGGAATGAGGGGGGGGGGGGGGGGGAAACAACAACACAACAATTCTCCCCCTGGCCAAACAACACGAGGCCGCATCGCGACTGCGCTGCTACCCGGATGCGGAGGGGAGAGAGCAGCCGTTGTGGTGAGCACCCGGCCCGGGCCTGCAACATGGGAAGCAACATGGGAAGCAGCACCCAGCAGCTGGGAACACCGCTGCTCCTACCTGGAGCGGCCGCTGCCCGTCTTCTGCTCGTCTGCATTTCATCCCGTGCAGTGACGAGCACGTTCTTCTTGGCAGGGATTTTATGGGTAGCTTTAAGGCAGTTTGCAAGGAGCCTGGTGCTGAAGGCGAGCCTAAATAAAGAGGGAGAAACGTGAAAGCCAAGACAGAGCTTTCCTGCAGAAGCGTCCTGCAAAGAAAAGCCGCCATCGCTGTTGGGAGAAACACGTGGGAGTGCAGAGGAGATGGTGGCTGTGCTGAGCCATGTCTCTGGCCATGCAGGATGGGACACGGTCAGAGAGGTGGTTTAGGAGCGTTGCGGTTTGTTGTGCTGGCAGAGCAGCAAGATGCCCCATACTAGGCACAGCTGCCCTCACGCTGCACCCTAAAAACAGCTCGTCAAGGCCATCAGCAAGACATGAGCAACATGCATACCTTATAATTCTTCTTGTTTGGTCTCCTTGTGGAGATTACATCAGTGATGACTTCAGCAGGGTCTGGACTTGCATCCAGTGGAACACAGAGCTGGTCCCCAGTCACCCGTCCTCCACCAGCTCAGCTCATTACACCACAGGTACAGCTGCATATGGGTACAGCATCTTTTGGGTGTTCTTAGAGGAACTGTGCCTTCCTCACCGGGGCTCCTCCTTCCAACCTAATATTAAATCAATTATCAACCTTGCTGTTATCTTATTTGGAACACATCCATGTGTACATCAGGATTAGATATTTCTCAAGTGTAACAGGGAATTGGCTCTTAACCTGCAATGCGTTTCCGTAAAGGGGTGAGCAATTCACAGCAAATAATGTACGTGGAGAATTCAGCCCGATTCCCAGCCCTGTATTGTCTATGAATAGACAGGAAGACAGAGGACAAGAATGCTGAGGTCGTTGAGTCCCTTTCCTAAAATGAAAGATAAAATCCCTTCTATAAGCTGACCTAACATTATCTCAGCAAACTACCATTCTTGTCCCCATTACTCTTGCTTAAAGCCTTTTCCAGAAATTCCTTAATCTGCTAGTTAGGAATGTTTCTCCGATTTCATACCTACATTCCATCAAGTCCAGCTTGCAGTCGATTTCATTTCTGTCAGCGTTGCCGTTGCAGCTAGAAACATTCCTAGCACATTTCTTGACAGCACCCACACCCCTTCTGTGTCTCACTGTGATAGGCTAAATCTCCTTTAAGGCCCACTTGTAAGGTAAGGTTTCCCAGCCCTCACACATCCAGCCAGCACTTTCCTTCACCATTCCATGCTCATTCCCTTTCTGACACACCATGCATTCAGCTTTCCATCTCTGACAAAGTTCTTCAGCAGATACATCTTAGGGACATTTCTTCTATTTCTTTGGTTCCAGAGAGCCATCCTTTCATCCCCGATTTCTGCACCCAGTGCGGCCATGTCGTAGCAAGGGTTCTTTTCATTTCCTACACGTGTGTCCGTGTGCTTTTTCTCATTAAGTTCCGTTTCATGCCTGTCACTCCAGCCCCCAAGGCCACCCACTTTCTTTCCTGTGCATTCAGGTTCTCCTTTTTCACTGGCAATGTCTCCAAACTTTGTCAACTCCAACATTTCATTAGCACATTCCTAATTTATGCTCCAAGGTCACTAATGAAAATGTTAAATAAGATGAGTCAGACTGATCCTTGACGAACTCCACTAATGAGCCCTTCTCCTGCCCTATGCTTCCCCTTTCACAAGCCGTTGCTGTCTCCCCTTTTCGCCATTCCTCACCACTCTCACGCAAAAGCCCATCTCTTCCTGCTTAACTAGATGTTTCCCATGTGGCACTTCATCAAGTGCTTCACTGAAGTACAGACAGATTAGATCTACTGCATTTCCTTTGTCCAGAAAATCAGTTATTTAACCAAAGAGAGACGTCAGCTTGCCCTGGTATGATCTACCTCATACGAATCCAGCTAGAATTGATCCCATCCTCCATGAATTTGCCTGCCTTTGTTTTTTTTCCTCAAGAACATACAAGAAAGCCTTATAATAATATTGAAGTTGCATCAAGAAGCCTTTCATTTCTCAGATTGCTCTTCCAGCCCCAAACTGCACATATTTGCTCTTCAGTTTCGTGCCACATCACCTGTTTGATATACCTATTAAAATATTTGCTGCCACTTTGTATTTCTGGCACATCCAGAAAGCTGGAGGAAGCCCAGTTCACACAGAAGTATGTTCCTTTTCAAATTACTCAATGCATTTTAACCTATAAATTAGTCATTCGCTGTGATGATTAGTTCAAGGATTCGATATTTAAGATATATTATTCAGGCACTGTAATGAGTAAACCTATCACAAGTCCCAAGTTATTATTGTGCTCGCAGAATGTACACCCTGACATTAGTGAGCTCCACCTGAAATTGCTTTGTTTGCTCTGTTACAAATGAGTTTAAGATACTGATTAACAAACTGGTGTTTGAAAGCCTGGAAAGTATTTCCTCTGAATAACCAAATGGGGAAGAAGAGGGAAGAAGCCCTCCTGCAAGTGGCAACCGAAAGGTGATGGGAACTTGGGTCAGGCAATACTTGGACTAGAACAATTGTCCCTACTATACTCTGTTATATCTTGGCATTTGAACATAAACCTATATTTTTACCACATACTGGCAACACAAAGATTTCGCTTCAAGAACCTGGGAGATTTCAGTATCCCTTCTGAACCTTAATTCATTGGTTTGATGCTACTAAACATTCACCAAAGAAAATACAATTAAATGGAAGGGTGAAAGACACTGCAGATATTTCATCCCCTGCATGTTTCCGTGCTACTTGCGTTTCCTTACAAAGCAAAGTGCTCGTATTGTACACTGTAGCTTGTGTCTGGACAGGGACAACAGATTTTCATGCCTGTTTTATCAGGATTAGAACTGCTGTGCCAAATACAGAAATGTGTGATAAGTGCATTATCAAAATTATAACTGTATTTTAGTCACAGTGTAACAACCTCATCGGACTTCCCTCAACAAGGAAGGCAAACCCAATAATGCTTAAGTCTGAATCTGAATTTTGAGCCCTCCATGATTGTTTGAGTGGGTTCAAAATTAAGTAAAATGAGTTTATCTATCCCTATTTCTATAATAATACTTAGCACTTAGCAATTCTCATCTTCAAAGCACTTTACAAACATTAACTAATTAACTATTAATTGGTAAATTTGAAAAGGTTGATAGGTGAGGTGAGCTTTGGATAAGACCCAGCAATACGGATGTTTAGTTTATCTGTGAATTACTTAATCATTAGTGAATCATAGAAATTAGAAATGAATAAGATGTATAGGGTCACCCTGTCCAGCCTGATGCCATTACAGGATTTTCCCTTACAATATATTCTCAAGTGTTTTGCCTAGTTTAATTAGAAATTATCCAAGGAATGGGGCTTCCATGGTTTCTCTTGGGATATTTCTCCTTAGTCTAATGTATCTTTCTGGTTTGAGGTTGCAGTATTCAACATGCTTGCCATTTCATGCCATCGTTTCTATGTATGCCCCTTCAGACCACTTCAGCAAATCCCTATGCATTTCAGTCGCACACAGAATTTTTCCTCTGCTTCTCTTGGGTCGATCTGGCCCAGAACCACTGGATATTGGAAAGTATCTGTTCCTGAAGATAGAAAAGCCAGCTTCTGTTGTCACTGTAGTCTAACTACAGCCTAAGTGATACTGTAGATTATGCCACCTCAACCTGCTTCTTGTTAGAAGGTGGAATCCCATATACCCAGAACTTTTCTATCAGCCTCGCTATATCTTTTCTCCCTCTCTCCCAGTACAAATCACCATTAGTCTGTGTCCCACTAATTTACGCAATTGTAAGCTCCTCAGGGCATGTAAACTGATTCTCACCACATTTGCCCAATGCCCAGGGACTTCAGATGAAGTTTATCAGTATCTCAGTAGACCTGCCAAATCACCAGGCAAGGAAGAAGGGGATGTGACTGTGACACTAAGTGTAATGCTCCTTGGGGGGAAGAAAGTTTTGCTTAGCTAGCTTCCAGATTTCAATGGGAAATCAGTAGGATCGCCCGTAACATCAAAATCAACTTTGTTTTCAAGTCCTTTGTGGGTCCTGAGCAGATCTTCTCCACACCTCGGAGAGAAGAGCTAACTCCTCCAGTTCTCATTTTCATAGTGACTGTGGTCTTGACCTTAGCAAAGCCCTCCTTTCCCTCTAAAGTCCATGCAGCCAACATACAGCTCTTCAACCTCAAGCCAGCCCAATCCCAGTAAGAGCCTACATGAACACTTATTTTTGAGAGAAGAAAGTTCAATTCCTTTCAAACAAGAGCTTCCTACATTGCATCATCCTTTTCCTGTGCTGGAAACTTCAGGAAGACATGACATATAGACACATCAGTCAGTCTATTCAAACCTTTTGTTCAACCAGTCTGGATTCCTGAAATATCACCAGGTCTTCACCAAAGACAAACAGGTGTGCTAGCTTGTCCAGATGATCCGTACCACACAAGACAAGGGTGATTTGAATCTGGGGCCATTTCCTAGTTTAAAATCTTTACAGCAGAAATGAAAAGGAATTCCAGCTATGTAATGAACAAAGACAAACATCTGTCACTCTTGCGAATTCCCCTCAGACTATGATAACAGATCACTTCTGGTCAGTTGACTGCAATAAAAATAAAGCTGAGTATTTTAAGCTCTAAAAATAAGCAAAAGGAAGTAAATATACTTCACCTGAGATGGTCAGATGAGAAGTCAGATCACACTGTTTTAATTTGTTATGATGCAACAGAAGCTGATGAAGGCTTTTACAAGATTGCACCAAGGTCCCCATTTATGGTAGTGCCTGGACCAGCCATGATACCTCAGAGCCATCCTGGTCTACTGGGCTGAGGCTGGAAGCATGGAACAAGACTCCCACATGTGCCAGCTCCTCCAGCAAATTAAGCCCCAGGTACGTAAAGGAAAACCTAAAACTGTTTCCTCAAAGGACTTTTACACTTCTTCCATGTGTGCTGCAAATTGCTTTCCTTCCCCAGCAATTGTAACAGCATTGTTAATAATTCCAAAAGTCTGCTGCAATTTGAATCCAAACTTTGAAGCCTCTTCTTGCTCTGAAGGAGATATATTTTCAGTCCAGAGGAAAAAAATCTCTGCTTTTGTAAGTTTTTTTCTAATGACATGCAAAAGGGTACAAGCTTGAAGATGTATCAGGAACTGTTGCAAATGTTTTGTCCTCTATTCAGTATTTACCTGGAAGGACAATATTAACTTCACAGAAGCTATCATCTGCCTATCATTTTTCCAGCATCTGGTACTTTAAAAGTAGTCTATTTGACTTTAATTTTTAAAATTTGAGAAGAAAATAAATATTCTCCTTTCTTGTGCACCATGGAGGCACTTAGAGACACCCACCCGAGGGCGAGGCTCCTTTCTCTTTCACCTCAGGCTTCTAGAGAGGGATGCCACCAATATCAGTGAGTTCCTTCCATCACGAGAAACCCCGCATCTTCACAAGACAAAACAGTGTGATGAACTTTAAATCACATGTGGACAGGTGGCAGAGCCTGGCTGAGATTTTTCAAACCAGTAATGGGGATAAAATTACATTCATATATAATTAATAGATGTTCAGTCACTTCTGAAGATAGCTATTTTTTCATTCAGATGTTCAGATAGCCAAGTTTTGGTTTTCACTGGCGCTAAAGCGTGTCCCAGATGTTTATGTGTGTGTGAAGGAGAGACAAAGAACTTACACCGTGGCTCAAAATAAGAAAAAAGCCTTAAATGTCACCACATACGCTCAAATATATAACACAAGTATATAACACAAATGACCTGTTGGAATAAAACAAATCACTCCCACAAGCTATCAGTGCACCAAAGCCCACGGCACGAGCAAATACGTTAAGGGCTGTTCTTACAGCAATTCGATGCTCACGCAGACCCATCCCCTCTCAAAACTCAACTTCTCATTTGTTTGCATATAGATGGAATGCATCAGTGCTGGACCCATTGTGTACTCACAAACCCTTCTCATTGTCTGGCACAAGCAGGGGGGAGCGTGGGGCCCTGTGGCAGAGAGACCCCCGGGTCATGGTCGAGCCGTGCTGGGTGAGGTTGCAGCGCTCGCCCATCGCGGCCATTCGCTGCGCTCTGTTCCTGTCAATTCTGTTGCTGGATGGGACTTGACTCCCTACATTTTTTTTTTTTTTTTCCTCCTCTGAAAATCAAAAAGCAGTTCATGAGTTGGTCGAGAGCCAGCAAAAATGAATAGTAATGAGCCAATTTCAATAGAAATAGGCTCATTACCATGCCAGCGGCTGATAAAACCAAATGCTCTCAATTCTCTCCAGCAAACGAGGTGCTGTAGGCAGTGTCCACTCTCCTGCCTGCAGGAAGTAACTCACAATTTCAAAATTAAAAGAATCAAAATACAAGTTGGAGTTTATTTCTGTGTTATACCTACGTCCCCCTGCAGGGTTGTTTCTAACTAGCTGCCAAAAAAGCTCACTCTTTTTCTTGAAAAGAGGAAAAAAAAATATTTTCTGTACGTTGTTCACTCCCTGAATGGTAATGGGAAATCCTGTGTAAACTCCAGCAAAGAAGATGGTCTAAGGAGCTCCTTTGAATTCAGCACACTGCTCCGTGCACAACAGGAGGCTACAGGTATTCTAGAGTATCAGAAACCTACTTGCAATTTCCCAATTGCAAGAAGAAAAGAAAAAAAAAAGAAAAAAAACCCATCCCTTAAACGAAAACCCAAATCCAAGCAAATGTAAACCTCTGAAGCCATAGAAGAGTCCCACAATGACAGGAGGGTGTTTGATAGCTGAATTCAATGATTGAGAGAAAGGAAGGAAACAGAAAGATGATCTGCCCCACTCTCGGTTTCTCCATGCATCACTTGACAGCAGTAGGATAAGGGGAACTTGACTCGGTCTGCTGTCTGCTGAAGACCTAAATCCTTGTATTTTCACCCTAAAAGTGATTTGGGCCCTGAAGCAAGCTGGAGAGGAAGGTCGCCTGGCAGAGAGCTCCTGAAATGTGCTGGCACTGCTGTTTGAATGGACAGACACCAGGACAGACAAGCCAAACCCACACCAATGTGATTTGTACGGGGAACCGAGTGGAATTGCCCCCTTCCCTGCCAGACCTCAGAGGGGAAAGAATCAAAGCCAAATTTCAGAAGAACAGACCGAGTCCTGCAGCGAATGAGCATGACCGCCTCCTGTCAGAGGTGGTTCTGAGGCAGAGCAAATAGCAGGGCAGGTTTTTGAAGCAGAGGAGTTCCAGCTGCCTCCAGCACTATTGATGTCGCAGATCGCCCCGTTCCCACTTGTCGGGGCAGGTTAAGCATTTAGGAGGCTCTCCCTCTCCAGACTTTGTCTGCCATTTCCATTCCCATCCCTAAGCCACTGCTTCCCAACCGTTTCCTTGGTCAAGCCAGCAACGCTTAGCCTTCAAAATTATTTCCTCCCCTGCCATAAAACCTGGCGAGGCTTTCCATTTTAGCAGCTTGAGAATTTTAACTATCCCCTCTTTGCCCTGCCAGCCATTTAAGTCCTGAAGCTACAAGCGGGCTGAGTGGAGTACATCATCTGTAAACTCGACTTGCCTAGTCAGGGGGTCTGGGGGGCTTTCTGCACGCTGAAACAGAGCCTTTTAACACTGAATGGTGCAAATTGTGCACTGGGGACAACTTCAAATGTCTCTACAATGCATATTTTGCAGCGCTTACTGGCTGGCTCCGGCTGAGCTGCTACTACTTATTTAGGAGCCTATGAAAACTCTTTTATAGATTTTGTTTTGCTAGAGTAAATATTAAGTTTTAAATACATTAAGAAAAATCAGTGCAGGAAGAGAAACGGATTAAATAAACCTTTCAGAGACACTATTTACTTTGTATTTTTATTTTTTTAATGAACTCCTTCCCCTGAGGTCAGGACACTGACATTTTAGTACACACAGACGTTAAAAATGAGAATGCACTCTCTCACACACGTGGTTACCGAAGTTAGCTCCCCTTGTTAATATTAAACTTCTCTATCTGGTTATGACACCAGCTGATATAATAAAGCAGTGATAGTCTTATTATTCAAGCACTGCTCTGATAAATTATCTGCATTAACTCTGGAGCCAAAGCTGTCTGGTTCCAGCTGGTGTTGCTTAGATCTGTCTTAAGTCATTCGGAACCAGTGGAAAACTTTCTTTGGAGTCCAGACTTGAGCCCTTCGAGTCCCCAGAACATTCATGTGTGTGCTCACAGGAGTACAAAGCACATCCTTAATGCTAATCTGCCCTAATTAATGTTCAATGAGACAATTATGGCTTGTGGGGGGATTTTCCCCCTTGGTCTCTTCTCTTTCCTTTCTGTTACCTATGGAAGGTGGTGCACCATAACTCAGCATCACCCACAGTGCAACCCTTAAAAGATAAAAAGAAAAGCAAGTTGCAACTGATACCGTATGAGACACCTTTGTTTAGCTATGAGATTGCGAAGATCAGTGTCTCTGCAAACTGGTAGGACTGATGATGTAGCCAGCACTTTCCCAGGCTACCTCTGCAATCCTTCACACTGCCTGCATCCATATACACGCTTCAGATGTGCTCATACAAAATGATTTCTCCTGGCACTTGCCTGACGCAGAAATTCACACATGACGTTACTGCAGAGAAGTTCAGCCAACAGACACATGTCCTGAACAACAGCTTCCATGAACAGGGAGCAAATTTCACCTTCTCGCATCATGCAGGTCTTCACCTTCAAGCCTCAGGGGTATGGATGGAGCAGTGAGGCCAGAGGATCTGTTCCATGTGAGCTTAGATGTCTCCGATCAACCTGCACGTTCACGTTTTATTTCATCTTGCAAAGTCTGGGTCTGAAAGACCTACTTGCTCATCCAACTCAATTTTCTGCCAGCACAACTCGTTTCTCAACAGATCACCCAATCTGGTTTCACATGTCCCCAGCTGCAGCCTACCCAAGCTCAAGTCTTTAGGTTCAGTACGAGAGTAAATGGATGAAGTCCTGTGGCCTACACAGTCAGAACACGTGGTCACAGAGGTCTTCCCTAGCTTCAAAAGTGTCAGAGTATGAAACAACAGAGCTCCCACCAATTCATCCTAGCAGCTACTCAGGCATCCTTTCATCAGGGAATTTTCTTCCCAATATTTAGCCATGACTTCACTTAATTTCATCAATTCTCTTTTGCCTTCACATCCTCGCCCTGCGTTGTGCTCCCAGGCTCTCTGTACCCATATATTGCTTTCATCACTCATCCCCAGTATTCTGGGCCAAAGTTGATCACAACTTCCCAGCGCCCAAGGATGGCCTCACATTTTCTCTGAAGGCTCCAGCTATGTACTGGTGGCTGGAAGATTTTGCTACATTAAATCTCTTACTGTCATTCACTCATGTTTCTCATCTCATTCTGTATCATTTCATATTTGCAGCTCCTTCCCATCTGATATCATGCAAGAGTATATTCCTTATTCCAGATGATTAATGAAGACATTAACTAACATGAGATGTCATGCTGTGGTAGCTCATGAGAAGCCTCTTTGCAACTCCATGTCTTTGTGCAGCTTTTGCTGTTGCTCCCGGTCAATCAGTCGGGGCTTGGGGAACGTGGCATAGTTGGCACTCCTGCCAAAATCTGAGAGAGAAGACAGAGCCATGAGGAGGGTTCAGGAATGTCTCTTGCTGCTCTTCTCAGCCTTCCAATTCTGTGTGTCCATCCCTTCCATCCTACCTGCTTGTCACTTTGCCAAGCTGTATACTGGGAGCGACTGGACCAACAGGGCATGACAATGCAGGAACACCAAGTCATGCTGGCAGCTCTGTAGTCAGTTTCTCCCATCTAATATCCTTCTCTGCTCCTGGTGTAAACATGATTCTTAAGTTCACATCCACACAGAATTTAGATAAATTTCCAGATGGGCTTTGAGGAGAAGGCAGACCAGGTGGGCAGCCCAGGAAACCTGTGTGATATGCACACAGAAACATATGCCTGGGCACATATACGTATTAGGAACTGTTGATCTCCCACTGTGATTAAGAGGTTATTAACACTAATAGAGAATTACAATTTGCTTAAGTTTCCCAGGAAGCATTGTTTAAGAGAGCCCAGCAGCTCTCCCAGCATGCCCCTCTATTCCAAATTGTTTTACATGAGCCTGCTCACAAGCAGATTCCTCCCCAGACAAAACCCACACGAGCGATGTATTTTGCCATGCCCAAAGTATCTTGCTTTCACTTAAGCACAACCTTCTTTAAAGGAGCAAACTCTCTTTAAACTCACAAAATCTCAGCAGCATCCAGCATCTCCTCAACACCTTTAAAGCAGCCCCAGCAGCACCTGAGGCACATCCCTCCCGCGTGAACCATCAAAATGCAGCTTGCAAGAGAAACGCTCGACCGAGGCCTCTAAACAGAGCTGTTTTTCTCCACAGCCTGAAAGAAGCCCTTTACAAGGTGAGATGAGTCAGGAGGAAAGAGCAGGTCAGCAGCCCATGCTCAAGGTCACAGCCGTACCAGCACCCATTCACTCGCTACTCACACCTGCGGCCCCACCAACTGGGTGGGCTCAGCTTTGTCAGTGCAGCCTCTGCCCAGCACCAACGGCCCAGCTCGCTGCCTCAGCCAAGGCAATCAAAGGGAGGATCTTGCTGCCAGCCCCAGAAGGTCAGGCTGCTCTCCCTCGCACACCGCACTTCTGAAAAGACTAATTGGGCTCAAAAGAGTGAGAGTGTCCTGCTGAGCGAGGGCTGCCATGCCTTTCTTTATGCTGTCCATGGATTTTTGCCCTGGACATACGCACAGATTGAGTAAAACAACACGGAGAGCACTGGGCAATCTGTCCCCCAGGGCAGCATCTCTCTTCTGTGGGTCAGCACTTTGGAGGGGATATTTGGGGGGATTTGTCATGCCAACAAGCATGCCACCAACCAACTGCCGAGTACAATATATACGTAAGGATGAGCAGAGTTATTTGATCTTCTCCCTCCCCATATCCCTCGTTTTGTTTGGGCTTCAAATTAGGGTTGGTTTTATGTAAGGTCTCATGGCTATCCTGCTCAGCGCACGGAGCTTTTCCATGTGGATCACAGGCAGGAGGAAACCCCACATTATCACAGGTGCTGAGCAGAGGCCGACGCCATAAACATCACAACCTCCAGGCCAACGCATTCCAGTACACTAATAAGCCAAAATAAAGGTAACAAATGGAAGTCCCTTAACAACGTTCCCTAGCTAAACACCATTATGCCTTTCCAAGCTATTTGCTCTCTGCCCGAGGCCCAAGTTCACAGCCACCACCACACCAGCAGCTCATCCTCACCCTGGTCCTTGCACTGTGGGGTGCCCACAGGAGAAGGGCCCCAGGGAGCAGGAGCCCCTTAGGGCTCCCAGCCACGTAGACTGCTTTGCAGCCTTTGTCATTGAGTTCATTCATCCCCCAGCAGGGTGGGCATTCCACCAGCAGTGAAATCCAGGTGGCCTGAGGATCAATTTCAGCCTGTCGTAGGCATTACCCTTGATTTCCCTGTGTTCTCAAGCAGGTGGCATGTCTTGGTCCAACATCGGGGTTGGAGATAGCACAGATTGCCCAATGTGAAGTCTGTGAATTCTCCAAATGAAGTGCAGTGCAGGCAAACTGCTGTGCGAGGAGGGGATGGAGATTTTTTTCCCTTTGATTTGGTTAATTTATTGGCTTTGCCAGTACTCCCACTAAAGCCATCATTCATGCCTTGCTCCATGTCCACCAAATATCATAGAGTTATAGAACCAAAGAATCTTTAGAGTTGGAAGGGACCTTTAAAGGTAATTTAGTCCAACTCCCCTGCAGTGAACAGGGATATCCACAGCTCGATCAGGTTGCTCAGAGTCCCGTCCATCCTGACCTTGTATGTCTCCAGGAACGGGGCTTTCCAGCACTTCTCTGGGCAACCTGTGCCAGTGCCTCACCACCCTCACTGCAAAAGACTATTTCCAATCTAAATCTCCCCTCTTAAAGTTTGAAAGAACTTCCCCTTGTCCTATCACCACAAACCCTGCTAAAGAGTCTTTCTCCTTTCTTGTAGCTCCCCTTCAGATACTGAAAGGCCGCCCACCATCAGGCCCACTGCTCAGCCTGTCTTCATCCCTCTGGATGGCATCTCATCCCTCTGGTGTGTCAACCGCACCCCACAGCTTGGTGTCATCCACAAACTTGCTGAGGGCGCACTTGACCCCACTGTCAATGTCATTCATGAAGATATTAAAGAGCATTGGTCCCAGCACAACCCCTTAGGGACACCACTACTCGCTGATGTCCACCCAGACATTGAGCCATTGACCTCCACTCTCTGGACTCAATCGTGCAGCCAGTTCCTCATCCGCCGAACGGTCCACTCATTTAATCCACATATTTCCAATTTGGAGAGAAATATCTTGTGGGGTACTATGTGAAAGGCCTTAATGTATACATATATAAATATTAAATATGTATAAGAAAAACATAGGAGTGTCTCTTCAAAGGCTCCTGGAGCTGATACCAAGTGTCACTAAGCCACCCCAAGACCAAGGATTCAAGCCACGACTTTCAGGGATGCTACACTTCCTCCCCCCTTCTGCAGGAGAAATGTTTACAAGAGCTCGGAGCTTTCTCCCGGAATACCAATGGTTCTACCACTGGCATCGCACCACCCCTGTTGTGGACCAGGACGATGCACTCCAGTCACGTGTGATGCACGGAGAAAGGTGGGCAGGGACCAACGAACCTGGCTGGGAAGTCAGCACGTTGGTGCTGTTGGAAGATAAAAAGCTATTTACCTTGCTCTTACACGGGAGCTAATTAAGGCAGAATTCCTCAATTCCGACGTCAGGCTAAACAGAGGCGGCTGCTGCCTCCGGGTGTTGTGAAAGGCCTCCTTAATTGCAGCCGTAACTGCCAGCGTTCAGGCCAGGGCTTCAGTGCTCTCAAAGGAAAAGAAACAAAAGTGCTCCTGGAGGCTTAAAGCTTCGGAGGAGAGGCGAAGAGAATGACGGTCTCTCACAAGTTGGGATCTGAGCCCCCGTGCCCATCAGAAGGAAGCTGCTGGGTTAAAACCTTGGGTGCTCTCTTGAAGGCATCAGGAAAGACTTCAAGAGCCACAAAACCAGCGTGACAGCATCTCTGCCGATTTGGCAGGGATTCCCCTGGAGTTCGTGGGACTTTAGGTAATTTGGTACTTGTAAAGAGAAGCAGAATTAGTGCTCTGAAGGGGCAGTTTATGCAGAGCACGAGGCAGGGCACCATGGCACTGAACTCCTCACCTGCCCTCTTCCAGATGTCACTTGGTGCCTGCTTACCCCTTGTTCCTCTGAGGTCTTCGGGCAGGGGAAAAATTATCTTGGAAGGATCTCAAAGAAGCCTCAGAAAAATAAAACCATGCGCTGATGTTGCTTTAGGCAGGCAGAGTCATTTTTATCAGATGCTCAGATGGAGAGGATCTCAGTTTTCAGAGTGGATATTAGGTAAAATTTCTTCTCAGAAAGAGTGGCAAAGCCTTGGAACAGACTGCCCAGGGAAGTGGTGTATTCCCCTTCCCTTCCCTGGAGGTGTTCAAGAAGAGGGTAGATGTGGCACTTAGGGGGATGGGCTACTGGGCATGGTGGGGAGGGTTGGACGAGATGCTCTTAGAGGCCTTTTCCAACATCAGTGATTCTGTGATTGTAAGATTCAGTTCCCGCAGGACTTTACTGTTGGCCTCAGTTCTACCCACTCAGCTTCCTCCATCTGCACCTCAGTCATGAAGCACAATGGAGTATTCTGGAACCCAAACCAAAGTGCGTTGCATTTCACTGCTCGGCACAGTCCTCTGCCCCCTCACAAACAGGAGGCACAAACTGCCCACGTCCTTTCCGGGCACAAAAAATGCCTCCTAGCTGAGCCAATATGCTTTCCTCCGTATTTAATAATTTGATTTTGAAAGCTAGTCATATCAAAGAGCAAAATATTCAATATCGTTAATTCAGTTTTGCAAAATATATTCTTAATGTAAAAATGATTTTGCTCGGAGTGGTAGTGTAGTAATAAAGCAGGTATTGACCAGATCTTATTGATTGTGCAGTCCTCGGGCAAGGAACACTGACCTTGCTCACGCTCTTATTGCTTACGCTTTCCCAGGCCTTCTTCATCTATGCCCGCTCAATAATATATTATTAATATATATTTTTAGCAAAAACTGTATGTTACAAGGTTAGCGCTTCTTAGTGATTTTTTTCTGTGCTGCTCTGCCTTTGGGATTCTTCAGGGAAGAAAAGATTTTTCAGCCAGCTTGCTCCTGGGCTGCTGCTCACAAACACCTTTCAACAAAGTTGCTTTGCTGATCTGATGGAGGCCAGGCACACACTTCTCTCTTCTCTTTTTAATTGAAAGATTGTTCGGTTCTCAGTCCCTTATGGGGCCAAAATTCAGGGACTAAATATAGTCGAGGGAAGAGCTATACCTCAAGTGCTTGAGGGAGAAAGACAGCACATATTTCCAGTGAGATCAAGAGTTAATAATGCAATTTAATTGTTGATCATTCTTCGCAGATAATTATAACCAATTCTGGGGTTTGATTCACTGCCGCCCTGCATTCAGAAGAGCCCTCTGCACTGCTCAAGATGGATCAGCACATGGGATAGGTCTGGTGTCCCTGCTGCCACGCAGGGCCTGCCCTTGCAGCACAGACACCTGAGCAGGACCCCAGGCCAACTCGAGCACCCTCGTGGTACAGTGCTGGGCTCTCAGGCGATACGGGAGAACCCAAAAGCTGTTAGAAACGATCAGAAACCAGCCACAGGCTCCCTGCTTTGCAGAGCAATGGGAAGCACAAGCCCAGCCCTGTGGGAGCAGCAAACCTCCCCCTGCTCTCCTCTCAGGTTGCCCTCACCTGGGTGCTCTGCATTCTGTCATGGACGTATTGGCGGGGCTGGAGTGCCTGCAGGGCTGGAGGAGGGGAAGCAATGCTCCAGCAAACCAAGGCCACCAGTTCCTGCATCCTTGCTGTGTCTGCCATAGCATCATAGTGATGTGCAGCACTGGGAGCACTTTGTAGCCCCTGCACCTGGACTAGCTGCAAGCATCAGCGCTCTGCTCTGGACCTATGTCTTTCCACTGCTGGAAAACTAGATGTGAAAGCAGAGAAGATGTATATCTAGATGATGCACACATCCAGTTTTGTTCACAGGATTTTATCCATTACTGACTAGCTTTTGTTAGGTGCTATAAAAACAACCTCGAAGCAAAATATAAAAACAATATGCCAAATGAGATACCGATTTGCAGAACTTGCATTGAGAGGTAAAAGGGCAGATGTGTACACAGCGGGCTGTCTCTGAGGAATGAATGTAATCAAGTGGCAGCAGATCAAGGTCCTTAGCAGGCCGTTACACCTGGGTGCTTCTCCGGTTCATTCCATACCCAGGTCTTTTCCCTGTGCATCAGCAGAAGTTATCTGCAGACAAAACAAAATGAGCACAGCTACTTGCGGGACGCATCACGTCCCATTGTCAAGCCCATGCGCTGCGCTGGTATTTACATGTGCAGCTTGTCAAGGAAGCCAAATGCTCAATGATACTTTTGCATGAATGACACCACAAGAAAAAGAATATATTGTATCGCATTGTATTATCAGCCATTGAGGGCTCTTTTGTTTAGTTTGATAATATTACATGTTTAATAAAACACTGCTGAATTTTGATTGCATCTTGTGAGCGCAGCCCTTTATTCTTTCGCCAGCTGGCTGATACAAAAGCTTATTTTCGTTTTAAAGACGTTTCAATTCCCAAACTCCATCCCTCATTCCTGGGTGAGCGAGGCGCGCTGGGAAGGCAGCGGGTAGCACTGGTGGGGTCCTGCCCCTGGAACAGGCTGGGGCCCCTTGAGCTGCTACCACCAGATCCTTCGCCCTCAAGGTTGTACAGCCACTGCATCTGAATGAAGCCACCGTGCATGGCCGAGCACCACCGCTCCATGAGCTCCACACCAGGAGTTACCACACCAACCCCTGCCCTGGGATCCAGCCCCTGTCCTGGGATCCAGCTCCCGGGGCCAGTGCCTGAGCCCAGCGCAGTCCAGTTTGCTGCAAACACAGCAAAGGAAATGCTCCAAGCGCGGGGCAGAAACATCTCAGTTTGCACGCTGACAAAAAGGAATTTCCACCAAAATTTTCCTGAGATGGGAAAAAACAAATGAGAACACATCCCTCTCCTCTTCCGGATAGAGCCTATCCGATGTGTGACTGCACCTGGTATTTCGTGGGGTGAGAAAAGTTGCCCGGATTATAGGAATACAAATGGATTAATTTGAGGTGCGTTAGATTCATAGCAAAATATAAGTTTGCTTGTATTAGCATAACGATGTCATAAAAATGTAGATTCGGAGGCAGAGATTATTTGTGGTACTGTTAATATGTTGTTGCTATAGCAAAAGATGTACACAATATTTACACTGTATTTGACCACATAAAACATGTCATATACAGACACAATTTTTCATTAGATGAAAGAGAGCCAGAGGGCTCTTCATGCTGCCAGTGCTCACGCTCCTGATTTTCCTTATTTTTTTACCTTCGAGAACAAATACAGTTTTAAACCATCATTACTGTATTTTGAACAGTTAATATTTCATATCGTGACATTGCTGCTCAGAGGTAACAGGTTTAGTTGATTACTATTTGTTTATAGTGCTGGAGAAACCTGCAATCATAGAGAACATAAAAGGATTGCAATTAGATCTATTGGTTGAGAGCTGCACTTCTCTGACCCACTGTAAAGTGCTTAGCACTATCAAAGAGATAATGCCTACTTGCAGCTGGCACATCTGTACATAATAATATGGGCTACATTGACACAGCCACTAAAGACTGCCACTACCCTTTTTAACTGGAAGCAGAAAACAGATCGTGCTTTTAAAGAGCGCATCAACACAAACCCTTCCACACTTGGCCAGAATTAGCACGCGCGTGTTTACGAGCGGCTTTTCTTTTTTGCTACTACTCCTTCAGGGAAGCAAAACAGAGACTTTAAACAAAAGGCCAGGGACAAACCCAGGCTCGGTGTCGCACAAGAGCATTTTCTCTGATTGCAGGCGTGCCTCAGGAGCTCACTGCCAAGTGCTTCCCAGCACTCACAGCAGGCACAGCTCCTGCTGGGCAGCACCAGGCACAGCTCCATGCGCTTACGCTGACCGCTGTCTCCTGCCCTGCTGCCTGCACAGCTTTGGCACGGATGGATTTTCTTTTTAGCTTTTTCCCACTGGGCATTGCTCTCCCCACCACATTCACTGTCCCAGGCACGCGCAGTAGGAGCACGGTTTTGCTACAACCTCACTTGCCAAGATGCAAAATCTGCCTTTCTTGAAATACGAACACCTATTCTGGTCAAACAGTTCAGACTGGAGCTTCCCACTACCAGCGTTTCATCCCTAATCCTGCTCCTTTAACTTCAGCTGCACAACTGTATTCTGTGCTCCCCTAGCCCCATAACACCAGGCCAGGCTGGCACTTGGACCAGCTGAGAATTATGGACGTAAAACCACTGTAAAAAGACACAAACATTAAAAAGCACAACATTAAAAAGCTCCACGGGCAGTTAAGCCTGTGGAGTTCACTGCCTTGTGGTGCTATCGAGGATAACAATGACACGTCACACTGGAAAAAATGATGGCACAACTATGGCTGAGGAGAGCATCCCAAGTCATCTCACTACTGACAGTAAAGGACTTTCACTGCAAGGGAAACTCCAAATTTTCACACTAAACTGAGCTTGAGAGGCTGTGGTAGAAAAATCAAAATGGTGTTTGATCTTGACCTCATCAAAACATTTGATGGTGATGTGGTTAAAACCTTCCATTTTCATAAATTTAAGGGTGTTTTTTTTTTTCTTCCCAGTTTGTTAATTCGATTCTTACGTTATATTATAACTTACAAATGGTGAAAATATTTTGACTATTTCTGTATTATGACTTTTCATTTCGGGCCAAATTAGTTGGCTACTACTGTTATGTTATGACTATAACAGTCAAAAGCTTTAGACATTTATATTTTAACATTATAGTATATAACAAACCTGAAAATGCTGCAGTCAGAACAAACCCTCAGATTCAAAATTTTGATGATGTTTATCTCAAAAGTCACAGCTCCTGCACTTATGTCATTGTATGTTATTTCAAGTTTATAGTTGTAACAGTTGCTAATCCTCAGGGCCATAAGAAAAATCTTCAAGAGAGACCTGGGAAGGCCAACACACAAAACTGGTGTAGAATAACCTGCATACCATGCCAACCCACTTTTGTCGTCTTTTCAGCTTGGTTCAGCCCACTCTTGGGTAAACAGAAGCAGACAAGACCCCAGGTGTGGTGGTTTACACAAGGATATAGCCAGGGCTTTTCCTCTTGCCCTCGCTTATACCATTCCAACTGCTGCATGCCACCAAATACCGGTGCTGTTACTGAGCGGGTCGTTTGCTCTCCCTTCTTTGCTCCATGCTCCTTATCTTTCCACTATGCAAGAGTACATGTGGGATCCTGTCATTCACCCTCCGTTGCTCTGAGGCAAACATAAACACTGGTTTGATTACAATGCAGAAATACTACTTCGTAGCAGAGGAGGAATTCACAGCAAAAATCATTGCGTTTATTTTTGTTTGCGTTATAGCATTCCAGTAAGTGGAACAGCTGAGTGTTTATCCTACTGAAAGAAAATTTGTGTTGGTATTTGTAATAAATGTTTTACACTTTAAGGGATAAAAACAATTTAAAAAATCTCTGAAAGAGAGGAAAAGATATGAAAATATCTCAGCAAAGTTGCCCATACGCCCTTGTGTTTCCTTCTGCTGTTTCTCACGGGAGCCCCAGCGGTCCCCACGTGTTCAGCTCTCCTCCAGGAATTGTTCAAAGTGGTCCTGGTCTCACCCACCACCTCCACAGAACTCAAATGGAGGCACGAAATAGACTAACCCCAGCTTCAGCGTGCTTTGGGTTTCACACTGGAGAGCCTACGAGGGAGCTGGGTTGGTTTGAAGAGCACAAAGATCTCCTGTTGGAAGCCCACCAGTCTGAAAGCATGCTCCCCCATAGCCAGTGATGTGGCACAGTTCCCAACACAGAAAATAACTAAAACCAGCAATAACTGGAACCATTCCCCAGTGAGCCTCTAGTCATGAGATTTCCATACAGCTTTTCCAAGAAAACACATTCAACGTTTCGCAAGGCCCCTCCAGCCCCAGTGCATGATGGAGGACAAGTCTTAGTGCTTTGTCTTGGGCTGGTTCAAGTCAGCAGCCCCAGACCTGTTCTCAGTGCCCCAGCTGGGCCTCTGCCCTCCGACTCCACTCCCAAGTCCCCTCCAGGGTTTCCCAGAAAGTTGCATGGGGCAAAAGCCTCAGCCTTCTCTTCTCCCAGTAAAGCACAGTAATTCTTCCCAGTTGGAAGCAGTTTCAAAGGGAAAAGGGTCACCTCACAGATATGCATAGTTTCCGATGTCTTTCTAAACAATGAGGGGAAAAGGAAAAATTATTTTCCCAATTTAAAATGGCTGTTAGTTTGGTGTGGGTTTATTTATTTATGTTGTTTTGAACGGGATGCCACAAAGGAAAAATAAGCTGGTTAGCCTGCAGTGAACTGGTGCTTCCCCACCGACTCCTGAGCCCTCTGGCCCATGCCAGCTCTCAGGCACATGGCTCTGCTTCGAAGCAGGAAACACCACTGCTATGCAGAGCCTTCTCCAATGGGTAAAGGCAGAGACCAAATTCTCCCTTACTGGACACAGCAGATGTCAGCCATGGAGGAAGCAGTGCAAATTCAGTGATTTTCTCCTATACTTAGCGCTGTTTGAGAGAGGGTCCTTGGAATCCCCCAAGCAGTTTCTGTTGAATGCACCATGCCCAAACTGCCGAGGGATGGATGCAGGCATGCAGCACAGGCTGGGATGTCCACCAAAAGAAAATACACCTTAATTATTTGCTGTTCCACTTCTCTGGGGATAAGTTCTCTGTAAATTGCAGAGTTAAATTCTGATTCACAGATGTGTAAGCCAAGATCCCATGTAATTTCAAGTAATTTGTACCTTTCTTGCGTGTCTGAAAATGAGCCTCTGGCTCAATAGTATGTTTGGGTGGTCTTGAAATATATATATATTCATATATTTATATATAGCACTAATATGTTTGACTTAAGATCACATCAGCTCTAGTTACACAGCATCGTAAGAAACCAAACCCTTCAGATTGAATGTTCATACCTACGAATTTGAAAAATGCAGTCTGAGCACCTGACGTGGACATTTGGCATTTCTTGTGAGGATGAATTGCTTCAAAATTGGCTACCTGAGGTCTAAGCAATGAGACATGGTAATGATGCTGAAATGACGGTGGGAAGGAGGGAATATGCCAATGACACTGGAGTGGGAACGATATTATTATTCTCATTGTTTGGATATCGCCAGCACGTTATCTACAGCGATCCACAAAATAATGGAATGTAATGAAACGATTTATCCTCCACAGACATATTTTATAACGGCTCAGGAAGAAAGGACAGACTTCTAAATTGCCTTGGCTATTCAAATTTAGACCAACACAAAATGCAATAGAAGTGACAGGAATTTTTACACACTTCAGGAGATGGTGAGGATGCCAAGGGAGGCCACCGAGGATTTGGGCTCTTCCCTCGTTAACTCTACGGTAGAGTTTTCTTCTTTGCAAAAGACACAACTTTCTTCTGGACAAGAGACTCATAGAGCCTGATAAGATGGATTTAGCTATGAATGCACGATCCATGGAATCAAAACTTCAACTCACATAGGCCACCTGAGAGAGCTACTCCACAACTGTCTCGCAGAACATGCTTTTTAGCCCTAAATTCTGCACCACCTGTACCACACTGCTCCCCGTTCAACACCATTTCTACCCGCTAAAGCACATTGTATCTTTAATTTCAAGCAAGCGCCAGTGTGTCTTTATAGCTGTGGGACTTCAGTTTGGTAATTAAGGGAGGATTAAAGCATGGGTTTAGTGGCTTTATTCAATGGGACTCTCGACTGGGGGAATTTCCTACTTGAAATCAAAACTTTGGGTCACAAATGCCCCTGGTCAAGCAGTGCCCAGCTTGTAAAGATTCCTTATATTTCTTTAATGTGACAAAGGAATAGAATCTAACTTAATGAAAACATAAGCTTTCACAAGAAAATAGTAGCTAAGCATTTTAAAAAGAACGTGCGTACGCGTTACAGAGAACTCGTATTGGCAGCCTATGGAGTATAGATTTCCTAATTCATACAGTATCAAAGATCAACGAGTTACTTAAAAGACAGCTATTTGCTGCCACTGTGGTGGACTTTTTTATTCCAGATTTCATTCAGTGGTTACAGAGGGCTACAAAGCTCTTTCCCTTTTCCTTTCCATTCTCTCTTTTTCCTTTTATTTTTATTTTTTTTAAGTGGTAAAAGATACTCATTTAAATAGAAGAGGAGCCATGACTTTTTCCATTGGTAATCTGGTCCATGTGTTCTCTGCAACTGAGCATTTTCAGAAGGGCCTGACTGTCTGGGTTAATTGTTTAATGCTTTTAGTTAGAATTAAACTTTGCACCTGCTCTGACAGTGATAAATTAAATGTGCTCCTTTTCCAATACTGTTGCCCTCTTTAAGTAGAGACCAAGAAGTGTATCTCCCTTCTTTCCCAGTGTTTGAGGAATCTGTGCTACACTTGAGTGTAAACCAGTATAATTTGTCACTAGAGCTAGCACCAATTAAATTGATTGCGTTAGACTGAACTTTAGGACCTCTAATGCAAGCACTAAGGGAAAAATGGGCTTTTTTCTGCCCATTTCCCCATGTGGCACTTAGACATAGCTCAACAGTGGAAGGCTTTCAAGGTTCAAAAGGGTTTTATTTTCAAAAGAAATGGGCATTGATCAGTTGCATTTAAAGGCAAAGATAATTCCAGAGCTTGAAGGCTGGATTTGTGTTTAAGGTCTAAATCTCTTTCTTTAACCTTGGGGGGCCAGCATAACATAAAAGCAACAAAGAGATTAAGATTACAAAGGGTTTGCAAGTGTAAATGATGCAGTGGTATTCTTCAAACACAACACAGGCTGGACTCACAACCACAGCTCAGGTCAGCATTTGATCTGTTGATTTTACACCTGAAAAAACAACTTGTGTTTATTTGTCTCTTCGGCATTATCTTGGCAAATGTTTGGGCGAGAGTGTTGGCGTACTGAACTAGCTGATGCTGGGGAGTTTGAGCTCGTCTTCTTAAAGCTGATTGAAAAGTAAACACTCTAAAGGTCAGCATGGCAGAGACAGTAAGAGAATCCTTTTTCTTTGTCAGTGTAACACAGCCCACATGAATGACAGGAGCAGTATGTGTTACTATAGTCCACATATGCAGTCTGGGGAGCAAGCCGTTGCCTCGTAGGCTGTAGATATGCAGTGAGTAATTACCCTTTTGGGGTCTCTCCTTTAATGGGCGGCTGATGCTATTGTATTTCCAGCTCTGCCAAGAAGCCCCCAATTTGTGGCCGTAAACTATCCCAGCAAGCAGAGCACTGCACAGAGCACAGCTGTGGCATCAGTGCCCATGGGCAGCTCTCCTTACTGGGGCACGTTTCCACGGCCGGCGTGACAGCAGAATCATAGAGAAAGGAACTTTTGCCAGCACTTCAGGCACAAGCAATTATCCCCTTTCCCATTTTGAAAAGGGTTTTGGCCAGTACCCTGTACAAGCTTATCAGAACCCTGCAGTCTGGGGCCGAGCACTCTTTCCAACTGTCCGAGCTACTGTATGAGGCATCTTGACTCATAACAGGTTCTTCACATGGAAAAAACTTTACATAGGGCTCATTTGCCATTAAGCACCATTCCTGTTTCAAGAAGCTGTTCCAGACAAACTGAAGGGAAGCCCATACCTCCTGAGGTCACCCTATTTGCTCACACAAAGGCCACAGCAAGGTCTTCACCGTGCGCCCAGCATTTCAGTCCTGATGCATGCAGCAACCAAGCCTCCAAGGAAGCCAAGCATCTGCAAGGAGGAGCTGGATAGCCAGGGGCCACTGGGCAGATTTATGCAGTACCGCATTAATGGGCACAAGGAAACTGTCCAGTTTTTAATTATAAAAAGGCATTGTGCAGTCACTGCCTGCTGATGATATGTGGGGAGAGGGATGTGCCAAACAACACTGTATTGATTCACGCAGCAGCAAGCAGCTTGCTGGCTGACTGATGTGGGGCACAGCACTGGCCAAGAGCAGGGCGTGCTGTGCTCTGTGAGTGTATGTGAGGCTATATCATGCCAGGCAGGAATGGGGACATGGACAAATGCATACATGTATACATTAGCCTGTTCAAAGGGTTCCCAGCAGGTCCCACTTCTCCGATATGAACACTCACCAGACCACCCCATTCAGATCCAGTTTCTTGGGCCAGCTGCATTTTAAGCTCCCTAAGTGTAAGAAGTTCAGGTACCATTGTCCTGAGACTCTGACGTTCTTAGCTGGTAAGAAGCATCAGCAAGTGGAGACCCATATGTGTAAGCTGTGCACAGCTCCTGAACACACCATTACTTTCTGCTCAGCAGCTTGAGAAACACATCCATCAGCATGAAAATTAATAGTTCTCTAACCAGAACTTATTTGGTAAGTATAGACTTCCAGAGCAGGGTACACATGCACACCAACACCTGTATGTGTGGACAGTGGATAAATCTGTATAGGCACACACGGACATATCCAAGCTCAGCTTCCCCAGCTGACGCCAACCAGCATAGCCCCATATGCACCAGTGCATGATCTGACTGTCAAACATTTCTGTTACCATTTGACATCTGAATGAAGAAATGGGAAGCAACTATTCCAAAGCCACCAGGCTTCTTTCATGAGATGCTGAAAAATCTGCCAAAGAAAGTGCATGTTGAGCCAAGATAACCTGTACTTGAAGCCCACGTGCAAGACAACTCAACAGGTCAACTCATACTGAAGCACTACAGCAAAACCAAATCAGAGATTAAGAGGCCATGCCTGAAAACTCTACCTACTGAATTTACCATCTGAAAGGAGTGCCTCATGGCAGACCAGAAGAGTAGGTGCGCTCTTTAGGGAGCACAGCAGAGGAAGGCACAAGGGCCAGTATCATTTACCAGACTGAAAACTAAAGACACATGCAAAGCCGACTGCAGTTTGTTGCTATTTTCAAAAGTGCACGTTGTTTCAACAGACGCCTAATCTGTGTGTCTGGAATACGAACGAATGGATTAGCCTTTCCAACCCTTTAAGATCAGGTCAAGATCAGACAAGCTACAGCAAAGTTGAATACTGCATCCAGCAACTCGTATCACAAGCAGAACATTTACTTATTTTAAAAAGCGCCCACCACTGGCACACTGCTTTTAATGGTCCGTGAGGATGACTAAGAGAGAGCAAGATCAGTAAGCATTCATTTAGGTATCTGAATACATCTTATGTATTAGTCATCTGAGTGCGCTACCTGCAGTGGCTAGTGAGGAATACCATGAGGCATTGTTTGAAAAATGTATCCTGATTATAGTACGACACTGGCATTGTTTGGTTTGAGCTGCAAGTATTTATGTTACACATTCAGCTTTCCCAGTGTTTCTTGATTGGTTCTTTTCCACCGAGTTCCATTAAATGAAAGTTCCTTCATCGAGCAAATCAAACTAACAGCAGAGAATATTTCATAAGCATTACTTGACCCAGCTGAAGTATTTTCATCAGGATACATGTCTGAAAATTATTTTCCCCCACAATCAGAACGGCTCCTGCTATTGTCAGGGAGGTCCTTTTGTTTCACTTGATGCCACTAACTAGCCAAGGCCTCAAGTGCCATTAAGATATCTGGTGGAAGTTTTCCAATACTGTATTTGTTTGGAGGGTTTATTGGTGGGTAAAAAATCCCTAATCCGAGACAGTCAGAGAGAACTGCAATCTGGGTCACCCTCTGTTCAAATGAGTCCCAAAGCCATTGGGCCGCAAGGGCCAATGTTGCCATATGTGCTGGGAGTACCAAAAAACACAGAGCATCCATCAATTCATGCTTTGGGAAGCTTCTTCCTCCAGAGGTTCAGACTCTGGTGAGCAGACTTTCTGAATTTAAAAATACAATTTTTGTCTCCCACTAAGAGAGAAAGGTCATCACAAACTGGGAAGTTCCCTTACCCTCCAGTAAGGGAACTGGAGGGAAAGCTTCTAAATGTATTGGCAAAATGTTCTCTAAGGATGAGGGCTGGGATGCTGCTAATACCTCATGGAGGCTCCACGTGGAAGAACCTTGGCACCACTCTGTCCCTTGCAGCATGCCATGGACCCAAGGGACAAATGCAGCATTTCACTAGGGTGCCACTGCCTCCCACAGCCATCATGCGCTGAACGAAGTCACCTCCAGCAGAAAACCAAAATAAATGCTCTCCTGGGTCAGAGCAATCAACTCTTAGCCCTGTATCATCTCTCCAATGGGACAGGAGAATGCATACACACCTGGCTGATAACCGAGGACCATTCTCCAGGTGCTCTCCTGTCAGCAGGCATCCAGGGCTTCAGTGGAAGGGTGGTGGCAGACACACTCCTGCCCATGTCTTCTAACATCTGTTCTGGACATCAGACACATCTCACGCTTGTTTATCCCCAAGTGGTCTGAAATCTTAGTCTTCAAGATCACTGTCCAAAGGTGTGCAGAGGGAAAAAAAGGGAATTTTGTCATCCTTCCATTTTATCGGTCTGTGGATATTGCTATCTGGCTATGTTTATAACACTAGTACTTCCAAAAAGGTATGGCTTTATACCCAAGAGCAAGGCTGCAAAGCATCAAGCACTTCTGTAAAATCATTCCCCATTGCCTAGTATAACCACCTCAATGTAACCACAATCATCTTCTAATGTTATGAACACCAGCGTCCCCATGGCTCTCTCTATTTGACTAAATCCAGCCTCATCCCACACACTTTCGTACAGAAAACCCCTCATCTTGGCATATATCCACCCTAAATCCTGTAATGATCCCACATGGGACAGATTTGTCTGTAGGCCATTTCCGTCATTCATGGCGTAATCATGGCAGACACTTTCTTAAGTCTCTCACTTAACCAAATGGCACTGCATCTTCCACAATCCCTTGGACCCACCTCTGAGATCCTTCCTCAAAGCAACCCGAATTCATCAAATAATACATGAACAAGTGAAAGTAGAGACCACATGGCTGCAAGTATATTTCATTGCCTCCGAGGTTCACCCGTAGTTCTAATGTCCTTCAGTTCCTAGTACAGTTAAGCAAACTGCATTAGCAGCACTGGGAAGATTTAAGTCAGGTCGGTTTTTTTTTTCCCAGTAGAGAATTACTATTGGGAAAGAGCCACATCTATCCCCTTCTGGCATGTTCATTTTAGGGAGTACATTCGATGAACACTGTAGAGGCTTTCATAAGAACATAATTGGCAGTATGCAAAAGGAGGGGCAAGTGCTAAAACTGCAGAAGAAAAGTGTTTGAATCCTAACATTTAAAAATTCTCCATCCCATATTCTTGCATCCTTATCACCTGATAAGGAACGGGGCACTGGCACAGCAGCAGTGCCCATTGCCAGCTGCTCACACCACCATAGTTAAGATGTGAAATTAGAAGAGAGGGACTAACATCACCTTCTGAGAAGAAATAAGCGACGTGCTGAGGTAGGGAGATTGTGCTGAAGCAAACGCATAACCTCTAATCTCTTCTATTTCAGTGGAGAGCCTTGCCCAGGACTGCCCACACCTCTTCCCCAGATAACTGGTGATCATCTATTGCTCTCCACACTCATAATCCTACATTTACTCTGCTCTTGACGGAGTAAGCTACTATTAATGTCAAAGCTGGGGAGAGGGGTCCCTATATTCCTACCCTTGGAAAAATGATGGGTAGGAAGAAACATCCACTGAGTCAAACTTTGGAGCTGTTACATAAAATGACAGGTTTTGTTTAACCGAAATCTCTGTCCATGCTGTGGCTAAAGTCACATCGCACAGCAGTCCTGCCTCGAAGGAGCGACCTCAGCGGAACTACAGCTAACACACAAACTCTGAGACTTTGCTCGCCCCAGCCTGGGGCAAAAGAATAGTGGGCTGAAATTTCTCCTGTCATCTTTGCCTTGATTGCAAATGAGATGTGTTAAGAAAAGTGATTATGCTTAAACTCAAGTGGCTGAACTTCTTCTTGGATTTTTTTTTCCCAATCTCTTCCTTTTTAAAAAGACATCCCTTAGACAGCTGAGCTAATAGAGTCCAACATCTTTGATGATAGTGATGCTAACACTAGAAACAAATTACAGTGTTCAGAAAGTTTGAAAGACTGAAAAGAAATGCAGAACGTGTAACACCAAATTTGCCTGTCAAGTACTTTTTTTATTCCTGCTTGTTTCATTATATTTTATTCTTAAAACTGATGTTTTGCAGCTATCTGCCTCCCCACTGGAAATTCCAGCGCAGAGAATACTGATTTGCCACTTCAATCACCGCCTGACAAACACAGTCTCTGCAAAGTGAGAGCCAAACCGTAACAGGTATTTCAAATTTTCATAAGTCACAACATATCACCCTAAAGTGAAGCATTTCATTCACAGGACACACTCTTCTGAAAGCAGCAAACATTTTTTTTTTTTTAAAGCGCGTAAAACCAATTTAATGAGTGGCCACGTCCGCAGCCAAGCATCAGCAGGCTCTCAGACTTCAGTAGAAACTTCCTTAAATGAAACCAGCTGAGAGTCTGGCTACACATCTTAACCTAACTCATGCTCAAGACTTCTGTTGCTCTCTTTATTTGCTTCTTATGCTGTTCTAACCATATATTCATTCCCTTATGTGACGCTTTTCAGTGAATTATATGGTTTTGCTGTGAGACCACTCAGTGTGCTCCACGTTAACTGCTGGCTCACAGCACTGCTGTTTGCCAACAACACTGGCCACTGACAGCTGCTGTGTCACAGAACAGTGAACCTGAGGCACTTTCCTTGTGTCCTCAGACCCGTTGTGCCCAGCATCCCAAAGACGGCCTCCCTGGCTCCAGAACCAGCAACACCACCGTGCAGACTGAGCTATAAACTCACAGCAGCACTTTGCAGAGCACATTCCCCACTCACCAAGCACGCTTGCTACATTTTTTTCTGCATTGTTTCCTTGGAAAAAAAATAAACATCAGATCCTTGCTTCCCTGCTCTACGGATGACCCATTGCAAGGCCTTTTCTCCCTTCAGATGTCAGAGCATCAGACGACCTCCTTAGTAGCAAACCCCATCAGGCACAAGCCATGCAGTAACGCATGCCCAGATGATAAAGCAATGTGAGCTGCAGCGGTAATATATATTTCCTGCTAACTTTTTATTTGTGTACCAGCAGCTGCATGGAAGAGAAGGACCGCATAAAAAGCGTGCTGACAGGCACATCTGGAGATACATCCTGCTGTAGTTGCCACTGAAGAGCAGAAAGCTGTGCCATGGGACACATGTCCATCGTGCCCAACAGGACAGAAGCTGTAGCACAAAGTTAGAGCCAAGACCTAGCTGTTTGCAATGGGAGTAATGCTGCCATGAAGCCACTGTTACAGCTGGACTGGAATCAGCAGAAATAGTCTCCCTGCACTAAAGTTGTAAAATAATCTGAAAAATGTATTTCATCTTGGTCTCATTTTATTGACTCTGGGTATTTAACACAGATCCGTCTTCCAACAATGTTATGGAAGCACTGTGTAAACAAGAATTGGCTGGGGCCTTCCATACCTGCCAAATGTGGTTGTGAAATATGTCAAATTCAACCAAATAATGATGCAGCAAGAACCAGGGGTTCTCTATTTCTACAGTGCTTTTAGGGATGTTCTTTTGTTCTCTTGGTCTGTGTCAGGTTCTCACATAGTAAACTTCACATCAAATTTCAAGTTCAAATGGACAGCTTAACTCAGCTACAAGAAGAGCGTTTCCACCTGACTCTGTAACTAGGGCCAGGCTGGCTCAAAACTCAGCCCAGATTCATCAAAAGGTTTGCAAAACCTCAGTGAACTTGGCTGAGTTGGGATGTTACAGGTTTCAGCTGTTACAACCTTCACCTGGCGTGGGGTTTGCTTACTGAAGCTTTCCCACAGTCCCAATTAGGGCTCAGATGGGAACTCCTCCTTCCCACCCATTTCTCTTATCTCTGCATTTTATAACTAATATTATTAAGCTAATGTATTTACTTTGCTCTTCAGCCATGGGAAATGATCATCCTCCTACTTACCTCCTTTGATTTTAGCATCAAACATGACAGCACAGACCTAGATTTGGATGTCAGAGTATAAAGGAGGTTTGCACTGACTTCACACAAAGATTCTCATGGATAACAAAGGACATTACTTAGACCACGCATATTTATTATAGACCACACAATTTATTATAGGAAAGCTTAATTCAATGTGCTATATTCATGTTTAGCCTAAAGATGCCCTGAGCTTGTTATGTTCACAGCAATCCTAGTAAGCGTTGCTTTCACCTTTGGGTCCTAGTTCTGAACAGGGGGCTGCCCTCTCCTTCAGGTACATTTGTAAGGATAACTGTACTTTGTGAGCTCGCAGTACTTGATATCAGCTGCCTACCTCCCTGATACTGGGTGGTGCCATGTGACAATACAGAGAACATAAGCCTGAGCAGAGCTGGCAATAATTTGCAGTATTGCTCCAGTAGCCAAGCAGCTTCCTTGAATGTAGCACGAATAACTGGATGCAGCAATTTGTTATGTGCATAAGGCCTCAGTGACTCAGTGCAGTCATCTGGGTGTCCTCCATGGCCATGCTCACACTAATGTCAACGGTGGAAAACATTAAGATGATGCATCCCATGACACCAGCAGACTCACAGTGGTTGTCAAAATTGTTAACGACTCCATAAAAAAGTACCTGCTTCTGGGGTCTTCAAGGCGACTTGGGTTCCTCCTTTCCTACTACCTCTGTTGGCTTTTTACTAGCAACAGATGCACAAAGCACCATAAACTTATTTTAGTTGCTGTTTGTTAACCAGTTTTTCTAAACAAGAAAAGAAAACGTCTGGAAAAACAAAATAGGAATTACAAGAAGGCTGTGCAACGGGAATGGAAAATAAAACAAAATCAGGTCAGATCACAGCCCAGTAAAGAGTTACACACTTCAGTAAATAATTTTGACTTCAGTAGATACACTCTTAAAACTAAAGTTTGCTAAAAAATACTCAATTAACTTCAGACATACTCATCAAGCCAGCTGGTTCCTTCCAGCTCTTGCAGGTACACCTCTGTTCTGTGTGCAGAGTGGCCCAGTCCCATTCTCCGCACAGACAAGTGCAAGATGTCAGGTGAAAACCCAAAGAGAACATCTTGCTCTCCTACCCAGAGAGCATGAAAGATTTCAACAGAGGGGATCAAAACTGGGCATTCCTGGACTTCTGCATAGCCTTCGACATGGTCCCTCACCACATCCTTCTCTCTAAATTGGAGAGGTGTGGCTTTCAAGGACAGACTCTTTGGTGGATTAAGAACTGGTTGGCTGCTCACAGCCAAAGGGTTGTGATCAACGGTTCTACATCAGGGTGGGGGCCAGTCATAAGTGGCGTCCTCAGAGGTTGGCCTTTGGACCGGTGCTCTTCAACATCTTCATCAGTGACATAGATGATGGAATCGAGTGCATCCTCAGCAAGTTTGCAGATGACACCAAGCTGAGCAGTGCAGTCAATACAGTAGGGGGAAGGGAAGCCATCCAGAGGGACCTGGACAGGCTGGACAAGTGGGCCCATGAGAACCTAATGAGGTTCAACAAGGCCAAATGCAAGGTGCTGCACTTGGGCCAGGTCAAACCTAGGTATTTGTACAGACTGGGAGAAGAACTTGAGAGCAGCCCCGTGGAGGGGGACTTGGGGGTCCTGGTGGACGAGAAGCTGGACATGAGCCAGCAGCATGCGCTGGCAGCCCAGAAAGCCAGCTATGTTCTGGGCTGCATTAAAAGAGGAGTGGCCAGCAGGGAGAGGGAGGGGATTGTCCCCCTCTGCTCGGCTCTTGTGAGGCCCCATCTGGAGTACTGTGTCCAGGCCTGGAGTCTCCAGCACAAGAAAGATGCACAGCTCTTGGAACGAGTTCAGAGGAGGCCACCAAGATGATGAGAGGGCTGGAGCACCTCTCCTCTAAGGAAAGGTTGAGGGAACTGGGCTTGTTCAGCTTGGAGAAGAGAAGCCTGCAGGGAAACCTCATTGTGGCCTTCTGATACTTGAAGGGAGCATATAAACAGGAGGAGGTATAACTGCTTACATGCGTGGATAGTGATAGAACATGAGGGAATGGTTTTAAACTGAGACAGGGGAGGTTTAGGTTAGATATTAGGAGGAAGTTTTTCACACAGAGGGTGGTGACGCACTGGAACAGGTTGCCCAAGGAGGTTGTGGATGCCCCATTCCTGGAGGCATTCAAGGCCAGGCTGGACGTGGCTCTGGGCAGCCTGGTCTAGTGGTTGGTGACCCTGCACACAGCAGGGGGGTTGAAACTAGATGATCATTATGGTCCTTTTCAACGCAGGACAACCTATGATTCTATGATTTTCTATGAGATGGCCATTCCAATTTTTGCTCGGCTAGCGCTTTAGTCCTCATACAGATTCTCTAGGACTTTTTCACAGAAAACATCATACCTTCTAAACACCCATTTTGTCAGCTCCTTCTTTTTGTGATACTCCTGAAGGCAGGCAGATCTATCCCACAGAACATATTGCTGGACTTAGGGACAGATTTTGAGTGCCTGCTTTTCCTAGCTTTGCTTGTTTTCTAGTCTGTTTGCACTCAGGGAATCACAAAGCAGTTTGGCTGTAATTACTAGACACAAGAAATATATAAATGTTCAGACAAAAGGCTGGAGCCAGTGAAAAACAAAACCTGGTTCCCACAGTACAGATTCTCTAAATATTTCTAGCTGAATCCAACCTTGTATGCTTGTCATCTACTTCACTTGTTTTCACTTTTGTTCAGTAGAGACCAAGCAAAATACAGCAACAAATATATTTAGAAACTATTCAGAATATATATGTATTTTTATTTCCTATTTGGCCAACCTGAATACTTAGTGTCTGATGTTTATAGCTGAAAATTCTTTTGTCTTTCTTCCCCCACCTCCACGCACTTCAGTGGGGAGGTTTTGGGGGCCCATCAGCTTCTCTGAAAGGAGACTGGCAGACATGCACGAGGCGAGAGGTAAGGTCTCATTAGCTCACATGCAAGCAGAGATGCAGTAAAAGCCAGGTTTTAATGCAACATGGAAATTACTTCCTTCCTTCTTACCAGGCACAACCACCCAAGTAGTTTCCTTTCTCCAACACTACTGCACTCAAGACCGCTTTCTTTGGGCAATTAGATGCCATTTAAGGCTTAGAATACCTTAAATAGTCAAAAGGTTTAGATTCTTCCTTTCAGATTTCAGTTCTGGGTGTTCACGGCAGCATTTTAATACAAGCCCAGTGCAGTGGAATTGTCAGGTCATGGCCTGAACTAATGGCTGAGCACCACGTGAGAAGGCGTGGCTAACCCAGGGAGCTCAGGTGCAAGCAATGCACCTGAGTGATGTGAAGGGGTGGAGCATGGATCCACTCCTCCTCTCCTTTGTTTAAGGGTTAGTAGCTAAGGGAGCAGTATCTTTTCGGAGTGAGACTGCACTTCTCTGAAGCTGTTACTGGTTGTTGGAAAGGGGAAGCCAATTTTCCTTCTTTATTAGCTGTTTTTTTTCTATAGTGCCTGCATAACATTCAAAGGCACTGTCATCACCTTCTTTTGCCATACACTCAGTATTCAGTTTTCTCTCTGAAATCAGCTGGGAGCTAACAGTGGTCCTGAACGCCCCTGGCAGTGAGCTCTCAAAAGCATGGGGCCAGAAAGCCCAGGGAGATAAGTTCAAAAACACACAAGCCTCCTTCTTACCCATCTGTGGCCCCAGAGCTGCTGCAGGGCTGCAGCATGAGTCTGAATGCACACCTGACACCTTCACCCTCTGCCCCCAGGGACCTCTGCCTGTACGTGCATGATGAGCAGAAGGGAGAGTGCTGCTGAACGTGCTCTCCAAAAGGAAAAGGAAAAAAGAAGGTAAAACAAAAGCTGGTCTTCAAAGTTTCATGAAACCACAGAGAACTGAGAAATCAAACATATGCCAGGAGTAGCTCGGAGTCTCACACGCTCAAATGTCAGCACTCCGATATTAGGCTGACTATTGACCCAACCACTGTAAGATGTTGCTGTTCTTCACAGTCTTTGAATAATGTACCCACTGCTTCCTGGATCCATCAGATCTGGGAGTGTAAGTGGAGTGCTAAAAATGCAAATGTCTTTGAAGCTGCATTAATGTGAAATAAGATGGTCACTCGATGTTAAGCTGTCTAGACTTATGACTAAAGTCCCCTTAAACTGAGCAAACCCATCTGGCAAATAAGCTTATTTGTGAGCCTTCTCTGCAGGTAACGTCTCCAGATATCTTTCCTCCTCAGATCCTTGCCAAAAAGCCTTCCTAGAAACTGCTCCCTGAGAGCAAAGTCAAAACCTTGTGGCTTTGCAATCCCATTGAAATTTCAGAAAGGCATCTAGAAATTTCAGATTGAATACAGCTTGAGAGCTGAAGGAAAATTAAAGACACACTGAAGGAAATGATGAATTGAAAATTAACACCTCTTTTTTTTTAAAAAAAACCTTCAGACATTTTTGTTGCTGGTAATTTCAACACTGAACAGCAACACTGAAATTTGGTGCAGGCAGTACCCCAGGAGCAAGGGTTTTTCTGGATGGAAAAGAAAGCGATCACCACGCTCAAGTCATTAAACATGCCTATTGCTTATTCACAAGTCTATGAAAATACTCTGTTCTCAACAAATAAAAGGCCTTCTTCAACAACTAGTAGGGCTCTGTGGCCAGAAGATCATCCAGATACACATAAAAAGTATGTGGCAGGCTCTCTGGCCTTTGCTCAGAAGGGAGCATTAAACCACAGGAAGATGGAACCAACTCTCACGCACCCACTATTTCTAAGCCAGCCTGTGATTAAAAAAAAAAAAAAAAAAAAAACTTGTTGTGAAATGTGAAACATATCTGTTTTTCCTTTAGCTGTGCATGAACGAATGTTGCAGTATGTGCATGAATGTTGATGAGATGGGGTTTGAGAGCCAAGGGAAGTCTTGAGGGACTGCTCAGTGCTAGGGAAAAGAAAAAAAAAAAAAAAATAGGCCCTAGGATTTCTTCCTGCAACATATGGCAACAAAACAGAGCTCTGCATAGCTGAAACCTGCCTGAGGTCCTCAGTTTCATTCTCACCCTCTCATCCCCTGCTTTGCAGAGCAGCAAGGGAAATGCCCCAAACTTGCTCTTTTTGCCTGTTCTCACCTCTTCTTGCCCTTTCCCTTCCAAGTCCGTTCGCAGCTACCAAACTCCGCACTAGGTGCTCCAAGTTTGAAAGGATGAGAAACAATGTTTAAGTAAGCACCCTGCTTCCAAATAAATTCTCCCTTGGGAACTGAAATACGCGAACGGACGCTGCACGGAGAGAGGTTTGTGGTCCACGGGTGGTGTCTGGCTGCGGCCAGGGCCAGGCCTGCATGGAGCCAGCACGGGGACGGTCAGTAGGGGCAACAAGTTAGAGCAGATCCCGCCTGCAATCAAACTCAGGCAGACAAAAAAAAAAAAGAAATCGCTCAATCGAAGAGATTTTGGGGCCAAGACCAGATGCTCATAAAACTTTGAGAAACAATAGTATGAAATATGCATGTGGGGACTGGTTTCGTAAAGCTTCATTCACAGTCGCCTACTCTCTTCCTCTGCTCCTCTTTCACAAACCAAAGCGTGTAAAGTGGAGGTTGTGAATTCAGGGTGTTCTTTACCCATGTCCTTTTTACGTCACCGCTGTCACCTCGTGGAAGCAATGTGTGGCTGGAAAGACAGCTGTGTGGGGGGGGCAGAGGGCTGGATGCCCCACTCACCATAGGACACACAGAGAGGGCAAAATGCCTGGATTTCAGGCATGACCATGTCCCATGGTCAACGCTCTGCCTTTGGGAGTCACGTTTGGTGCCTCTGTCAGAGAGAAACTTGTTTATTAAGCCGCAGTGAAACTGAAGGTGTCTGGTTTTTATTTTACCTTCAATTCAGCCGATTGAAAAACCCCGCAAATCGCTTTCAGGCCGATGATGTATGGATTTTCTAAAGCAATACTGATTGTCACAATGAAAT